>NC_141878.1:522723384-523026415 GCF_056163025.1 Triticum urartu
CTACGTCTCGGTGCCCGGAGGCGGTCAACTGAATTATGTGTGTATGAATAACAGGGGTGCGAACCCTTGATACTGAGGAGGGGGTGGCTTATATAGAGTTCGCCAGGCCCCTCCAGCCCTCAGTAATGCAGGGTTTAAAGTACATTAAGACTGGGGGTTACTGGTAACGCCCCTAATAAAGTGCTATGATGACCATAAAAGCTACTTAATGACCGACCGTTTGCGTGCAGGGTGAATTTAGATCTCCTGGCAGTCGAGTGGTTGGATCTTGGTCGAGTGATTGCTTCGTGGTCGAGTGTCTTGAATCCGTCGAGTGGGATACCTCCAAGTCGATTGAAAGGTGACTTATTCTAGGGATGTCCTTGGGTAGGGTACTTAGGACAGGTCCATGCCCCTACCCTAGGTACATAGCTTCATCATTAGCCCCCGAATGGATCGAGGTTCGAGTGGGGAAGGAGTTGGGGATCTTTCCGACTGGTTCTTCATGTTATATGAACGTCTTGTTTTGGATCAATTGTCACGGATGACGTCGTCAAGTTCTTTCAGTCGCCTTGATCCATTCTTGGCCTCTTGTCGAGTGAATTTCTTTACTGGTGAAGTTCCGAGTGACGGTGTGAAAGGGATCTTCTGTTTGACGAGTTGTTCTGCGGCCCGCGGATTTTGCGGGATTTGAATTTCAGGAAGCGCGCGGGACGGGGGCGGCCGCAGTAATCGGATGGGATAGGACGGAAGCTCCATGATCCCCGCGCCACCTTTTTCGCCACGTACCGCGCATGTGCCTGTCGCGGGATTTGACGGGATTTCCTGGGCCTACCAGTCAGCCACTCGGAAGCGACCTCTTATAAGCTGCCGGCTCGGGACCCCCGAACAGTGCGCCTTCACTTTTCCCCCTTCCTTCACAAGATCCACCGCCACCTCCGCTCTCACCTTGGTGCCGTAGGTCTGTTCGAGCTTCGCCGGTGACGATGGTGAAGGAGAAGACGTCGGCTCTGGAGCACGCGAAGAAGGCGGTAGTGCAGGGGAAGGGGAAGAAGTCCGCTCGGGGCGGATCTTCCTCGAGGACTGCTCTGCCCAAGGATTGGATCCAGGGCAACTGGATGCCGTCGGCGATTCGGCAGGATGATCTCGATGATCTGGTCGAGGGGGGATTCATTCCCCACGAATCTGCGCGTCTCCCGGGGAAAGAAGTCGAACCCCAGCCTCTTGATGGTGAGTGCGTCCTCCTCACCACCCATATCGATCACGGATTCTCTCTGCCTCCTCATCCTTTTTCCGGAGCTTCTTGAACTTCTTCAGAGCGCAGCTCCATCACTTTACTCCCAATTCTATTGTGTATCTTGCTGCTTTCATTTCCTTGTGTGAAAACTTCTTGGGTTGCCGCCCCCACTGGGGACTCTTCAAGCACATCTTCACTTGCCGCTCTCAGTCAGTCAAGAAGGCCAAGTCGAGTGACGAACGGACACAGGTGATCCAGCTGTGCGGGGGCCTGGCGATCCAGATGAGGGGAAAAAGTTCCTTTCCATCTATCACTTTTCCCGGGTCAGTCCACGGGTGGCAGTCGACTTGGTTTTACTGTAAAGACCAGGTGACCCCAGGACAGTCGACTGGGCTTCCCCCTTTTTCTCTGAATCGAGCGCAAAAACCTGCCTCTCTAAAAGTGACGCCAGAGGAAAAGGTGCAAGTCAAGGTGCTGGTCGGTCGAGTGGTTCAGCTTGTCCGCGAGGGTGTGACTGGCATGGACTTGTTGGAAGTCTTCCTTCGGAGGCGCATCCAACCGCTTCAGGCTCGCGACCACCCGATGTGGCTATACTCGGGTCTCGAAGACACCACTCGGATTCACCCAGAGGAGGTCACTGACGAGATGTTGGAAGGGTGGCTGACGAGTATCACAGGGAACAAGGACAACCCCCGAGGAGCTAGGAGGATTCCTCCACTCGACCAAACATACGAAGTGGACAAGGTCTGACCTTGCGTTTCCGACTGTGATCTTGCTTTCTTTATTTGTTCTCTTTGGATCAGTCGATTGACTTTTGTCTTGTTTGCTGTCCTCTAGGCCATTACTGAGATGTACCCGACACCCAATGGCGCACAGGAGCAGGCTGAGGAAGGAGAGGCGAGCGGAGGCGAAAGTGGAGATGAGAGAGAAGAGTGGGAATTTGACGGCGAAGGAGAGGGGGATGACGATGACGACTCCAGTGAAGAGGAGGAGGAAGAAGTCGAACCTCCCCGCTCGGAACGGCGATCCAAGCTTACACACGACCCTGCGCGGGAACGTGGTAAGGCGACTGACCTTGTTGGGCAGTCGTCGAAGCGCCCTCGGACCTCATCTCCAGTGCCGACAGAAAAAGCTCCCAAGCACCCGCGCGCAACGCCATCCAAGGCACCCAAGGCTCTGCCCAAGATGAAGATGACTGTCCCCACCATTTCTGGGTAATAGTAGAATTTGTTTTCCTTTGTTGAACGTGACGGACTCTTGGTCGACTTATTGAATAAGCTGACTGACTTTCGAAATTTGCAGTGCTGCCACCTCGGAGATCTCCGCCAAGGACGATGATCAAGAGATGGAAGACGCTGTTACCTCCAACCCCGGTACGATTACTGATGCTCTGCCTTTAGTCGACTGACGATTTCTTATAATTCCGGTCTATTGGATTTTTCTTGTAGCTCCTCCTCATGTCATTGACCTCCTGATGATGACGACGAAGTGCCGCTGAGGGCGCGAAGGAACAGGAGGGCGCCGGCTGGCAAGACCCCACAAACTACTTCGGCGCCTGAGGCCGTAGTCCGGGAGGGTGGTGATACCACTCGGGCTTCTGTGACCTTCGTTGTACCTCTGACGAGTGTCCGGCCTTCGATGTCGACTGCAAATCCGCCTTCGCTTTTTGCCACACACCACGTCCCTGAGGACCAAGTGGGTGCCGCTAAAGAGGCTATACGCCAGGCGGGGATCATGATGGAGCAAGTGAAGGTGGTTCAGGAAGCCAGCCAAGCAGCTTATGACGCGAGTTCAGCTCTTCAGAGCAATGTCCAGGTCAGTCGATTCACCGCTTGTTCTGTTAGGGTATGCTATCTGAAGAATCTCTTTTCCAGAGATCTTTATATCTGTACGCCCACTGGGTGTGTCTATTAATCTTTTTGACGAGTGGGGGCACGCTAAGTGCACCCACTGGGTGTAGTCCCTGAGACTACGGTGGACTACTGGCAGTCGACTATAGTCTTTATATTGTGTTGCTTTAGTTGAACTTCTTCACTCGGTCTGGTCAGGCCATGTCGAATGGAACTGTACACGGTCGACTGCGGGCAGTCGATTTTTTTTGGTTGAACCAGTGGGGGCATGCTGAGTGCACCCACTGGGTGTAGTCCCCGAGACTATTGTCGAATGTTTTTGATTCGGCTGTAGTCTTAGAAACGCCCTCATTGTCTCTTGGTTACTCAGAAGCAACTTATCTTGGATGTTTGTCGATTGATTTTTTGCAGAAATCCTGCGAACTTGTGGCTCACTACACTGAGTTGGAGAACAAACAGATCCAGCTGAACCTTGACTTGAAGCTTGCTCAGGAGAACTTGCAGAAGGCGAGGGACGAAGCAAAAGGTATGGCTGGTGAGCTTTTGTCGACTGTCCTTTCTTTCTGGCCGTCCTCGATGTTGATCTCACTTGCTGTTTCGCAGACAAAATGGAGGAGGCTCTGAAGAAGAAGGATCAAGACCTTGCCGAAGCGCAGAAGGAGGCCCTGAACAAAACGAAGCTTGCTGAAGAAAAACTGGCTTCAGTCGGTACTCTTGAAAAGGAAAACTCCAGGCTGAAAACTGCTCTCGACGCGGCTAATCAAGAGGTCAGCCGTCTGAAGAATGGCAATATGGCTATGAATGACAAGGCAAGTGAACTGGCGGGGAAGAGGAATGATTTGGAGGCTTATCTCGGTGGACTCGCCAAGAAGCTGTTCGTCATGCTCGAGGGTAATTACTCCGGCCCGACTAACTTGCAGTTACCAAACCTGCATAGAGCCACTGACTTATCCTTGAATTGTGTTTACATAATTCTGCCAGAACTTCGAAGAGGAGACCAGTCGAGTGGAGACAGACTTGGACCCCATCAATTCTCCAGTGAAGGATGAGGCTGCTATCAACGTGCTCCGACTGGAATCTCGTGTTGCCGGCGTTGTTGACTATCTTGCTCGGTTGAAGGTTGCGATGTCGCGGATCGACACATTGCTCTGGCCTAGGACGACGCTTCAGAATGACCTCGAGTCCATGATGACTCGACTGAATGAAGTCCCAGGTCGAGTGGCGGAATGGAAGAAATCTTCTGCTAGATGTGGCGCTGACGTCGCTCTGTCTCTAGTCCGCGTCCACTGCAAGGAGGCGCGAGAAGAAAAGTTGGCCGCCATCCAAGTTGCCAATACCAGGAAGCACAAATTTCAAGACTTCATGGAGACTTTCATTGCTGCTGCCACTCGCATTGCAGACGGGATCGATATGGACGAGTTCGTCGCCCCTTCCAGTCCTCCGCCAGAGGAATAAAAACTTTTATGCTTCACTTTAAATTTGCCTCGGAATGCCGAGTGGATTTTGTAACCATTAAACTCTGTCGAGCTGGAGGCTTGAGTACTTTGATCTGCGGTCTACGACCTTTGGATCTTATTTGAACTTGATTTATCGTTGAATATCTTCATGAATTATCTGTCGAGTGGAACTTGTTCTTCACTCGAAATAACTTTGTATTTGTGGTGCAGCTCCGAAGGAGAAGGTAGCAGTCGATTTGCACCTCGTCGTCCTTGCGGATTGGGATGTGTTCCGTACTTAGGCGAGCACTGGGCTGCAGCTAAGCCCCCGAGTGGAAGGTCTGCTCTCCACTCGGTAGGATTTTAAAAACTTAGGCGAGTACTGGACTGCAGCTAAGCCCCCGAGTGGGAGGTCTGCTCTCCACTCGGTAGGATTTTTTCAAACTTAGGCGAGTACTGGACTACAGCTAAGCCCCCGAGTGGGAGGTCTGCTCTCCACTAGGTAGGATTTTTTCAAACTTAGGCGAGTACTGGACTGCAGCTAAGCCCCCGAGTGGGAGGTCTGCTCTCCACTCGGTAGGATTTTTTCAAACTTAGGCGAGTACTGGACTGCAGCTAAGCCTCCGAGTGGGAGGTCTGCTTTCCACTCGGTAGGATTTTTTCAAATTTAGGCGAGTACTGGACTGCAGCTAAGCCTCCGAGTGGGAGGTTTGCTCTCCACTCGGTAGGATTTTTAAACACTTAGGCGAGCACTGGGCTGCAGCTAAGCCTCCGAGTGGGAGTCTAGCTCACCACTCTGTAGGATTTTTAAATACTTAGGCAAGCACTGGGTTGCAGCTAAGCCTCCGAGTGGGAGTCTGGCTCACCACTCAGTAGGATTTTTAAATACTTAGGCGAGCACTGGGCTGCAGCTAAGCCTCCAAGTGGGAGTCTGGCTCACCACTCGGTAGGATTTTTAAACACTTAGGCGAGCAGTGGGCTGCGGCTAAGCCTCCGAGTGGGAGTCTGGCTCACCACTCGGTAGGATTTTTAAATACTTAGGCGAGCACTGGGCTGCAGCTAAGCCTCCGAGTGGGAGTCTGGCTCACCACTCGGTAGGATTTTTAAACACTTAGGTGAGCACTGGGCTGCGGCTAAGCCTCCGAGTGGGAGTCTGGCTCACCACTCGGTAGGATTTTTTTTTACAAACTTAGGCGAACACTGGGCTGCAGCTAAGCCTCCGAGTGGCAGTCTGGCTCACCACTCGGTAGGATTTTTTTACAAACTTAGGCGAAACGGATTCGCAGCTAAGCCACCCACTGGGGGATTTCACACGCAAACAAAGGCGACAACAATTATAGGAAAAATTGTAACACTCTTGTCTTTGATAAATAGACTACAGAAGTTTTTCTTATAACATCTCATTCGAGTGAGAATTCAAGTGTAAAAGGGGCCGAGCAGTTCCGCATTCCAAGCTCGTGGCTCATCGATCTGGCGATCGAGATTGTAAAGGTGATACGCTCCATTGTGGAGGACTCTGGTGACGATGAAGGGACCTTCCCAAGTAGGAGCGAGCTTGTGTGGTTTCTGTTGATCCATTCAGAGGACCAAATCTCCTTCTTGGAAGGCTCGACTCTTCACATTTCTGGCATGGAATCGACGCAAGTCTTGCTGATAAATGGTCGATCGGATCATAGCCATTTCTCTTTCTTCTTCCAGGAGGTCGACTGCGTCTTGCCGGGCTTGTTCTGCTTCATCTTCGGTATAAAGCTCGACTTGGGGTGCATTGTGAAGTAGATCACTCGGCAGGACTGCTTCCACTCCGTAAACCAAAAAGAACGGAGGTCTTCCAGTCGACCGATTCGGGTTGGTCCTCAATCCCCACAGAACTGACGGAAGCTCGTCGACCCAAGCGCATGCTGCGTGCTTGAGATCACGCATCAGCCGAGGCTTTAGTCCTTTGAGAATCAGACCATTTGCCCTTTCTGCTTGTCCATTCGACTAGGGGTGGGCGACCGATGCATAGTCGACTCGGGTGCCTTGAGAGGCGCAAAAAGCTCTGAACTTGTCTGAATCAAAGTTTGACCCATTGTCGGTGATGATGCTATGCGGGACTCCATATCTGAATGTTAACTCCCTGACGAAACTGAGAGCAGTGCAAGCATAAAGATTCTTGATAGGCTTAGCTTCAATCCATTTGGTAAACTTGTCGACTGCCACAAGCACATGTGTGAAACCGCTCCTGCCTGTTCTCAATGGGCCAACCATGTCGAGTCCCCAAACAGCGAAGGGCCAGACGAGTGGAATGGTCTTCAGGGCTGATGCAGGCTTGTGTGACATGTTGGAGTAGAACTGGCACCCTTCACACTTGTCGACTATCTCTTTTGCCATTTCATTCGCTCTTGTCCAGTAAAATCCCGCCCGGTATGCTTTAGCCACAATGGTCCGAGAGGACGCATGATGACCACAGGTACCCAAGTGGATATCATCAAGGATTACCTGACCTTCTTCTGGTGTTATACACTTCTGACCGACTCCAGTCGCGCTTTCTCTATACAACTGTCCCTTTATGACTGTAAAGGCCTTGGATCGACGGACGATCTGTCGAGCCTCTTCTTCGTCCTCCGGGAGTTCCTTTCTCAGGATATACGCGATGTATGGTATCGTCCAGTCGGGGGTGATTGCCAAAACTTCCATGATTAGGTCGACCACTGCCGGAATTTCAACTTCAGTCGGATCTGTGGCACTCTTTGGCTGCGGGGCTTCATCTGTAAAAGGATCTTCTTGGACTAATGGCGAGTGGATGTGTTCCAAAAACACATTGCTGGGGATGGCTTCTCTCTTGGAGCCTATCTTTGCCAAATCATCAGCCGCTTGATTTTTCAGTCGAGGGATGTGATGAAGCTCTAACCCCTCGAATTTCTTCTCTAACTTTCTCACTGCATTGCAATAACCAGTCATAGCTGGACTTCTGACGTCCCACTCCTTCATCACCTGATTAACCACCAAATCTGAGTCGCCATAGACCATGAGGCGATGAACGCCGAGTGAAATGGCCATGCGCAACCCATACAAAAGTGCTTCATATTCTGCTTCGTTATTGGAGGAATCGAAGTGAATCTGGAGAACATATCTGAGCTTATCTCCTCTGGGGGAAACCAATACTACCCCAGCACCGGAACCATTCATCATCTTAGATCCATCGAAGAACATGGTCCAGTGCTCCGAGTGAACTTGAGTCAGAAGTTGCTGTTAATCCACTCGGCGACGAAATCTGCAATTTCTTGGGACTTGATAGCTTTCTTTGCCTCAAACTTGATATCTAGGGGAAGAAGTTCAATCGCCCATTTGGCCACTTGACTAGTTGCATCTCTGTTGTGCAAAATCTCTGATAGTGGAGCGTCGCTGACGACTGTAATGGAATGATCAGAGAAGTAATGTGCAACCTTCTTCGTGGTCATATAAATCCCATATACAAGCTTCATGTAATGAGGATATCTTTGCTTTGAAGGAGTCAAAACTTCAGAAACATAATATATCGGGCGCTGAACTTTGAAGGCCTTTCCTTCTTCTTCCCGCTCGACCGTAAGTACTATACTGACACCTTGTCCTGTGGCTGCCATGTAAAGCAGCAAAGGCTCCTTGCTGATTGGGGCAGCAAGCACCGGCTGGGTGGAGAGCAGAGCTTTGAGCTCTGTAAATGCTGCATCAGCTTCTGGAGTCCACTCGAACTTGTCGGACTTATTCATCAGTCGGTAAAGATGCAATGCCTTTTCACCGAGGCGAGAGATGAATCGACTTAAAGCGGCCAAGCATCCTGTAAGCTTCTGGACGTCATGCACACGCACAGGACGTTCCATCCAGAGTATAGTACCAATTTTTTCAGGATTGGCGTCGATTCCCCGTTCGGAAACGAGAAAACCGAGTAACTTCCCACCTGGAACTCCGAATGTGCACTTTGACGGATTGAGCTTGATATCATACCTCCTGAGGTTGGCAAAGGTTTCGGCAAGGTCAGTCAGCAGGTCGGAACCCTTCCGTGACTTAACCACAATATCATCCATGTATTCCTCCACATTCCGACTGATTTGAGTGAGCAAACACTTCTGAATCATCCTCATGAACGTGGCTCCGACATTCTTGAGGCCGAACGGCATGGTGACATAACAGAAGCACCCGAATGGAGTGATGAAAGCTGTTTTGATCTCGTCGGGCCCGTATAGACGGATCTGATGGTACCCGGAATAGGCATCTAGAAAAGACAAACGCTCACATCCCGCAGTCGAGTCGACTATCTGGTCGATGCGGGGGAGAGGAAAATGATCTTTCGGGCAGGCCCGATTGATATGCTTGAAATCAATGCACATGCGAAGTGACTTGTCCTTCTTGGGGACCATGACAACATTGGCGAGCCACTCGGGGTGGTAAATTTCTCGGATGAACTCCGCTGCTAAGAGCCGAGCCACCTCCTCGCCAATGGCCTTCCTCTTCTGGACAGCGGACCGTCGAAGATGTTCTTTCACAGGTTTAAATTTTGGGTCGACTCGTAGATGGTGCTCAGCTAGCCCCCTGGGAACTCCAGGCATGTCAGCAGGCTTCCATGCGAAGATGTCCCAGTTCTCACGGAGGAACTGGACGAGCGCTTCTTCCTATTTGGAGTCGAGCGTCGTTGATATGTGAGTCAGAGCAGCATTTGGATCAGTCGGGTGAATGTGAACTGCCTTCGTTTCACCGGACGACTGAAAAGCTAATTCTGAAGCAGGCTTCTTAGCTCGTAGCAACTCACTCGGATCTGCAGTCTTCTGATACTCTTGCAGCTCGACCACTGCCATCTGAGCATCGGCAATCTTTAAGCCTTTCTGAAAACACTCTTCTGCTTTCTTCCGGTTGCCTGTAACAGTGATCACACCTTTGGGACCAGGCATCTTCAATTTGAGATACACATAACATGGTCGAGCCATGAAGCGTGCATAAGCTAGCCTGCCCAAAATGGCGTGATAAGCACTTTGGAAATCCACAACTTCGAATGTCAACTTTTCCTTGCGGTAATTCTTGGAATCACCGAAAGCCACATCAAGAGCAATTTGGCCGAGTGACTCGGCTTTCTTCCCAGGAATGACTCCATGGAAAATCATGTTACTGGTACTGAGCCTAGACATCGGAATGCCCATCCCTTTCAATGTTTCTCCATACAGTATGTTCAAACCGCTGCCTCCATCCATCAGGACTTTGGTCAGTCGAGTGCCTTCGACAATTGGATCGACCACCAGAGCTTGCCTCCCAGGGGTGGCAATGTGCGTAGGGTGATCAGACTGGTCGAATGTGATGGCAGTCTAGGACCACTTCAGATAATTGGGTGTTGCCGGAGCAACCATATTTACCTCACGGTTAATAACCTTCAGTCGACTTTTGCTCTCAACATCAGCAAAAATCATTAGGGTGGAATTGACCTGGGGGTACCCATCATCACTATCTTCCTTGTCCTCAACTTTGTCTGACTCCTTTTCCTTATCTTTGGACTGCTTGCCCTGAAACTGCTAGATCAGAAGCCGACACTGCCGAGTGGTATGCTTTGGGTAAATGAGTTTACCCTCTTCATCTTTCTTGGTGTGGATGTGACATGGTAGATCCAAAACATCATTTCCATCTTGGTCTTTAACTTTCTTGGGGTTCCAAGTTCCTTTGGGTTTTCCCTTAAATTTTCCCTGGGTTACGGCCAGGGCCTCCCCAGGAGCGGCTGGCTCGGCTTTCCGCTTCTGTTTCCGATTGGAATTTCCTCCGGTTTCCTGGGCGACTGCTTTATGCTTGCCACTCCGGAGTCGATCCTCATCTTCACCATTAGCGTATTTGGTGGCAATCTCCATCATCCGATTCAGAGACATCTCTCCGGTTCGACCGAACTTCAATTCAATTCTCTGTACTTAACGCCTTCTTTAAAGGCACAAACTGCTTGATGATCTGGTACATTTTCAACTATGTGATGCAATGTGATCCACATCTGGATGTAATCCCTCAGAGTTTCATTCGGTTTCTGCACGCAAGACCGCAATTCCATAAGGCCTGCAGATCGCTTGCATGTTCCTTCAAATGTGGTGACAAACACTCGGGAGAGATCCTCCCAAGTGTAAATGCTGCTGGGTGCTAACTGATTCAGCCACGCTCTGGACGAGCCTTCTAACATGAGAGGCAGGTGCTTCATGGCTACCTCATCATTCCCACCGCCAATCTGGACAGCCACTCGGTAATCTTCGAGCCAAGTATCGGGCTTGGACTCACCAGTGAACTTATTAACTCCAGTCGCTAACCTGAAGTTGGGAGGAATTACAGTGGCTCTGATGGCTCGACTGAAACACTCCGGCCCTGAAACATGTACTCTGCTACTGGTAGGCGCATCTCTGTCGTGGCCTTCTCGGTGATCTCTATTCTTGTCGACCAAACCTTGAACGAGAATGGATCTCGCATCAAAGCCTTGTTCCCTGGGGTCGACTGGAATTCTCCGCCCAACACTATGAGGGCGTCTGTCAACCTGCTGTCGAGGCACATATGATCCACTCCTCGGGGGAGGGGTTGGCACTCGACGTCGATCATCACGATCGAATCGGTGATCATACTGCTCATTCCTTCTGTACTGATTACGCCGGTCTCCACGTCCCTCACGCCTCGGAGGCGATCTTGGGCTGTCAGCCGACTGGACTGTATCCGCTGCAACAGATCGACTGTGGATCCTGTTCCGCGACTGAGAAACAGCGGAATTCTGGTCTCCCGCTGCCCGGAGCAACACTCTGATTTGCAACAAGCCTCTGCCAGCCTCTGACTGGGAGGGCTGAATCGACTCTGCTATATGGGCCGCAGCCGCCAAATTCTAAATCGGAGTACGATATACCTGCGGGGGGGAAAGAGTTGACGTCGACTGGATTCTGGAGCCTGTTGACGCGCTCGCTCGTTGAGCATTCGCTGGAGATTCTCTAGTCGAGTGCGCTCGGCCAAGTTAGCCAAGCGCGCGTCCTCCAAGGCTTGGGCCTCGGGGGTTTCTCCAACGATAGGAGTGTGGAGTGCATCCATGTTCCGGCGGCGAAGCTCCTCCCGCTGCAACGACGTGAGAGGCTTGGGGAGATACTCCTCGTGAGGACGCGACGGGTCGCCCCCATCCGCGCCTCCGTCAGCGTGGGGGAAACCGGGAGGACTGTGTGGCCCATCGATCACCAGAACCTCTGCAGCTGGGTCACTGCTGTCGGATTCGGATGCGGTCTCTGCGGAGCCAGTCGAACAGGCCATAAAGGGATTCGTTGGGCTCAATTGCCGCAACTTGTGGGGTGGCCGACTGGCAGGCCACCGCATGCCTCACCCACCTCTGAAGCCTCGACCGATCGGAGCGCTTGCGCCGGCGAGAAACAGGGCAGGGAGATGCCACAGGAGCTGACCGATACTGGGTCGACGGCTGCCGCAGGAGGACACCACGGACGCATGCGTGAAAGTGCGTCGCCCCGCGGACGAGGAGCGCGTCGACGTTGAGTGGAGCCTCCTGAAGCCTAGCGGAGTCGTCGGCGATGAACGTGAGCGCGCCGAGACGGATCTCGCGGCCCTCCACCAAAGCTCCGCCCGAAACCATGATCAAGGAGATCGGAAAAAATCGCAACTTCTCCAACTAGGCGCTAAGACTCCTAGCCCCACGGTGGGCGCCAACTGTCGTGGTTCTAACTCTGACAGTGATGTAGGGGGGTATGTATGGAGAGGCTAGATCTTAGCTATGGAGGAGTTGTAAGCACACGAGGATTACGAGTTCAGGCCCTTCTCGGAGGAAGTAACAGCCCTACGTCTCGGTGCCCGGAGGCGGTCGACTGAATTATGTGTGTATGAATAACAGGGGTGCGAACCCTTGATACTGAGGAGGGGGTGGCTTATATAGAGTTCGCTAGGCCCCTCCAGCCCTCAGTAATGCAGGGTTTAAAGTACATTAAGACTGGGGGTTACTGGTAACGCCCCTAATAAAGTGGTATGATGATCATAAAAGCTACTTAATGACCGACCGTTTGCGTGCAGGGTGACTTTAGATCTCCTGGCAGTCGAGTGGTTGGATCTTGGTCGAGTGATTGCTTCGTGGTCGAGTGTCTTGAATCCGTCGAGTGGGATACCTCCAAGTCGATTGAAAGGTGACTTCTTCTAGGGATGTCCTTGGATAGGGTACTTAGGACAGGTCCATGCCCCTACCCTAGGTACATAGCTTCATCAGTGAGCCCAGATTCCGCAAAATGGCTTGAAGCCATGAAATCTGAGATGGGATCCATGTATGAGAACAAAGTGTGGACTTTGGTTGACTTGCCCGATGATTGGCGAGCAATTGAGAATAAATGGATCTTCAAGAAGAAGACTGACGCTGACGGTAATGTTACTATCTACAAAGCTCGACTTGTTGCAAAAGGTTTTCAACAAGTTCAAGGGATTAACTACGATGAGACCTTCTCACCCGTAGCGATGCTTAAGTCTGTCCGAATCATGTTAGCAATTGCCGTGTTTTATGATTATGAAATATGGTAGATGGATGTCAAAACTGCATTCTTGAATGGATTTCTGGAAGAAGAGTTGTATATGATGCAACCGGAAGGTTTTGTCGATCCAAAGGGAGCTAACAAAGTGTGCAAGCTCCAACGATCCATTTATGGATTGGTGCAAGCCTCTCGGAGTTGGAATAAACGCTTTGATAGTGTGATCAAAGCATTTGGTTTTATACGGACTTTTGGAGAAGCCTGTATTTACAAGAAAGTGAGTGGGAGCTTTGTAGCATTTCTGATATTATATGCGGATGACATATTGCTGATTGGAAATGATATAGAATTTCTGGATAGCATAAAGGGATACTTGAATAAGAGTTTTTTCAATGAAAGACCTCGGTGAAGCTGCTTATATATTGGGCATTAAGATCTATAGAGATAGATCAAGACGCTTAATTGGACTTTCACAAAGCACATACCTTGACAAAGTTTTGAAGAAGTTCAAAATGGATCAAGCAAAGAAAGGGTTCTTGCCTGTGTTAGAAGGTGTGAAGTTGAGTAAGACTCAATGCCCGACCACTGCAGAAGATAGAGAGAAAATGAAAGATGTTCCCTATGCTTCAGCCATAGGCTCTATCATGTATGCAATGCTGTGTACCAGACTTGATGTGTGCCTTGCTATAAGTCTAGCAGGGAGGTACCAAAGCAATCCAGGAGTGGATCACTGGACAGCGGTCAAGAACATCCTGAAGTACCTGAAAAGGACTAAGGATATATTTCTCGTTTATGGAGGTGACAAAGAGCTCATCATAAATGGTTACGTTGATGCAAGCTTTGACACTGATTCGGACGATTCTAAATCGCAAACCGGATACGTGTTTACATTGAACGGTGGAGCTGTCAGTTGGTGTAGTTCTAAACAAAGCGTCGTGGTAGGATCTACGTGTGAAGAGGAGTACATAGCTGCTTCGGAAGCAGCAAATGAGTCTGGATGAAAGAGTTCATATTCGATCTAGGTGTCATACCTAGTGCATGGGGTCCAATGAAAATCTTTTGTGACAATACTGGAGCAATTGCCTTAGCTAAGGAATCTAGATTTCTCAAGAGAACCAAGCACATCAAGAGACGCTTCAATTCCATCCGGGATCTAGTCTAGGTGGGAGACATAGAAATTTGCAAGATACATACGGATCTGAATGTTGCAGACCCGTTGACTAAGCCACTTCCACGAGCAAAACATGATCATCACCAAAGCTCCATGGGTGTTAGAATCATTACGGTGTAATCTAGATTATTGACTCTAGTGCAAGTGGGAGACTGAAGGAAATATGCCCTAGAGGCAATAATAAAGTTATTATTTATTTCCTTATATCATGATAAATGTTTATTATTCATGCTAGAATTGTATTAACAAGAAACATAATACATGTGTGAATATATACACAAACAGAGTGTCACTAGTATGCCTCTACTTGACTAGCTCGTTAATCGAAGATGGTTATGTTTCCTAACCATAGAAAATGAGTTGTCATTTGATTAACAGGATCGCATCATTAGGAGAATGATGTGATTGACATGACCCATTCCGTTAGCTTAGCACACGATCGTTTAGTATGTTGCTATTGCTTTCTTCATGACTTATACATGTTCCTATGACTATGAGATTATGCAACTCCCGTTTACCGGAGGAACACTTCGTGTGCTACCAAACATCACAACGTAACTGGGTGATTATAAAGGTGCTCTACAGGTGTCTCCGAAGGTACTTGTTGGGTTGGCGTATTTCGAGATTAGGATTTGTCACTCCGATTGTCGGAGAGGTATCTCTGGGCCCTCTCGGTAATGCACATCACTTAAGCCTTGCAAGCATTGCAACTAATGAGTTAGTTGTGGGATGACGTATTACAAAACGAGTAAAGAGACTTGCTGGTAACGAGATTGAACTAGGTATGATGATACCGATGATCGAATCTCGGGCAAGTAACATACCGATGACAAAGGGAACAACATATGTTGTTATGCGGTCTGACCAATAAAGATCTTCGTAGAATATGTAGGAGCCAATATGAGCATCCAGGTTCCGCTATTGGTTATTGACCGGAGATGTGTCTCGGTCATGTCTACATAGTTCTCAAACCCGTAGGGTCCGCACGCTTAATGTTACGATGATAGTTTTATTATGAGTTTATGTGTTTTGATGTACCGAAGGTTGTTCGGAGTCCCGGATGTGATCACGGACATGACGAGGAGTCTCGAAATGGTCGAGACATGAAGATTGATATATTGGAAGCCTATGTTTGGATATCGGAAGTGTTCCGGGTGAAATAGTGATTTTACCGGAGTACCGGAGGGGTTACCGGAACCCCCCGGAGGCTATTGGGCCTTATGGGCCCAAGTGGAGGAAGTGGAGAGGCGGCCAAGGGGCAGCCGCACGCCCCTCCCCCCCAAGTCCGAATTGGACAAGGAGGGGGACGGCGCCCCCCTTTCCTTTCCCCTCTCTCTTCCTTCCCCCCCAAGTCCTAATCCAACTAAGAAAAAGGAGGGGGTCCTACTCCCGGTGGGAGTAGGACTCCTCCGGCGC
Organism: Triticum urartu; assembly: GCF_056163025.1. NCBI lineage: Eukaryota > Viridiplantae > Streptophyta > Magnoliopsida > Poales > Poaceae > Triticum > Triticum urartu. The sequence goes on from NC_141878.1 coordinate 522,738,936, forward strand.
GCCTCCTCCTATGGTCGGCCGCACCCCCCCTTTATATACGGGGGCAGGGGGCACCCCATAGACACAACAATTGATCATTGATCTCTTAGCCGTGTGCGGTGCCCCCCTCCACCATAGTCCACCTCGATAATACTATAGCGGTGCTTAGGCGAAGCCCTGCGTCGGTAGAACATCAACATTGTCACCACGCCGTCGTGCTGACGAAACTCTCCCTCAACACTCGGCTGAATCGGAGTTCGAGGGACGTCATCGGGCTGAAGGTGTGCTGAACTCGGAGGTGCCGTACGTTCGGTACTTGATCGGTTGGATCGTGAAGACGTACGACTACATCAACCGCGTTGTGCTAACGCTTCCGCTTTCGGTCTAAGAGGGTACGTGGACAACACTCTCCCCTCTCATTGCTATGCATCACCATGATCTTGCGTGTGCGTAGGAATTTTTTTGAAATTACTACGTACCCAACAGTATCAAGCATCCCCAAGCTTAATTCCTGCTCGTCCTTGAGTAGGTAAATGATAAAACAAGAATTTTTGATGTGGAATGCTTTCTAACATAATTCTCAATGGAATTTTTCTTTATTGTGGCATGAATGTTCAGATCCGAAAGATTCAAGATAAAAGTTAATATTGACATAAAAATAATAGTACTTCAAGTATACTAACTAAGCAATTATGTCTTCTCAAAATAACATGGCCAAAGAAAGTTATCCCTACAAAATCATATAGTCTGGCTATGCTCTATCTTCACCACACAAAATATTTAAATCATGCACAACCCCGATGACAAGCCAAGCAATTGTTTCATACTTTTGATGTTCTCAAACTTTTTCTATATTCATGCAATATATGAGCGTGAGCCATGGATATAGCACTATGGTGGAATAGAATGGTGGTTGTGGAGAAGACAAAAAGGAGAAGATAGTCTCACATCAACTAGGCGTATCAACAGGCTATGGAGATTCCCTTAATAGTTATCAATGTGAGTGAGTAGGGATTGCCATGCAACGGATGCACTAGAGCTATAAGTATATGAAATCTCAAGAAAAGAAACTAAGTGGGTGTGCATCCAACTTGGTTGCTCACGAAGACCTATGGAATTTTGAGGAAGCCCATCATTGGAATATACAAGCCAAGTTCTATAATGAAAAATTCCCACTAGTATATGAAAGTGATATCATAGGAGACTCTCTATATGAAGAACATGGTGCTACTTTGAAGCACAAGTGTGGAAAAGGATAGTAACATTGTCCCTTCTCTCTTTTTCTCTCATTTTTTAATTTGGGCATTCTTTCTTTTCTTTTTTTGCCTCTTTTTTCTTTTCTTTTTTATTTTTCGTCCGGAATCTCATCCCGACTTGTGGGGGAATGATAGTCTCCACCATCCTTTCATCACTTGGGACAATGCTCTAATAATGATGATGATCACACTTTATTTACTTATAACTCAAGAATTACAACTCAATACTTATAACAAAATATGACTCTATGTGAATGCCTCCAGCGGTGTACCGGGATGTGCAATGATGCATGAGTGACATGTATGAAAGAATTATGAACGGCGGCTTTGCCACAAATACGATGTCAACTACATGATCATGCAAGCAATATGACAATGATGAAGCGTGTCATAATAACGGAATGGTGGAAAGTTGCATGGCAATATATCTCGGAATGGCTATGGAAATGCCATAATAGGTAGGTATAGTGGCTGTTTTCAGGACGGTATATGGTGGGTTTATGGTACCGGCGAAAGTTGCGCGATACTAGAGAGGCTAGCAGTGGTGGAAGGGTGAGAGTGCCTATAATCCATGGACTTGTCATAGAGAACTCACATACTTATTGCAAAAATCTATTAGTTATCGAAATAAAGTATTACGCGCATGCTCCTAGGGGGATAGATTGATAGGAAAAGACCATCGCTCGTCCCCGGCCGCCACTCATAAGGAAGACAATCAATAAATAAATCATGCTCCAACTTCATCACATAACGGTTCACCATACGTGCATGCTACGGGAATCAAAAACTTCAACACAAGTATTTCTCAAATTCACAACTACTCAACTAGCATGACTCTCATATCACCATCTCCATATCTCAAAAGAATTATCAAGTATCAAACTTCTCATTATATTCAATGCACTTATATGAAAGTTTTTATTATTGCCATGTTGTTCTAAAGGACCCTCAAAATAATATAAGTGAAGCATGAGAGAACAATAGTTTCTATAAAACAAATCCACCACCGTGCTCTAAAAGATATAAGTGAAGTACTAGAGGAAAAACTATATAGCTCAAAAGATATAAGTGAAGCACATAGATTATTCTAATAAATTTCAATTCATGTGAGTCTCTCTCAAAAGGTGTGTACAGCAAGGATGATTGTGGTAAACTAGAAAGCAAAGACTCAAATCATACAAGACGCTCCAAGCAAAACACATATCATGTGGTGAATAAAAATATAGCTCCAAGTAAAGTTACTGATAGACGAAGACGAAAGAGGGGATGCCTTTCGGGTCATCCCCAAGCTTAGGCTTTTTTGTGTCCTTGGATTTAACCTTGGGGTGCCAAGGGAATCCCCAATCTTAGGCTCTTGCCACTCTTTGTTCCATAATCCATCAAATCTTTACCCAAAACTTGAAAACTTCACGACACAAAACTCAAAATAGAAAATCTCGTGAGCTCCGTTAGCGAAAGAAAACAAAACACCACTTCAAGGTACTGTAATGAACTCATTATTTATTCATATTGGTGTTAAACCTACTGTATTCCAACTTCTCTATGGTTTATAAACTCTTTTACTAGCCATAGATTTATCAAAATAAGCAAACAACGCAAGAAAAACAGAATCTGTCAAAAACAGAACAGTATGTAGTAATCTGTAGCTAACGCAAGTTCTGGAACCCAAAAAATTCTAAAATAAATTTCTGGACGTGAGGAATTTTTCTATTAATCATCTGCAAAAATAATTAACTAAATATCACCTTCCAAATAAAAATGGTAGCGATTCTCGTGAGCGCTAAAGTTTCTGTTTTCTACAGCAAGATCAAAAAGACTTTCCCCAAGTCTTCCCAACGGTTCTACTTGGCACAAACACTAATTAAAAACAAAAAACACAACCAAAACATAGGCTAGAAAAGTTATTTACTAAATAAAAGCAAGGAAAAATATTGGGTTGTCTCCCAACAAGCGCTTTTCTTTAAAGCCTTATAGCTAGGCATAAGATTTCAACGATGCTCACATGAAAGACAAGAATTGAAGCACAAAGAGAGCATCATAAAACATGTGACAAACACATCTAAGTAGAACATACTTACTATGCATAGGAATCTTATAGGCAAACAAATTATCAAGGCAAGCAAATACTAGCATATGCAAGGAAGCGGAAAGAAACAATAGCAATCTCAACATAACGAGAGGTAATTTAGTAACATGAAAATTTCTACCACCATATTTTCCTCTCTAATAATAATTACATGTAGGATCATACACAAATTCAACAAAATAGCTACCACATAAAATATTTTCAACACGATCCACATGCATGCAAAGTTGACACTCTTCCAAAATAGTGGGGTTAACATTAACTAAAGTCATGACCTCTCCAAACCCACTTTTATCAAAAATTTCATAAGATTGAACATTCTCCAAATATGTGGGATCTAAAGTTGACACTCTCCCAAACCCACTTTCAATAATATTTCAAACACTATTATCAATCTCATATTCATCATGGGGCTTAAATAAATTTTCAAGATCATAACAAGAATCACCCCAATCATGATCATTGCAACAAGTAGTAGACATAGCAAAACTAGCATCCCAAGCTTAGGGTTTGGCATATTATAAGCACAATTGACATTAATAGAATTTATACTATGATCATTGCAATCATGCTTTCTATTCAAAGATCCATTGTGAATCACTCGATAAAGTACTTCATCACAATTTTCAGATTCACGAATTTCAAGCAAAACTTTATAAAGATAATCTAGTGCACAAAACTCACTAGCAATTGGTTCATCATAATTGGATCTCTTAAAAATATTAGCAAGCGGATGAGGATCCATAGATCTTAGGTTCTCTATTTAACAACAAATAAACAACTATTCCAACCAAACGAGCCAAGTAGGACATCAAAGCAAATGGAAAGACGAACAAAAGAAGGGCGAATAAAATGGCAAGGGTGAAGTGGGGGAGAGGAAAATGAGAGGCAAATGGCAAATAATGTAATGCAAGGGATAAGAGTTTGTGATGGGTACTTGGTATGTCTTGACTTGGCTTAGATCTCCCTGGCAACGGCGCCAAAAATCCTTCTTCTACCTCTTGAGCACTGCGTCGGTTTTCCCTTGAAGAGGAAAGGGTGATGCAGCAAAGTAGCGTAAGTATTTCCCTATGTTTTTGATAACCAAGGTATCAATCTAGTAGGAGATCATGCTCAAGTCCCACACACCTACACAAACAAATAAGAACCTCGCAACCAACGCGATAAAGGGGTTGTCAAGCCCTTCTCGGTCACTTATGAGAGTGAGATCTGATAGATATGATAAGATAATATTTTTGGTATTTTATGATAAATATGCAAAGTAAAATAAGTGGAAAAGGAAATAAATAAGTATTGGAAGATTAATATGATGAAGGATAGACCCGGGGGCCATAGTTTTCACTAGTGGCTTCTCTCAAGAGCATAAGTATTATGGTGTGTAAATGAATTACTGTCGAGCAATTGATAGAATTGAGCATAGTTATGAGAATATCTAGGTACGATCATGTATATAGGCGTCACGTCCGAGACAAGTAGACCGAAACGATTCTGCATCTACTACTATTACTCCACACATCGACCGCTATCCAGCATGCATCTAGAGTATTAACTTCATAAGAACAGAGTAATGCTTTAAGGAAGATAACATGATGTAGAGGGATAAACTCATGCAATATGATATAAACCCCATCTTTTTATCCTCTATGGCAACAATACAATACGTATCGGTTCCCTTTCTATCACTGGGATCGAACACCACAAGATTGAACCCAAAGCTAAGCACTTCTCCCATTGCAAGAAAGATCAATCTAGTAGGCCAAACCAAATTGATAATTCGAAGAGACTTGCAAAGATAAACCAATCATACATAAAAGAATTCATAGGAGAATCAAATATTTTTCATAGATAATCTGGATCATAAACCCACAATTCATCGGATCTCGACAAACACACCACAAAAGAAGATTACATCGAATAGATCTCCAAGAGAATCAAGGAGAACTTTGTATTGAGATCCAAAGAGAGAGAAGAATCCATCTAGCTAATAACTATGGACCCGTAGGTCTTAAGTAAACTACTCACACATCATCGGTGTAACCTCCCAAAATTCTAAATTTTGGAATGTTATCATAAATAGATTGATTGATTGATTGATTGTGGTGAGATTGATTGAGTGAAATTTGAAACTTTTTGGAAGTTAAATGAGAGGGAATAAAAGGACTTTCCTAAACTTTCATTTTGCTTTTATGAATGTCCATGAATTAAAATGCTTTTCAACACAAAACCATAGAGAGAAGATGACATGACTTCTTCCATTGAAATTAAATGAAAAGGGTTGTTGAAAATATTTGAATTTCCTTTGAAAATATTTCAAATTCATAAACTTCAAGCAACTCAATGATTTTCATGAGAGAAGATAAAATGACTTCTTCAAAATATATGAAATATGAGCTGGAAGTTAAAAGGATCAACTTCAAAGTCCTTTTGGAAATTATTTTCAATTTGGAGTTATTTGAGTTTTATTCAAATTATTTTTCTCCAAAAATAAAATATATGGAAAATAGGGTAACATGATTCCCTACAATAGAAAATTGGAGAAAATTTATTTGAAATCATTTTGGTATTTTTAAAATGATTTTTGTTGAATTTTGTAAGACCACTAGCACTCTTTGAATTATTTGGATTTGTGTGGATTTTATTTGGCATTATGAAAATGTCCATGTTGTAGAAAATCTTTTTCTGGAAATTTTGATATATTCTATGCCTATATAAGATTTTCATTTAATTTGTTTTTATTATTTTAATTAGCTGGAAAATGTTTAAAAAAATCCCCCTCACCGACTGGGCTGGCCCAGCATCTCGCCAGGCCGCGGCCCAGGCCAGCCGCTCGTCGCCCCGACTCGGGACGGAGTCCCGAGCTCCGCCGCCGCTCGCCGTGGTCGCCCCGGCCTCCTCCTTGCCCCTCGCGCATGCCAAGCCACCACCTCGCCTTCCCTATAAGTCGCCACCCCGGACCCCGATCCCCTCTCGCTCCTCTCGCCGCTGTCGCACAACCGCGCCGCCGCCGCATCTACTGCTGCTGTTGCCGCGCCGCCACCGCTGCTGCTGTCCGCGCCGCGCCACCGCCCCGTGCCGCATCTCCCAGCGCCGCCGACGCTGCCGCCTCACGTAGCCGCTGTCGCCTGCACATCGCTAGAGCCGCGCCGCCCTCGCCAGAGTCCGTTCGCCGCCGCTGCCGGTTTTATTTGTTGAACCGGTATAAACCGACCCGGTCTATTTTTTTCTTTAGGTTCGGTTTTTTTTAAACCCTAGACTAGATATTTTTTTGGGTTTTATTAAACAGAGAACGTCCACTGTTTAGATCTTATAAACGAGCATTCATTATTTAGTCTTTTCGTTTTCTGGTTGTTTACGCCAAGGACCTAGTTGTAGTTGTTTTATTTTACAGTTTAGCCCTTGTTCTTTAAACGATCACTATTTTTTACTCGTTAGTCCAAATCCAACGAAACCAACGCCCACTTCTTCGTTATGATCTCCTCTATCCAGTAATCCAAACCAAACATGTTTTTGAAAGTTTTAAAATTTGAATTAGATCAGATTTAGATTCAAACTTCGTTTGATCATAACTTGAGTTTCGTAGCTCCGTTTGAGTTGATTCTTTTTGCAAATCGAAGCTCTTGACCTAAACTTTCTGATAAGGCCAAATTCATATAATTTTGGTACTGTTAGAAATTGTTTTATGTTGCAAGAGTTATTTGCTTAGTTTTGATGTTTCCGAATTGTCTTCTTTGATCTTTCTGATCTTTTGAGTGATTGCTTATGTGTGGTTACTATTGCTTGCTTACGATAGATTGACCGGAGTGTGACGAGTAAATCTATCAAGAGTTTTGAGTGCGAATCATCTTCACCAACATTGCAAGCAAGTTCACACTTTGATCATATTCCTTTCATACCTAGTTTTTATGCATTAGTTTCAAGCTCAAACATTGCATGAGTAGGATTGATAACATGTGGGTATTGGGAAGTAGTTGATGAGGTAGGAACCTATTGCCCTGCATTCAAACCTTGGGAGTTACTATTACATTATGCTTATATTGCCATGCTATGCTCGTAGACATGGTTTGGGTTTGAGAGTATTCATGACAGATGTGAGATTGTTAATTAATGGTTTACTTAAGGTGGCAACTTTAACACACATCTGGGTGGATTGAGGCACCTGGGTATTCCAGCGATTGTCTGTCTAGGCACCTGGGTATTCCAAGATTGCCTTTTTTTAATGGACAGCCACCCAGGCTCAAAGGGATCATGAGATTATTCATACTAGAAACTTCCGTGTGCAGCCACAAGCTATTATGGGCTCTAGCATAGTTGATTAAGTCGTGTGAACTCTTACAATGGTAGACTAGCAGATGTAGGGGTTGTAGGTGGAACGGTCTACCCATCGTAAGGTGCAAACGCTTCTGAAAGACTATGTCTTGGTCATCCGTTTCTCAAACACCATGTAGTGCGAGAAATCCAACGGAGGAGATCGAGTCTTGTGGGGAAAAGTGTGCAAACCTCTGTAGAGTGTATAAACTAATCATGATTAGCCGTGTCCCCGGTTATGGACATCTTGAGTATCTAGTACTTGGATTATCATGTGAATCTCATCTTCTTACTCTAATTAAGTTTGTTGGGATTTTAATGATGTTACTTAATTGCGATTGAGAATGCTGTCAACCATTCTCAATGTTTAACAACCACCATGATAGTTAAATAAAATTTATTCCTTTGCAGTAAGGAAAAATTGGCTTTTCGCAAAAACCATTTAACCATAGAGCTTTTCCACCAGCCATATATGCATGTAGTGATAGCCATTGTTCATCATTCTCTATGGTGTGAATTTGCCAGTACATTCAATGTACTGACCCTTTGTGGCTGCAACGTCTCATGTTGCAGAGATCTTACGACGAGTAAGTGATACATTAGGGTTACGATTTCTACACTCAACTTTGCCGTTGGTGTTGATGGAAATCCACAAGCTTGTTACTTCCGCTATTTGGATTGAGGTAATAGTATTTACGTTACTTTATACATGTGATTTACCTCTGTTATAAATCCTTGAGTACTGTGTGTCAGCATACCGATCCAGGGATGACACTTAAGCACAGAGACTTGATCCATTCGGGTCGGGTCGCTACAACCGGAGAGGCAATGGAGTTGATGTAGAGGCCCTCCGTGATCAATGCCCCCTCCGGTGGTGTTGGGGATATTACTACCGGAGGTAAACCGGCCTTGGGTAGCCGGGTTGACTCTTTGAAGATTAGAAGCCCATGAAGATGTAAAGATGTTGGCGCTTTACGGAGGGCCCAAAGGCGAGTTACAGTATGTAAATGTAAACCGGCCCAGTCATGTAACTTGTATAGTAAGATAGAAAGAGAGAGGCCGAACCGGATACGTTTATAAACCGGCTTTGGGACTCTGTAGCCCGGCGGACGTCAACCTATGTATGTAAAGGGACGACCCGGCCGTGGTTTAGAGACAAACAACAACAACAACTCGAAAGCCAGACAAAGCGGATTCGCTCCCTGGCCTTCGAAACCCTAGCAATACCAATCACAACTAGACGTAGGCTTTTACCTTCATCGAAGGGGCCGAACTAGTATAAACTCCCGTGTCCCCTTGTCCGGTTTAACCCCTTTAAGCTAACCCATTGCGATGGCTCCACAACTAAGTCCTTTCACGAGGACATCTGTCGTGACAAACCCACGACAGTTGGCGCCCACCGTGGGGCTATCGCACGATGGTTTCGAGTTCTTGAAGGGCAGCTTCGATGGACTTAAGGGATATGTTGTGGGCCGGATGACGAAGAGTCGCCGCGGCAAGCTCTACATCGACAATGCAGGATGGGGTCCCGAGGCCGATTCAATCGAATACGGGTACCGGGTCCCCTTTGGTGGGATTCACGTCTTCATCGGCAAGATCGGTGAACCAGCCCCCGAGCCGGACATCTGCACCGACATCATCGAAACGGCTTGGCGTGCAAGTCCTTCGCCGGTTCAGCCCGAGCCAAGGCATGTTTTCGTAGGTGTCGTCCATGGATCAGGGCACGAGGATGGACCGGTGTCCGAAGGAGAAACCGTAGTCTGCTCTGATGACGAGTCTTCTGGAGAAACCGAATCGCTTTACCAGTTGCAGGACGGCCGGATTGAGGGAGGATCTGAGGGCAACAGTATTCCGGATTCCCCCGGTCTGCTAAACCGGGCCGCCATCTTCATGGACGGCACACAATCGGCGCCTCATTCATCTACCGCCGCAGCAATGCTCTCCGGTTCAACAACGGCCACACCAGCAGGGGCAGGAAGCTCGACGCCAGCTCCGGCCCAAGTCTTATCTGATTTGTTCGACGCTCTGGCAACATTGATGTCCGCGGAGGTAGACACAGCAGCCAGGGATCAGCATGATGCGAAGATTGCAAAGGTGAAAGATGAGATAGCCCAGGCCAAGGCGGACCTGGCAGCAGAGAACACCAGGATGGCTATGGAGCGGGCCGAGTTGGAAGCACAGGCTTACCGGATTAGACTGGACCAGAATGCTTCAGAGGAAGTCATGATAAGAAGGTACCGATCACGTCTCCCATCGGTTTACGAGCCATAGAATCTTTTCAACACGCCAGGCGCAGGAGCTGGTAACCAGGCGGGGGCGCTGGGAGCAGGAGCGTCGGTTCAGCCGCGCACGACGGACCTGCCTCGCCAGAACAACATTGTACCATCAACGCCGCCCGGGCATTATTCCAACCCGTTGGACAACATTGTGGCCGTTGCGTCACGCCTGGCGGCCCTCCCAACCGACGGAGAGTCACCAGTGGCAGTGGAAGCACGCCGGGCCAGGGATCTCCTTCAGACAGCACTAAATCAACAGCAAGCATATTCACACAGCCGTGAGAGGATTCACTCCACTCCCCGCCCAAGCCGGATTTATAGCAGACACGTGGAAGACGAACCGGCCGTGTCCAGTAGTGCACGCCACCGAAATTCGCCACGAGGGAACAACCCGGCTGGGGGAGGTGCCAATGCACAAGATGTTGTGGATCATGGCCGCGCACGTCGAGAGGCCGAGTTGACAGCTCGACACAAGGCACGACAGCATACTCCGGTTCACCCCACTGCCTCCGTGGAGCCAGGGCGATGTTCAGTTCCTTAGGGGTACCGTGCTTATCTCCTGCTTTGCGTAATGTGCGACTACCCAAGGATTTCAAGGGACCTCGTAAGGTACCAAATTATACCGCCGATTTGCAGCTAGAGGTGTGGGTTGAGAGCTATGAGATGGCAATGGAGATGTTAGATGTGGACGAGGCGGTGTGTGCTAAATATTTCACCATGATGTTGGAAGGAACAGCTCGCACTTGGTTGAAGAGCTTGCCGACCAACTCTATTGGATCATGGGCCAAATTGAAGCACCGGTTTATCCAGAACTTCAAGGATACGTGTAAGCAGCCGATGTCAATTGTAGATCTGGCCGCTTGTGTCTAAGAGGAAGGGGAGTCCATGACCCATTGGGTCAAACGGGTCTCGGCGATTTTGCATTCGTCAGATCGTATCAACGCAGACACCGCAGTGTTAATGTTAGAGGGTAATTGCGGTTTCAAACCGTTGAAACAAAAGTTGGGAAGGCTCAAACGTCACTGCAACGACATGTCAACACTCATGGCTGCTTTGGTTAAATACGCCGATTCAGATAATACCAAGGATCCGGATTCAGAGGAGTACAAACCGGAGAAGGGTAAGAAGACCGTCAATGCCAAAGGCCAACAACACAATCCGGTAGGCCATGGGAACACTGGTAAGCGCAAGGCCGACAGTGGTTTGGACTTTGTCGCAAATACCAACGCACAGGAGAATGGCCAACGCCATAAAGGCAAGCAGCCCCAGAGGGGTGGAGGTCTAGGCAACAATTTGGAGCGTTTGTTAAATTAGCCCTGTCCAAAGCATGGATCTAAGGAGAAACTGGCATCACATCTCTGGAAAGATTGTTATATCATGTGGGATTTCAAGAATTCCAATATGTTCCAATATGACAACGGCCCGCCCGGCGGTTCAGGAGGAGGTTTCCACGGGCCAGGTTACGGAGGCGGTGGTTCCGGTTCAGGGTTTCCAGGCAATCAAACCGGACACGTCAATCAAGGACACCAAGGCAACCAGGGAGGTTACAACCATCAGGGGAGTCAACAGCAGCAGCAGCAGTCGGGTTATCACAGCAATCCCAAACAGCTGAACAGCGGGCAATATCATGTCTTCACTACTAGTTTGTGCAAACGTGATCAGAAGCTTCACAAAAGAGTAGTCAACTCTGTTGAGCCGGCAATACCTCAGTATTTACGCTGGTCGGAGCAACCTATTTTGTCGAGTAGAGAGGATCACCCGCCCCGGGTTGATAATCCAGGTCACTTGGCCTTGGTGGTAGCCCCTCAAGTTGGGGGATACAAGTTCACTAAAGTGCTCATGGATGGGGGAAGTAGTATCAATATTTTGTATTATGATACATTCCGCCGTATGGGGTTGACAGATAAGGATCTTAAACCGTCGAATACGGTATTTCATGGTGTGGTGCCTGGTAAGTCTGCATATCCTGTTGGTAAGATAGCTTTGGAGGTAGCTTTTGGAGATGACTATGATTCAAGGTCAGAAACAGTGACATTTGAGGTGGTGAAGATCAAAAGTCCGTACCACGCTCTGTTTGGGCGGCCGGTTTATGCTAAGTTTATGGCAAGGCCATGTTATGTTTACCTGCAGCTTAAAATGCTAGGTCATAAGGGGACTATCACAGTACATGGAAGTAGAAAGATTGCTTTGGAGTGTGAAGAAGGCGATGCGGCTTATGCTGAGTCGGTTTGTGCCACGGAGGAGTTAACATTCTATAAGGAGCAAGTTGATCCGGCAGACATGACCTGCTTAAAAAAGCCAACCACGGAACATGATCCAGCATTGAAGTTCAAATCAGCTACAGACACTAAGATGGTTGACTTTGTCCCTGGCAATTCATCCAAACAGTTCAGCATCAGTGCTAACCTGGATCCCAAATAGGAAAGCGCGCTCATCGAGTTCATCCATGAGAATCGGGACATCTTTGCATGGAAACTTTCTGACATGCCAGGTGTACCGAGAGAACTCGCTGAGCACACACTCAACATTGACCCGAAATTCAAACCGGTCCGACAGTTCCTCCACCGCTTCAACGAGGAAAGGCGCAAGGCTATAGGTGAAGAGGTCGCCCGTTTGTTGGCTGCTAGGTTTATTGTTGAAGTTTTTCATCCAGAGTGGTTAGCCAATCTGGTGCTGGTTCTTAAGAAAAACGGCACTTGGCGCATGTGTGTGGACTACACAGATTTAAACAAGGCTTGCCCTGCAGACCCCTATGCTCTCCCTCGCATTGATCAGATAATTGATGCTACGGCGGATTGTGACCGTTTGTGTTTTTTGGATGCTTACTCTGGTTATCATCAGATCAAAATGGCAGTTAAGGACCAGGAGAAGACAGCCTTTATAACTCCCTTTGGAGCCTTCTGCTATGTTTCCATGCCCTTTGGACTCAAGAGTGCCCAGGCAACTTACCAGCAATGTGTTCAGAATTGCCTTCATAAGCAAATTGGGCGCAATGTCCATGAGTATGTAGATGATATTGTGGTCAAATCCAGAAAGGAGGAGACGTTGATAGATGATCTACGAGAAACTTTTGACAATCTCTAGGTCTACAAGATCATGCTCAATCCGGAGAAGTGTGTTTTCGGTGTCCTGGCAGGCAAGCTCTTAGGCTTTCTGGTTTCAAACAGAGGCATTGAGGCTAATCCGGAAAAGATTGCAGCGATTACGTCCTTGGCTAAACCGGCGTGTATTAACGATGTGCAACGTCTGGCCGGCCGGATTACAGCCTTGAGCCGGTTTATCAGCCGCCTTGGAGAGAAGGCCATTCCCTTATATCAGATGCTCAAGAAAACGGATAACTTTGTCTGGAGTGAAGCAGCTGATAAGGCGTTTGAAGATCTGAAGAAACAGCTCATGGAACCGCCCGTATTGGCAGCACCGATCGATAAAGATCCCTTATTATTATATGTGGCTGCTAATGCCCGGGCTGTCAGCATAGCCATTGTGGTAGAGAGCAAAGAGCCTGGCAAAGAGTATCCGGTTCAATGGCCGGTTTATTATATCAGTGAGGTGCTCATTGAGTCAAAGCAGAGGTATCCGCATTGGCAGAAACTGGTGTATGGGGTGTTTATGGCAAGCTGGAAGCTCAAACACTATTTTCAGGGCCATCCTATCACAGTAGTCAGTTCAGCTCCTCTGGGTGACATCATTCAAAACAGAGAGGCAACTGGCCGGATTGCCAAGTGGGCCATTGAGCTTGGACCCCACGGGCTCAGATATATAACCCGCACGGCGATCAAGTCCCAGGCACTCGTAGATTCCATCAACGATTGGACGGAGTTACAGGCACCTAAGGAGAAACCAGATAATACATATTGGACTATTCATTTTGATGGGTCCAGACAGCTAGAGGGTTCGGGGGCTGGAGTCATATTAACCTCCCCACGAGGTGATAAGTTTTGTTATGTCCTCCGTTTAATGTTCCCTTGTACTAACAATGTAGCTGAATATGAGGCTTTACTCCATGGTCTTCGGATGGCTAAAGAGATGAATTTGAGCCGGGTTAAGTGCTTCGGCGATTCAGATCTAGTGGCTCAGCAAGTGTCTGGCACTTGGGATTCTAAGGACCCACTCATGGCTGCATATCGGCGAGAGGTGGACACAGTGGCTGGTCACTTTAAAGGTTATCAGGTGGACCATATAGACCGGCGGAAGAATGAAGCGGCGGACGCTTTAAGTCGTCTTGGTTCCCAACGTAAACCGGTTCCGCCCAATGTCTTTCTTGATGTGTTGCACAATCCGTCAGTCAAAATACCATCCGAAGAAGATTTGGCTGTTCCTGATCCAGAGGCTCAATTGGTGGCAGCTTTGCATGCCATACCGGATTGGACGATCCCATATCTGGAATACATGAACCGGGGCGAGTTACTAGTTGAGGAAACGTTGGCCTGACAGATAATCCGGCGTTCCAAGTCCATGACCATACTCAACGGGGAGTTACATCATTACAGTGTTTCAGGAGCGATTCAACGATGTGTTTCTCCTCAAGAAGGTTGTGAGATTTTGTGAGAAATTCATGAAGGGGATTGCGGTCATCACGCCAGTTCAAAGTCGTTGGTTGCTAAAGCTTTTCGCCACGGTTTTTACTGGTTGACGGCGCATGCTGATGCGGAGGATTTGGTCAAAAGATGTGATGGATGTCAAAAGTTTGCCCGCCGTGCGCACATTCCGGCTCAAGAGTTGCGGATGATTCCAATTACGTGGCCGTTTGCCACTTGGGGGCTGGATATGGTTGGACCCTTCAAGCGCTCCAAGGACAAGAAGACCCATCTGTTAGTAGCAGTTGATAAATTCACTAAATGGGTAGAGGCAGAGCCAGTCAGCAAGTGTGATGCAGCCACAGCGGTTCAATTCATCAAAAAGGTGATATTCCGGTTTGGCTTTCCACATAGCATTATAACAGATAATGGCACCAACTTGTCAAAAGGAGAGATGGAAGAATTCTGTCAATGTGAGCACATCCGGCTTGATCTAGCATCAGTGGCTCACCCCCAATCAAATGGTCAAGCGGAAAGGGCAAATCAAGAAATTCTACAAGGTATCAAACCAAGGCTTATGGTTCCCTTAAAGCGGACGCCGGGTTGTTGGGTCGAGGAGCTACCTTCTGTGTTATGGAGCATCAACACCACACCCAATAGGTCTACAGGTTACACTCCTTTCTTCATGATTTATGGAGCAGAGGCGGTTCTTCCTAGTGACATCCATCACGATTTGCCCCGTGTGGCAGCTTATGTTGAAGCTGATAATGAGAAGGCACGTCAGGATTCTCTGGACCTGTTGGATGAAGAGCGGGATCTTGCAGCAGCGCGTTCGGCGATTTATCAACAAGATCTTCGACGTTATCACAGCCGCCAGGTTAAAACTAGAACCTTTCAAGAAGGTGATTTGGTGCTCCGGCTCATCCAGGATCAGACTGATATGCATAAGTTATCCCCCCCTTGGGAAGGACCCTTTGTGGTCAGCAAAAATCTACACAACGGATCCTACTACCTCATTGATGTTCGAGAGCATGAAGACTCACGTCAATCGGGGGAGGAGACAAAGCGGCCATGGAACATAGCTCTCCTTCGGCCTTACTATACTTGAAGCCATAGGCTTTTTCACCTGTACATATTTATGACAGTGTATATACCATATAATAAAACGGAGCCTCCGTTATAAGCGGGGTATCTGTTCTTTCTTATATCATATGTGTGCTTTTACAAGTTAACGGTCAAAGCGGAGTCTTTGTTAAACCAGATTTAGCAACTGCATAAAGATAAAGAAAATCACTAGGGGGCTTGGTCATGTTTGAACCACAGCTACACCTCTTGATAGGCTTTTTAGCCACACAAGGACAAATTTGTGGAGCCAAAGAGAGTATTGTGCAGTGTACAAACTCAAACATAGGCACACGCTGAGCATCACTCACAAAGTTACTTGGGGGCTCTTTTTTGCAAAGCAACAAAGAGTTTGAAAGGACCCTCGTAATTGGCTATCAAGCCATGGCTTGGAAGCCTGGTGTATTCGCCTAAAACCCTGAGTTAACCTGCCTTCATCAAGTAAGCCACTCCTATCCACGTAATCCTGGCATGACCCATCGAACGTTTGACAAGTCAATCTTTTACAGACCCTGAACTTGTCATAGTTAAAATGGTGATTGGTTAATTGGAGGCCCATCTTAAAAGGCTTTGTTAAATGGTTTAACTCAGAGGCCTGGCAGCCCATGAAAAGCCTCGATTTGGAGCCTGGCAGCTCGTAAAAAGCCTCGCATATTTTCCTATTTGCATTTTGTTTGTTGAAAATCATAAGTATTTTTTGATAAATCGGCATCCTTGATCCGACTTGCTTTCCAACCACCAGCTGTTGGCTCATGATTAGTTATAAACTGGTGGTCACTGACCCGGTATGGTTTGACTAAATCACCAGTGTTATGAAGAAAATCTGTTAGGTATACCGGTCCGGTTTAATAGATAGACCGGCATTTTGAAGATGAGATTATCAAACGTATCGGGTTGGTGTTAAACACCTTTGCTGTATACACGTTTGCTCACTCAATGAGGTATGTTCTGTACATTATTTTTTGTACAAACACTTGGTTATTCAGCTCAAGTACTATATACTTCTTGGATATTATGACATGTTTAGCCGTAAACCGCTAGACAATTTTAAGTTTTTTATACCCAAGAAGGCAAGTCATCATAGACTATGCATAAAATATATCCTGAAGGGTGGCACAGATTGTCACAAAGGGATATGAAGCATGCTCGATGGCACGGCAGATAAACAAAGTTTCAGCTATCCTATTACATGAAGCTTTAAAGCGGCTCAACAGTGCCATTGTTTTTCATAGTAGCCATATAAACCGGCGACCGGATCAGGACTCTTCATCATGATGGTTTGACAGTTGCAGATCAGTTGGTGCACGCACTTCTTCATCCCTCCCCAGCCGCTGGAAATCAGTCGTTGACCAATCGATTCCGGTTAAAGCTCGGAATACTGCTTCTTCATGGATTAGATCAGAAGGGCTAATATCAGGGGCATAAGTGTGCTTACGAATCGGAGGCACAAGTTCTTCGACTTCATGGATTTCGGCCGGCTGTCTTTTCCCTTCTGCATCATAAAACGGTTGAAAATGGGACAAATCGGTGTCTTCAGCTAATTTGCTGGCCGCTGGCCGCATCTGTTTGGTCAACCGCCGAAGATCATCATTGTCAAAGTTTGAGCCGTCTTCTTTAACGCCTGGATACCCTTTAATGATATCCTCTGCTTCAAGATCTGGAATCCAGGCCTTGGCTCGAATAAGGGCAGTTAATGCTCCGGCTCTTGCAGCGGCTCTTTTCAACTCGGCAATACGCGCCGGTAACATGCCTAGCTTCTCAAGTGTTTCCTTAATCAATGTTGGTGCCGGTTTTTTATAAGCTGCTATACTAATGGCTTGCTGAGATCCAGAGTATAGCTGCTCAACCAATGTGTATGCTGCTTTGAGCTTCATCCGCATATCTGCACCAAGATGAGTGATCCGAGTTCATGCCAAAGATTTTTTCAACATCGTGGTCAGTTTTAAGATTCATTGACTGATGCAACATACATAAGCAGATACTTACCAAATATAGCAGAGGTCATAGCGTTGATTTGGCGCTTCAAACCGGCTAGTTCTTCAGCCACCGGTTTCAGGCCTTCCTCGGCATCTACGGCTCTTTTGGTCAAACCAGTTTTTTCTGTTTCCCATGCAGCACGATCTTGATTGAAGGATTCTTTCAATTTTTCCATTCCGGCCAGGGCCTGGGTCAGCTCCTCTTTGGCTTTTGCAGCTTCGGCTTGTTGCGACTTCACATTTTCTTGCAAGTCAGAGTTTTTGGCATCTTTGCTTCTTAGTTCAGCCTGCAACATTGAAGGTATCTTCAACAAAACAACATATATATGCACTAAGTATAAAGCATATAACAAGTTATCCACTTCATACTTGGGGGCTAATGCTTATTTGCTCTCAAATACTACCTTCTATGCAAGTCTCCAGAACAATGCAAGCATTATCCTTGACACTTGGGGGCTAATGTATGTTTGTTCTAAACTGGCGGTGTGGATTAAAAACCAGATTACCTTGCCAAGTTAAACCGGCCTTTGGGGGCTATGCTACAGAATGTTATCTCATTTTTCAAAACATGAGTTTTATTTATGATTGAAGACGCGCCTTGGCAAGGATTAATGATGGGATGCTTAAAGTGTTACAAAGACCCGGTTTATGATTTACAATCATAAAACGGCTCTTGGGGGCTACCTGGAATAGTATTTCAGCTATAAATCAATGTGCAAGGGAGAAGAATTTAGCTGATATCGTTCTTTCATCAAATTCACCAAACCGGCTTCATAATCCCGGTTTGAGTGCAGACGGTTCAAGAAGCCGGAATGAAGCTCATCAGCATTAAGATGAGCATAGTTTGATAAGTCGCTGCTCCATTTGCCTTTATCCCTGGCAATTTGCTCTTCTTTGGCACAATGCTGAGCCAAAATGACGGGATGACCAGGAGAACTGTGGCCGGCTCCAGTAATAATAACGTCATCGCCTTGGCCTTCAGGATTTTGGGCGGATGATGGTGGAATTTCAGTGTCTTTCATTGGATTAGCCAGGTTTGGTTCTGCCGGTTCAGCATCAGGGGCGGCAGGCTCAGCATCTGTGGGTTCGTCAGTATGTTGGCCATCAAGGGGCGGATCATCAAACGTTGTTTCGGGATGGAGGCCTTCCGGTTCACCTGTTTGCTCCGGTTCAACTCTTGGTTCTTCTTCTTCAGCAATAGGGTCTTCTGGCGGATTGGTGACCCGAGCTTTCTTGCTGGGTCTGGCTTTGGCCCTGCAAACAGAATAAAAAGGGTTAACATCCTGTTCAAAAGATGAAGGGCACATTGAAAGGAAAGGTTTTTCGTAACTCACCCAGCCACAGTTTTCAAAGGGGGGAGTTGAGTTGCCGTCAATTCACCAGAAGTGGAAGGAGGTGTCACCTGATAATTTGAATCGGACGGATTAAGAGGTTGTCTGAAATAACCTGCCTTGGGGTAAGAATGGTCAGAAGTAGGAGAGACCTCAGACCGACGCTTCCGAACCGGAGTATCAGGTAAACCGGTAGAGGTGACCTGTTGGCCACTATGCCGAGTTGTCCGACTAGCCTCATGCTGTTGAGTCTTCAAAATAAATGTTGGATCCAAGTGAGCAAGAGGATGAGAAAAGCTTACTTTCTGGATTGTTTGGCGAGGTTTTTGTGTTGGCATAGAGTCTGAACCGGAGGAAAGGGTAATTACCTCTACGTCCTCAGCCTGACTAGCTTCGGCCTCCTCCTGAGGAAGATCATTGTTAACAAGATGCATAAAAAGAGAGCCAAGTGAGTCAAGTTCTACCTCAGCTTCTGGGTCATCAGTATCATCATCAAGCTCCATATTAATCCGGTCAGCCGTTTTCCGCTTTGACGTCCGTTTTACGACTTTGGTCTTCGGGCGGGTTGGCTTGGCCACTTTGTCTCCAGTTGGCTTTGCCGCTTTTTCTATGGATTTTTGTTTCCAGAAGGGGTCATCACCCTATACATATAAAGAAGAAGGGTTACATCTTGTATAAGTCAAAGATATTAGAGATGAAGAGGAAGTGTAATGCTTACAGTAGGCGGTTTGTTCTTGGTGTAGAAGGGACTCAGGCCGGTTTGACTACACACCAGTTCCGATTCATTCAGAATCTTCTTTACACCTTCAGTAATTTCTTCCTCAGATAATTGGATGTTGCAGTGCCGTTGAGGATCGTCAACCTCACCGGTATATTCGCACATTAAACCGGGACGCTTGCTTAGCGGCAAGATACTCCAGGATATCCAACAGCGTACAAAATCCACACCTGTCAAACCATTTGCCATAAAGGCCCGGAGCTTGGCGATTTGAGGAGCATATTTTGCCCTTTCTGAGGAGCTCAGGCGTTGTGGCATTGGGTGAGTATTGGATAATCTATGATCTCGGAAGCCGGGGAGGGGATTCTCATCTTCAGGTGAAGTGTCTCCACAATAGAACCATGTTTGGTTCCATTCCTTTGGGTGGCTATGGTGTTTGGCATGAGGAAATTCCACTTCTTTCCGCTTTTGAATCGAAACACCACCAAGCTCTGTATTCGGGCCATTCACAGACTCTGTGCGCTGGTTTAAGTGAAAGAAATCCCGGAACAATTCTGCAGTTGGTTCTTCCTGTAAATAGGCTTCACAGAAGACTTGGAAATTGCATAAGTTGGAGACTAAATTGGGACCAATATCTTGTGGATGCAGTTGGAAGCTGGCGAGCACATCTCGATAAATTTTGACCCTGGAGGTTTGAAACCACGGCCTATATGGTCAACAAAGATTACCACTTCGCCTTGTCTTGGGGTTGGAGGATTCTCAGTTCCTGGGGCTCGCCATTTGATCTCAGTTTTCTTAGGCAGAGAGCCGATGCTAACCATCTCATCCAGTTGAGCCTCAGTAACCCGGGAACGAGCCCAGTTGCAGGCAGTGAATTGTTTGGCCATTGCAAAGCGAATAAACTGAAAATGAAAGGCCGGTTTATAAATTATGCATGATCATACACAAGAGACAAGGGAGTAAGAAACGTACTAATATAATAAATGGTACAACCCGGAGACTAGTATGATGAGAAAGAAGGTAATGCTGACGCAGGATTGATCAGACACTGTTAAACCAGGGCGTAATTATGAAGGTAACATGCTCTTCCGGTTTATCAGAGGGCTAATGGCATAGACTATTTATCCAATATCAAATCGCTTATATTGGTGCGAGGAGAAACAGATTTCACACTGATGTATAAAACTTTCGGATCTAGAGATAATACAGAAAAGCAAAAATAATTGGATCTTGAAGGGGTGCAGAACTGAAGCAATTTTTGACAGATAGATCAGTTCTTTGTGCATAAAGATTTGTGATGATCATGGTAGGTAAGCTACAGTAAGAGATGTATCAAGCATAAAGTGTCCATCTATTAAAGGAAGAACATGGAAGAATAGCACTGATGAACTTCGGAAGAACTACGAGGAATATTGAAACCCTAGAACAGATCTATGGTGAAAAAAGCAGAGAACTTACCGGAGCTAGTGAGGAAGCGGAAGGGCACCGTAGTTCTCTGGTGCGTTCAGGGCGATACAGCGGCCGAGGTCGGAGCAGAAACGACGGTCGACGTTGACGGCGGAGTTCCAGAGGCTGAGCGGCGCGAGGAAGACGATGCGAAGAGGCACGGGGGGAAACGGTGAAAATGACCCCTCGGTCCTATTTATAAGGCGAAGTGAAAAATGGCAAGTGCGGGAGTTGATGAGTCCAAAAGATGGATAAGTTAATAAAGGTGTCGCCTCGACAACTGGATATATTTTAAATGAAGGAAATCTCCGATATCAACCGATGGATGACGTCAGGACGGTTTATCGTAATTTTGAAGTATGACGTCACGGCGGTTTACAAGATAAAAAATGAAGACAAGAGAGAAGATTTTTTCTAAAGTGTGGAAGATTGATATGAACAAGTTCAAACCAATCTGGGGCCTAATGTTGGGGATATTACTACCGAAGGTAAACCGGCCTTGGGTAGCCGGGTTGACTCTTCGAAGATTAGAAGCCCATGAAGATGTAAAGATGCTGGCGCTTTACGGAGGGCCCAAAGGCGAGTTACAATATGTAAATGTAAACCGGCCCAGTCATGTAACTTGTATAGTAAGATAGAAAGAGAGAGGCCGAACCGGATACGTTTATAAACCGGCTTCAGGACTTTGTAGCCCGGCGGGCGTCAACCTATGTATATAAAGGGACGACCCGGCCACGGTTTAGAGACAAACAATAACAACTCGAAAGCTAGACAAAGCGGATTCGCTCCCTGGCCTTCGAAACCCTAGCAATACCAATCACAACTAGATGTAGGCTTTTACCTTCATCGAAGGGGCCGAACTAGTATAAACTCCCGTATCCCCTTGTCCGGTTTAACCCCTTTAAGCTAACCCGTTGCGATGGCTCCACAACTAAGTCCTTTCACGAGGACATCTGCCGTGACAAACCCACGACAGGCGGAGCTCCGGAAAAGGCCCCGAGATGGGATCTCTTGAGTACAGAAGGTTGCGGCGGTGGAGTTAGGTTTTCGTGGTGCTCCTGGATGTTTGGGGGGTACATGGATATATATATAGGAGGAAGAAGTACGTCGGCGGACTAACAGAGGGCCCACGAGGGTGGAGGGCGCGCCCCCTGCCTCGTGCCTGCCTCCCTTGTTTCTTGACGACCACTCCAAGTCTCCTAGATCACGTTTGATGAGAAAATCACGTTCCCGAAGGTTTCATTCTGTTTGATATTCCTTTTCTTTAAAACCCTAAAATAGGCAAAAAAACAGCAATTTGGGCTGGGCCTCCGGTTAATAAGTTAGTCCCAAAAATGATATAAAAGTGTAAAATAGAGCCCATTAACATCCAAAATAGATAATATAATAGCATGGAGCAATCAAAAATTATAGATACGTTGGTGACGTATCAGGTCCTCGAGGGCAAAACACTTTAAAAATACATTATGTCTTCTGACAACTTTTTCTGAGAGGTATTGTGTTCCGGCCTTATTATTATTTCGAACCATTTTCCAACCTCTCGCTTCGCATTTCGCGATGCGGTATTCATTGACACATCTTGTCAAAGCAGAGATCATGTCCCCTTATTGCGGGGTTCTCATCAATATGGATTTGGGTAATCCAACCGTGCCACTCGCACGACTCCTGGGGAGTAGGCGAGTTTTAAGGCTCGTGGGGGGATGCTTGATATTCACTACCTTTAAAAGGAGACAAGGATTCACCTTTTTACGCCAGGCCTTCTTCCTCCTCAACCCATCTACTCTCGAGCTCCAACGCCCAAGCTTGAACCCTTTCCATCCCCAACAAAAGCTCTAACCATGTCCAGATCTGGAGCACGGGGTAAGTGGATGGCCTCCTCCGTCACGAAGGAGCACATCAAGGAACTCCGGGAGGCGGGGTATTTAGCCAAGGAAATTGCCCATCGGCTCCCTGCCAAAGAGCAGATCATTCCCACATTAGAGCCCAATGAGAGGGTAGTATTCATTCCCCACTTCCTTCGCGGGCTAGGGTTTCCTCTCCACCCTTTCGTCCGTGGACTCATGTACTACAGGCTAGATTTCCATGATCTAGCCCCAAATTCATTCCTCAACATCTCGACATTAATCGTCGTGTGTGAGGCATTCCTCCGCAACCCCCCCCCCCCCACTTCGGCCTATGGATCAAGGTATTCAATGTGAAGCCGAAGGTGGTCGAGGGTCAACACGCAGAGTGCGGCGGCTCCATGGTGAGCAAGCTCCCTAACGTTACCTCGCCCAAGGGGACCTTCATAGAGACCGTAAAGGGGTGGCAACAGGAGTGGTTCTATGTTACGGAACCTCGCGATGCCTCATGGGCTACCACTCTGAGTTCAAAACCGGTCCTCCAATGCGGCTCACATCATGGCTCAAGAAGAGCCTACATTGGGCGTCATCTGACGAGGTGATAACGCTGCAAAGCACGTCAAGAGCATGGTGGACAAGAACACCAGCCTCACCAGCATGATCCAGGTGATGTTATTTCGCCGGATTCTCCCCTGCCAACGCCGGACTTCCCATATGTGGGAGTTCGATCTGGCAAGTCCTCGAACCTTGCAGCGGTTCTTCGGCACGAAGCACGAAGATATATGGAAACTGCTATTCAAGGCCCAAAGGCCGTGGCTGCCAACGACCGAAGACCTCGGCCATGACTGCGCTCACCCAGCCACACCAGTAAGTTTTTCGGATTTCTAATCATATCCTTGATTTGTAGATCCAAGGAGTAAGTTCAACCCCTCCCCTTGTCTCCTAGGGCTGGACGAAGAAGGCAGAGCGGATCAAGTGTCCGGCTCCCCTGCCCGAAGACCCGGCTATTCCTCTTCTAACGAAGATGCTGGTTCCAGCGCCGTACCAGGTGCCAGAAAAGAAGGCCAAGAAGAAGGACAAGGAGGCCCGGAGTGGCCTTCGCCGAAAAGGTGCTTCGGACATATCATCCGAAGACACCGAAGCTCTCTCCTCCCATGATGAAGATGAGGAGGAAGAGGAGGAGCACAATTCTCCCCCAAGGGTGGAAAGAGGAGAAGGGGAGCTTCCGTAGATCTAGAGGCAGAAGCGTCCAAGAAGGGAAAACTCTCCCTTTCAGACGATTCAGAATCGGACGCTAAAGCCATCCCCGAATGGAACCCCAGGTCGAAGCCTTCAGCCGAATCATAAGTATTTAAGGATAATGTATGTATCCAACTTTATGCCTTGTAATTCTAACGCACAAAATCATGTATTGTAGTCCGACCCGTGATCTCCCCCGGCAATCATCGTCCTCTGGGAATTCGCTGGGTTCGGACACTCCACCGGCCTCTCCACCCACTGCTACGGACAACCCCGAAGTGTTGTCTTGAAGGGCCTCTCCAGGACACAAAGAGGTGCGGGAAGCCATCAAGGTGGTGTCAGAGGGCAATACCTCTATAGCCGAGAACATGGGGGAGCGGACCCCCATGGAGACTGGTGACGGGGGCCATGCCCAATTCGGCCCCCAATCAAATATCATTCCAGAGGCCACTATGGCTCCGGGATCAGGCGAGGAGCCTCCTTCGAAATAAGGGGGTGCGTCGACTCCTCCGGCGACCTCTGTCAATCCGGAGGCGCCGGGCACTGTGATGGAAGCGCTTCAGAGCGCCTCCGTCATTGAAGAACATCGTACCCTTATAGGTGCGGTGGTTGAAAAGGTTCGGTCCACTAAGAGCGGATTGAACGAGACCTATACTAGCCTTCTGACAGGCTTTGAGGTACGTGGTTTGAATAAACAGAATGCCTGTGTATAGTTAATAGCCCCTGAGACTCCGTTCGGCGTTCGCGAAGAAAAAGCCGAACAGATGATCAATATTTCGCAGGAGATTAAGATACATGTGTATTTGAACAAACATGCGTTGAAGTTGGCGGCAGCCGCCCATGCCATTGAAGTTTCCGAACTAAAGGGGCGGCTGGAGCGGGCCAATGAAGAGCTCATCCACACCAACAAACTGTTGGCGGAGAAGCAAGGTACGTGAGTCACATCTGACATGATATGGCTTGTTGTTTCTGCTATCTTGCTGAGTTTGGAATTATGTGAAGGAAATATGCCCTAGAGGCAATAATAAAGTTATTATTTATTTCCTTATATCATGATAAATGTTTATTATTCATGCTAGAATTGTATTAACCGGAAACATAATACATGTGTGAATACATAGACAAACAGTATGTCACTAGTATACCTCTACTTGACTAGCTCATTGATCAGAGATGGTTAAGTTTCCTAACCATAGACAAAGAGTTCTCATTTGATTAATGAGATCACATCATTAGGAGAATGATGTGATTGACTTGACCCATTTCGTTAGCTTAGCACACGATCGTTTAGTATGTTGCTATTGCTTTCTTCATGACTTATACATGTTCCTATGACTATGAGATTATGCAACCCCCGTTTACCGGAGGAACACTTTGTGTGCCACCAAACGTCACAACGTAACTGGGTGATTATAAAGGTGCTCTACAGGTGTCTCCGAAGGTACTTGTTGGGTTGGCGTATTTCGATATTAGGATTTGTCACTCCGATTGTCGGAGAGGTATCTCTGGGCCCACTCGGTAATGCACATCACTATAAGCCTTGCAAGCATTGCAACTAATGAGTTAGTTGCGGGATGATGTATTACGGAACGAGTAAAGAGACTTGTCGGTAATGAGATTGAACTAGGTATTGAGATACCGACGATCGAATCTCGGGCAAGTAACATACCGATGACAAAGGGAACAACGTATGTTGTTATGCGGTTTGACCGATAAAAATCTTCCTAGAATATGTAGTAGCCAATATGAGCATCCAAGATCCGCTATTGGTTATTGACCGGAGACGTGTCTCGATCATGTCTACATAGTTCTCAAACCCGTAGGGTCCACACGCTTAAAGTTCGATGACGGTTATATTATGAGTTTATGTGTTTTGATGTACCGAAGGAGTTCGGAGTCTCGGATGAGATCGGGGACATGACGAGGAGTCTCGAAATGGTCGAGACGTAAAGATCGATATATTGGACGACTATATTCGGACATCGGAAAGGTTCCGAGTGATTCGGGTATTTTTGGGAGTACCGGGGAGTTACGGGAATTCGTATTGGGCCTTAATGGGCCATACGGGAAAGGAGAGAAAGGCCTCAAAGGGTGGCCGCACCCCTCCCCATGGGCTAGTCCGAATTGGACTAGGGAGGGGGTGGCGCTCCCTTCCTTCCTTCTCCTTTTCCCTTCCCTTTCCTTCTCTCCTACTCCTACTACTTGGAAGGGATCCTAGTTCTACTAGGAAAGGGGGAATCCTACTCCCGGTGGGAGTAGGACTCCCCTAGAGCGCGCCATAGAGAGGGCCGGCCCCTCCCCTCCTCCACTCCTTTATATACATGGCCAGGGGCACCCCATAGACACAACAATTGATCCCTTGGATCTCTTAGCCCTGTGCGGTGCCCCCCTCCACCATAATCCACCTCGGTCATATCGTAGCGGTGCTTAGGCGAAGCCCTACATCGGTAGAACATCATCATCGTCACCACACCATCGTGGTGACGAAACTCTCCCTCAACACTCGGCTGGATCGGAGTTCGAGGGACGTCATCGAGTTGAACGTGAGGTGTCGTGTGTTCGGTACTTGATCGGTCGGATCGTGAAGACGTACGACTACATCAACCGCGTTGTGCTAACACTTCCGCTTTCGGTCTACGACGGTACGTGGACAACACTCTCCCCTCTCATTGCTATGCATCACCATGATCTTGCATGTGCGTAGGAATTTTTTTGAAATTACTACGTTCCCCAACAGTGGCATCCGAGCCAAGTTTTATGCATTGATGTAATATGCACGAGTAGAACACAAATGAGTTGTGGGCGATATAAGTCATACTGCTTACCAGCATGTCACACTTTGGTTCAGTGGTATTGTTGGATGAAGCGGCCCGGACCGACATTACGCGTACGCTTACGCGAGACAGGTTTTACCGCCGTGCTATGCACACAGGTGACTAGCGGGTCTCAGTTTCTCCAACTTTAGTTGAACCGAGTATGGCTACGCCCGGTCCTTGAGAAGGTTAAAACAACACTAACTTGACAAACTATCATTGTGGTTTTGATGTGTAGGTAAGAATGGTTCTTGCTCAGCCCGTAGCAGCCACGTAAAACTTGCAACAACAAAGTAGAGGACGTCTAACTTGTTTTTGCAGGGCATGTTGTGATGTGATATGGTCAAGACGTGATGAGATATAAGTTGTTGTATAAGATGATCATGTTTTGCTGAAGTTATCAGCAATTGGCAGAAGCCTTATGGTTGTCTGTTTATTGCATAAGATGCAAGTGCCAAATAATTGTTTTACTTTATCACTATGCGATAGCAATAGTTGCAAGAGCAATAGTTGGCGAGACGACCATGTGACGACACATTAATATAGATCAAGATGATGGAGATCATGGTGTCATGCCGGTGACGATGGAGATCATGACAGTACTTTGGAGATGGAGATCAAAGGCGCAAGATGATCATGGCCATATCATCTCACATATTATGATTGCATATGATGTTTATCTTTTATGCATCTTATTTTGCTTAGTTCGACGGTAGCTTTATAAGATGATCCCTTACTAAAAATTTCAAGGTATAAGTGTTCTCCCTGAGTATGCACCGTTGCCAAAGTTCATCGTGCCCAGGCACCATGTGATGATCGGGTGTGATAAGCTCTACGTCCATCTACAACGGGTGCAAGCCAGTTTTGCACACGCAGAATACTCAGGTTAAACTTGACGAGCCTAGCATATGCAGATATGGCCTCGGAACACTGGAGACCGAAAGATCGAGTGTGAATCATATAGTAGATATGATCAACATAATGATGTTCACCATTGAAAACTACTCCATTTCACGTGATGACCGGTTATGGTTTAGTTGATATGGATCACGTGATCACTTAGATGATTAGAGGGATGTCTATCTAAGTGGGAGTTATTAAGTAATATGATTAATTGAACTTTAATTTATCATGAACTTAGTCCTGATAGTATTTGCATATCTATGTTGTAGATCAATAGCTCGCGTTATTGCTTCCCTATGTTTTATATGTGTTCCTAGAGAAAACTAAGTTGAAATATGATAGTAGCAATGATGCGGACTGGGTCTGTGATCTGAGGTTTATCCTCATTGCTGCATAGAAGAATTATGTCCTTGATGCACCGCTAGGTGACTGACCTATTGCAGGAGCAGATGCAGGTGTTATGAACATTTGGCTAGCTCAATATGATGACTACTTGATAGTTCAGTGCACCATGCTTAACAGCTTAGAATCGGTATTTCAAAGATGTTTTGAATGTCATGGACCATATGAGATGTTCCAGAAGTTGAAGTTAATATTTCAAGCAAATACCCGAGTTGAGAGATATGAAGTCTCCAAAAAGTTCTATAGCTAAAAGATGGAGGAGAATAGCTCAAGCAGTGAGCATGTGCTCATATTGTCTGGGTACTACAATCGCTTGAATCAAGTGGGAGTTAATCTTCCAGATAAAATAGTGATTGACAGAATTCTCTAGTCACCATCACCAAGTTAGTAGAACTCCGTGATGAACTATAATATGCAAGGGATAACGGAAACGATTCCCAAGCTCTTCGTGATGCTGAAATCGACGAAGGTAGAAATCAAGAAAAGCATCAAGGGTTGATGGTATACAAAACCACTAGTTTCAAGTAAAGGGACAAAAGGGAAGAAAGGGGAACTTCAAGAAGAACGGCAAGCAAGTTGCTGCTCAAGTGAAAAAACCCAAGTCTGGACCTAAGCCTGAAACTGAGTGCTTCTACTACAAAGGGACTGGTCACTGGAAGCGGAACTACCCCAAGTAATTGGCGGATAAGAAGGATGGCAAAGTGAACATAGGTATATTTGATATACATGTTATTGATGTGTACTTTACTAGTGTTTATAGCAACCCCTCAGTATTTGATACTAGTTCAGTTGCTAAGAATAGTAACTCGAAACAGGAGTTGCAGAATGAACAAAGACTAGTTAAGGGTGAAGTGACGATGTGTATTGGAAATGGTTCCAAGATTGATATGATCATCATCTCACACTCCCTATACTTTCGGGATTAGTGTTAAACCTAAAATAAATGTTATTTAGTGTTTGCGTTGAGCATGAATATGATTGGATCATGTTTATTGCAATACGGTTATTCATGTAAGTTAGAGAATAATTGTTGTTTTGTTTAGAAGAACAAAACCTTCTATGGTCATACACCCAATGAAAATGGTTTGCTGGATCTCGATCGTGGTGATACACATTTTCATAATATTGAAGCCAAAAGATGCAAAGTTAATAATGATAGTGCAACTTATTTGTGGCACTGCCGTTTAGGTTATATTGGTGTAAAGCGCATGAAGAAAACCCATGCTGATGGGCTTTTGGAAACACTTGATTATGAATCAGTCGATGCTTGCGAACCATGCCTCATGGGTAAGATGACTAAGACTCTGTTCTCCGGAACAATGGAGCGAGCAATAGATTTGTTGGAAATCATACATACTGATGTATGTGGTCTGATGAATATTGAGGCTCGCGGCAGGTATCATTATTTTCTGATCTTCACAGATGATTTGAGCAGATATTAGAATATCTACTTGATGAAACACAAGTCTGGAACATTTGAAAAGTTCAAATAATTTCAGAGTGAAGTGGAGAATCATCGTAACAAAAATAAATGTTTCTACGATATGATCGTAGAAGTAAAATATTTGAGTTACGAGTTTGGACTTCAGTTAAAACAATGTGAAATAGTTTCACTACTCACGCCACCTGGAACACCACAGTGTAATGGTGTGTCCGAACGTCGTAACCGTACTTTATTAGATATGGTGCGATCTATGATGTCTCTTACCAATTTACCACTATCGTTTTGGGGTTATGCATTAGAGACAGCTACATTCACGTTAAATAGGGCACCATCTAAATCCGTTGAGACGACACCGTATGAACTATGGTTTGGCAAGAAACCTAAGCTGTCGTTTCTTAAAGTTTGAGGTTGCCATGCTTATGTGAAAAAGTTTCAACCTGAGAAGCTCAAACCCAAATCGGAGAAGTGCGTCTTCATAGGATACCCAAAAAGAAAATGTTGGGTACACCTTCTATCACAGATCCGAAGGCAAGATATTCATTGCTGAGAATGGATCCTTTCTAGAGAAGGAGTTTCTCTCGAAAGAAGTGAGTGGGAGGAAAGTAGAACTTGATGAGGTAACTGTACCTGCTCCCTTATTGGAAAGTAGTTCATCATAGAAATCTGTTCCTGTAACTACTACACCAATCAGTGAGGAAGCTAATGATGATGATCATGTAACTTCATATCAAGTTACTACCGAACCTCGTAGGTAAACCAGAGTGAGATCCGCACCAGAGTGGTATGGTAATCCTGTTCTGGAGGTGATGTTACTTGACCATGACGAACCTACAAACTATGAGGAAGCGATGATGAGCCCAGATTCCGCAAAATGGCTTGAGGCCATGAAATCTGAGATGGGATCCATGTATGAGAACAAAGGGTGAACTTTGGTTGACTTGCTCAGTGATCAGCAAGCCATAAAAAATAAATGGATCTTCAAGAGGAAGACGGACACTGATAGTAGTGTTACTATCTACAAAGCTAGACTTGTCGGAAAAACGTTTTTGACAAAGTTCAAGGTGTTGACTACGATGAGATTTTCTCACTCGTAGCGATGCTTAAGTCTGTCCGAATCATGTTAGCAAATTGCCACATTTTATGAAATCTGGCAAATGGATGTCGAAACTACATTCCTTAATGGATTTCTTAAAGAAGAGTTGTATATGATGCAACCAAAAGGTTTTGTCAATCCTAAAAGTGCTAACAAAATATGCAAGCTCCAGCGATCCATCTATGGACTGGTGCAAGCATCTCGGAGTTGGAATATACGCTTTGATAAGTTGATCAAAGCATATAGTTTTATACAGACTTCTGGTGAAGCCTGTATTTACAAGAAAGTGAGTGGGAGCACTACAGCATTTTTGGTAAGTATATGTGAGTGACATATTGTTGATCGGAGATAATGTAGAATTATTCTGTAAAGCATAAAGGAGTGTTTGAAAGGAGTTTTTTCAAAGAAAGACCTCGGTGAAGCTGCTTACATATTGAGCATCAAGATCTATAGAGATAGATCAAGACGCTTGATAAGTTTTTCAATGAGTACATACCTTGACAAGATTTTGAAGTAGTTCAAAATGGAACAGTCAAAGAAAGAGTTCTTGCCTGTGTTACAAGGTGTGAGACTGAGTAAGACTCAAAGCCCGACCACGGCAGAAGATAGAAAGAGAATGAAAGTCATTCCCTATGCCTTGGCCATAGGTTCTATAAAATATGACATGCTGTGTACCAGATCTATTGTATACTCCACACTGTTTTGGCAAGGGAGTACAATAGTGATCTAGGAGTAGCTCACTGGACAACGGTCAAAATTATCCTTAGTGGAATAAGGATATGTTTCTCGATTATGGAGGTGACAAAAAGGTTCGTCGTAAAGGGTTACGTCGATGCAACTTTTGACACTGATCTAGATGACTCTAAATCTCAATCTGGATACATATTGAAAGTGGGAACAATTAGCTAGAGTAGCTCCATGCAAAGCATTGTTGACATAGAAATTTGCAAAATACTATGGATCTGAATGTGGCAGACCCGTTGACTAAACTTCTCTCACAAGCAAAACACGATCACACCTTAGTACTCTTTGGGTGTTAATCACATAGCGATGTGAACTAGATTATAGACTCTAGTAAACCCTTTGGGTGTTGGTCACATATTGATGTGAACTATGGGTGTTAATCACATGGTGATGTGAACGATTGGTATTAAATCACATGGCGATGTGAACTAGATTATTGACTCTAGTGCAAGTGGGAGACTGAAGGAAATATGCCCTAGAGGAAATAATAAAGTTATTATTTATTTCCTTATATCATGATAAATGTTTATATTCATGCTAGAATTGTATCAACCAGAAACATAATACATGTGTGAATACATAGACAAACAGTATGTCACTAGTATGCCTCTCCTTGACTAGCTCATTGATCAGAGATGGTTAAGTTTCCTAACCATAGACAAAGAGTTGTCATTTGATTAATGAGATCACATCATTAGGAGAATGATGTGATTGACTTGACCCATTCTGTTAGCTTAGCACATGATCGTTTAGTATGTTGCTATTGCTTTCTTCATGACTTATACATGTTCCTATGACTATGAGATTATGCAACTCCCATTTACCGCAGGAACACTTTGTGTGCCACCAAACGTCACAACGTAACTGGGTGATTATAAAGGTGCTCTACAGGTGTCTCCGAAGGTACTTGTTGGGTTGGCGTATTTCGAGATTAGGATTTGTCACTCTGATTGTCGGAGAGGTGTCTCTGGGCCCACTCGGTAATACACATCACTATAAGCCTTGCAAGCATTGCAACTAATGAGTTAGTTGCGGTGTCGGTGTCAAAACCGGCGGATCTCGGGTAGGGGGTCCCGAACTGTGCGTCTAGGCCGGATGGTAGCAGGAGGCAGGGGACACAATGTTTTACCCAGGTTCGGGCCCTCTTGATGGAGGTAAAACCCTATGTCCTGCTTGATTAATATTGATGATATGGGCAGTACAAGAGTAGATCTACCACGAGATCGGAGAGGCTAAACCCTAGAAGCTAGCCTATGGTATGATTGTATGTTGTGGTTGTTGTCCTACGGACTAAAACCCTCTGGTTTATATAGACACCGGAGAGGGTTAGGGTTACACAAGGTCGGTTACAAAGGAGGAGATATCCATATCCGTATTGCCTAGCTTGCCTTCCACGCCAAGTAGAGTCCCACCCGGACACGAGACGAAGTCTTCAATCTTGCATCTTCATAGTCCAACAGTCCGGCCAAAGAATATAATCCGGCTATCCGGAGACCCCCTACTCCAGGACTCCCTCAGTAGCCCCCGAACCAGGCTTCAATGCCGACGAGTCCGACGCGCATATTGTCTTCGGCATTGCAAGGAAGGTTCCTCTCCAAATTCCATGTACCTGTTGAAATAGTGTCCGGCCTTTTGCGAATGTTGCACTCCTTGGCTTCCACGCCCAATAATGGCCACTTTACACGTGTCGAGCGAATGTGAAGAGCCAGGGTGTTTTTACATTTACCCCCTAGCTGTGTGAATGAGTTGCCTATGTAAAAAGACGAGGATTCAGATCCAAATCACACCATCCTCCCTTGGCGAGCCTTCATCGGAGCGCATCCGACAGAGATCCATTCCATCATGGCCGGTCAATGCAGCTCCTCCTCTCGCTCCCCCAGCCCCAATCCTGGAGATTGGGAGAGATGTTTCGTCCCGCACAGCAAACTAGTGATGCTTCAGACCAAGGGATTTCTTCCCCCAGCGTACATGGTCCCGGTTCGAGCCGGGCTCGCCACCTATAATGGCGGAGAGCAAGCAGAGATCCTTCCCAATCCCTCCAAGGGAGAGCGGGTATGCCTTGTCCCTCATTTGGTAAGAGGGCTTGGATTTCCAATTCATCCGTTTCTCTGAGGGCTCCTGGAGTTCTACGGCCTCCAGCTGCACAACCTTACGCCTGCCTCCATATTGCATATCGCGGGATTCATAGCCCTTTGCGAGCTGTTTTTGGGCTGTGAGGCTCATTTCGCGCTGTGGAAGAAGTTGTTCTGCCTTGTGCCCCGTTCTCAGAAGGGGTCAATATATCAAGTGGGCGGAGCCAAAGTGTGGCGTATTGCCGGGACCAGATATCTGTCCGGAACCCCAAAGAAAACGTCCGAAGACTGGCCTTCAGAATGGTTTTATATAGAAGATGTCCCCCTCCCGGATCCTATTCGAATCGACCTTCCTGAGTTCGACAATGCTCCTTTGAAGAAGCGCTGGAGCTGGCGTCCATGGAGCTCCCTGGAGGATGATGACATAGACGTTCTTTACTTGATGACCCGGATAAGTTTGTTAGCTCGATCCGGATTGACCATGATCGAGGTCATGGCCACATGTATTATGCGGGGGGTGCAGCCGCTTCAGTATAGAGGCCACCCCATGTGGGATTTCAACGGGGAGGATGACGCCACCCGCTATGGCCGTAAAGGGCCGGGATTGGTTGCTGATCTAATAAAGATATTATCCACTTTGTACAAGGGAGAAGAGGAGGAATTCCTCCGCGTCAACCTGCAGGGCGG
The DNA here is from genome assembly GCF_056163025.1 of Triticum urartu. Taxonomy (NCBI): domain Eukaryota; kingdom Viridiplantae; phylum Streptophyta; class Magnoliopsida; order Poales; family Poaceae; genus Triticum; species Triticum urartu. The sequence goes on from NC_141878.1 coordinate 522,773,186, forward strand.
ATTTTCTATGTACAATTCCCCGAGCTGGGTAAGCGGAAACTTTTTCTCGCCCACCCGTTTCATATTCCCATAGTTAAGTATTCAGTCTAGCGATTTCAACGTAGGAGCTGCGCCAGGCTGTAAGGGAGATAAACAACCCCCCTCCACAACCCGAGGACCCAGAACGGTCCCTTGACCCGGCATCCCAGGAGGATCCGAACATATCTGTGGAGCTGATCGATGGGGTATTTTACCAATTGAGCAATGACAATGCTTTGGTGGTCATTACGGCCGATTACCCTGGGCTACTTCCAGCCTCACAGGTAACTGAGACCGAAGTCCCGGTACTTTGAAAAGGGATCTGTCCTTGCCTGTTTTTGATTACCGTATAACAACCGTGTTTTGCAGGGGAGGTCCTCGAGGCGGAAGGCCGAGCCTGTGGCGACTAGCCAACAAGGGGCCGCGAGGCCAGGCAGGCTGAAAAGATCCACAGTCCGGATTGAGACACCGGCGTAGCGGTATAGTGCGCCATCTTTATTCCAAGACATTATTCTCAAAGGCATATTAACGCCCATGCCTTCTTTTTAGGAAAAAGAGCGCTCGTCGAACTATACCCGGAGAGGCTACTAATCGCGCCTCCACCAGCTAGGCTCCAAGGCCGGATTCGGAGGCGGGAATGAATACGAGTCGTGCGCCGGGCGCTCCTCCGACAGAGGATGCGGATAAACTGTCCGCCACCAATTCCGAGGTGGAAAGTGCCATGAACCACAGGCGTCGCCGGACTGTTCTTTGTGACGCTTGTTTCTCCCAAGAGGCATTGGATGCCTTCAACTCGGGAGATGCGTACCTCGGTGCCGCTCAAAATGGTCTAGCCAGAGCCACGGAGCAGTATGTAAAAGACATACGGGTGAGAAAATTTGGTGGTTATATATAGCAGTAGCCCCTGAGACTTGAAACAGTTAGAATAACTGATTTAAGGATCATTTGTTATGCAGGTTCTTACAGAAAAGAATACCCAACTGTCCCAGCAGCTGGAAGAGTGCAAAGCCCAACTTTAGGCCGTGCTGGCCGCAGCAAGGGAGCCCAAAGAGATCCCCTCTAGTAATATATCCTTCGAATGATAAGTATCGTATAGAGTGCGGCGTATATGCAGATCTGACGATAAAATTGCAGATGACGCTAGAGTAAATCCGGATAAGCAACAGCTCCTACGCCAGCTGAAGGCCGGTGAGAGCATGCCTACGAGGGTGAGGCAGGAGAAGAATGATCTCCTAGATGCCAACACCAAGCTGGGCTTGGAACTAAAAGATGTTCGTGCCCAACTGTCAGATTCTGTTAAGGAGAATCGACGGCTTCGACGCGACATATTTAGTAATTGCTTGAACGAACTTTGAAAAAGAGTTCGGCGAGGAAGCTGGTTGACAAAGTTATGTCTGTAGGTATGCTAACAGGTCGTCCTGCCGAGGAAATGCCCGGTTCTACGGGTGACCTTCTTCCCAAGCTCTCACAACTGCACGAACGAGTTCGGCAGGTGATGCAAGGCGTCGCCCAGGCCTTGTGGCCATCCGTCTCCATGCCCGAGGGCCTTGGAGAGCTTGCAGAGAAGCTGAAGGGAGCGCGGCGGCGCTTCCAATTATGGAAGATATTGGCCTGCCGTTAGGGCGCCAGGGAAGCCTGGGCAATGGTGAAGACACGGTACACGAAGGCTAACCCGAACCACATGGCCGAGGTCGGACCTATGGGGCCCGATGGGAAGGAGATCCCTGTGAGCTTAGTGTACGGCCAAGTAGAATTGGCCGCAAAGTATTCCCAATAGGACTGTAGACTAGACAGCCTATTGGATGGTATTAAAGAGGAATTCAACCAGTCAAATTGACTATGTAATTTAAAGTGCCATGTATAATGCCTTCTAGCCGGATTGTAGATCGTTTGTCGTGGCGGACCTTTTCGCTTCAACCTCGGGACCCGACGGTCTGGAGTGTATCCGAATAACCTCTCGGTTATGTAAGAACCGGGGCATGCATGGAGACCAGGCGTAGGGGTCATTAGTGCTTTAACGGACAAGTGCCCAACTAGTTATGTTATATTACATGGTTAGTAAGAAACATCTTCCAGGGAGAATAGTTCCGTTAGGGGTTCCTTTCCCTAGGAGGCATGCCCTAAAGTGCATGTTCGGACTGCGAGAAGAGACGCAGAAAAAACATCTGGGGGCGCATATGTAAATAAGTGAAAAATCATCTTTAGTTCACCGACCGAATATTCCCTTAAGAACGCTAGCTTTCGGCTTCACCCAGTCTGAGGTACACATCCGGCTGACCCGGCAGTAACAATCGCAGAGGTGCTCCCCTTATGCCCTAGCCGAATTAACGGGAACGTAGGGCATAAATACAAGAGCCAGGCAACCCAGCTTGGCTAAAACTTAAGTCATATCGATGCATATAATGGTGAATAAAGGGTACATGTGGAAGGATAACACATGTGTTGGGCATAAAGCCCGTATGAATAAGCTTCTGTTAAAGAAGCCCCCAGGTATAATGAGCACAGATAGCGCGTCGGTTGCGTGCAAACAAGGCACGAATGGGCCCCTAAAGGCTGTGAGAGAAAAGAAAAGGAGAAGGAGAAAAATATAAGATAGATAGTGTATAAAAATGGACAGAGGAAGGATACGAACACAGAGTCCGGCGTTAGGCGTAGAATCTTCGAAGTCGGGCTGTGTTCCATGGGTTCGGCTCGAGTCGATTATCCGATGCATCCCGCAGACGGTACGCTCCACCAGTCAGGACTTGGTCAATGATGAAGGGACCTTCCCATTTGGGCTTGAGTTTGTCCTTTTTCTTATCAGGCAGGCGTAGAACTAACTCGCCAATATTGTAAGTTTTGGCCCGTACTTCTCTGCTTTGGTATCTTCGAGCCTGCTGTTGATAGAATGCGGAACGGGCTTTTGCCACATCACGCTCCTCCTCCAAGGCGTCCACACTGTCCTGCCGATCGAGCTCGGCTTCTCTTTCTTCGTACATGCGCACTCGAGGTGAGTCATGAATAATGTCACAGGGCAGAAACGCCTCTGCGCGGTATACCATAAATAATGGTGTGTATCCGGTAGTGTGATTCGGCGTGGTCCGCAGCCCCCAGAGTACGGAGTCGAGCTCCTCTACCCAATGCGTGTTAGATTCCTTGAGGGACCGCACTAATCTGGGTTTGATGCCGCTCATGATAAGACCATTTGCTCGCTCGACCTGACCGTTAGTTTGTGGGTGATAGACTGAAGCATAATCAAGCTTGATGCCCATGTTTTTGCACCAGAGTTTTACCTCGTCGGCCATAAAGTTCGTGCCGTTATCAGTGATGATGCCGTGGGGGACGCCGTAATGGTGTACGACCCTGGATATGAAGTGTATCACCGGTCCGGATTCGGCCGTCTTAACAGGCTTGGCTTCTATCCATTTGGTGAACTTATCCACCATGACCAGTAAGTATTTTTGCTTGTGAGTTCCTCCTTTAAGGGGTCCAACCATGTCAAGCCCCCAGACCGTGAAGGGCCAGGTGATGGAGATAGTTTGGAGGGCGGTGGGTGGCATATGGCTTTGGTTAGCAAAAAGCTGGCAACCAACGCATCGTTGGACTAAGTCCTGAGTGTCTGCCCGGGCCGTCGGCCAATAGAAGCCTGTAAGGAAGGCCTTGCTTACAAGGGCCCAGGCCGCCGCGTGGTGACCGCCGAGTCCGGCATGAATTTCAGCCAGAAGATTCAGCCCTTCCTCTTCGGAGATGCACCTTTGAAGGACTCCGGTGGTGCTTTTCTTATAAAGCACTCCCTCATGCACTTTATAGGCTTTCGATCACCGCACTATGCAGCGTGCCTCGTTTGGGTCCGCGGGAAGTTCCTTCTTAGTTAGGTAGGCTAGGAATGGTTCTGTCCATGGGGCGATGACTGCCATTATTACGTGGGCTGAAGATGTTATTTCGTTGGCAGAGCCTCCAATTATGTCAAAATATTTGGTGTCGGGCAGTGCGGTTGGGTCCGGGCTGTTATTTCCGGGTTCCCCTTCCCATACTACGGATGGCTTGAACAACCTTTCCAAGAAGATGTTGGGAGGGACGGCATCGAGCTCCTCGAACCGAGCTGACATTTTTAGGACGACATTGTGATAAGCTACCATTTTCAGATCCTTGGCATTGAAGTCTCCATTTATTTGGGATATCGCGAGGTTCGAATCCCTGCACACCTCTAGGCGTTGAATGCCCATGGATACTGCCATCCGGAGACCATGTACAAGGGCCTCATATTCGGCTGCATTGTTGGAGTCCGTATACATTATCTGTAGTATGTATTGAACTGTGTCTCCTGTTGAGGTCGTCAAAACGACGCCAGCCCCCAGACCAACCAACATTTTGGAGCCGTCGAAGTGCATCATCCGGTTCGAATATGTGCCATACTCTTTAGGGAGTTCGGCTTCCGTCCACTCGGCGACGAAGTCGGCCAAAACTTGCGACTTAATAGCTCGCCGTGGCTTGTAAGTCATGTCGAACGGGAGGAGCTCAATGGCCCATTTGGCAATCCGGCCCGTCGCGTCGCGGTTGTTTATAATATTGTTAAGTGGTACTTCCGAGGCTACCGTTATCGAACACTCTTGAAAGTAGTGTCGCAGCTTCCGGGATGCCATAAATACTGCATACGCTATCTTTTGATAATGCGGGTACCGTGACTTCCATGGAGTAAGGACAGTGGACACATAGTAAACCGGCTTTTGAAGGGGGAATTTGTGTCCGTCTGTTTCTCGTTCGACGACGAGCACTGCGCTTACTACTTGATGAGTTGCCGCAATGTATAATAGCATTGGTTCGCCAATGTTTGGCGCGGCCAGGACTAGGTTTGTTGCCAATATGGCTTTTATTTCGTCGAGTCCGTCCGTGGAGGCATCCGTCCACTCGAAGTGTTCGGTGCGCCGGAGGAGGCGATAAAGGGGTAATGCATTTTCTCCCAAGCGGGAGATAAAGCGGCTTAGAGCCACCACGCATCCGGTCAATTATTGTATTTTTTTGAGGTCTTTTGGGATGTCCAATTGTGACAGAGCTCGGATCTTGGCTAGATTTCCTTCAATTCCTCTACCGGATACAATGAAGCCCAAGAGCTTTCCGGCTGGTATGCCGAAAACACATTTTTCCGGGTTGAGCTTGATGTCGTATGTTCGGAGGTTATCGAATGTGAGCCTCAAGTCGTCTACTAGAGATTCGACATGCTTGGTTTTGACGACCACGTCATCTACGTATGCCTCCACTGTTTTGCCGATCTGGTTTGCCAGACATGTCTGAATCATGCGCTGATATGTTGCGCCGGCATTTTTTAGCCCGAAGGGCATTGTGTTGAAGCAGAATGGGCCGTACGGTGTGATGAATGCCGTTGCGGCTTGGTCTAGCTCTGCCATTTTAATTTGATGGTAGCCGGAGTATGCGTCGAGGAAACACAATGAATCGTGTCCTGCGGTAGCGTCGATGATTTGATCGATGCGGGGGAGGGGGAAGGGATCCTTTGGGCAGGCCTTGTTGAGGTCCTTAAAATCGACGCACACACGCCAGGATTTGTCCTTCTTTGGTACCATCACCAGGTTTGCTAGCCAGTCCGGATGTTTTATGTCTCTGATGAATCCGGCCTCCAATAGCTTGGCTAGTTCCTCTCCCATGGCTTGTCTCTTAGGTTCGGAGAAACGCCGAAGAGCCTGCTTGACTGGCTTGAATCCTTTTAGGATATTTAGGCTGTGCTCGGCCAGCCTGCGTGGGATTCCTGGCATGTCTGAAGGGTGCCAGGCAAAAATGTCCCAGTTCTCGCATAGGAACTCTCGTAGTGCGGCGTCGAAATCAGGGTTTAATTGTGCCCCGATGGAAGCTGTTTTTGTGGGGTCCGTTGGATGGACTTGGAATTTGACTATTTCGTCCGCCGGTTTAAAGGAGGTGGACTTGGATCTTTTATTGAGTATCACGTCGTCCCTGTTCACCGTGGAGCACAGCGCAGTCCGTTCCTCGGCTGCTAGGGCTTCAGATAGTGCCTTGAGGGCCAGTGCGGCTGTCTTATTTTCGGCGCGGAGTGCTATGTCCGGATCACTAGCAAGAGTGATGATTCCGTTGGGCCCGGGCATTTTGAGCTTCATGTACCCGTAATGGGGTATGGCTTGGAAGATTGTAAATGCCTCCCGCCCTAATAGAGCATGGTATCCGCTACTGAACGCCACTTGGAACGTAACCTCTTCGGACCTGTAGTTATCCGGCGTGCCGAACACCACATCTAGTGCTATTTTTCCTGTACATCGTGCTTCCTGACTGGGGATTATTCCTCTAAAGGTTGTGCTGCTTCGCTCGATGCGGTTCCAGTCTATTTGCATTTTTCAAAGGGTTTCCTCATAAATGAGGTTCAATCCACTGCCACCGTCCATGAGTACCTTGGTGAGTCGAAAGCCATCCACTATTGGACTGAGGACCAATGCGGCTGGTGCTCGGGCTGTTCGGAATTTAGGTTCGTCACTAGCATTAAAAGTAATAGCCGTGTCACTCCATGGGTTTATTGTTGCCGCATGGTAGACCTCGGCAAGGCTGCGGAGTGTTCGTTTTTGCGTATTATTTGATGTGAAAGTCTGGAAGACTGTTAATACCATACTGGTATCCCTGGGCTGGTGCTCTGTGGCTTCTGGGGTTAGAAGATCTTCGCCATTTTTGGCCACCTGCCGGAGTATCCAACATGCTCTAAGGCTATGAGTTGGTGTGGCGCCCTCTGCACTGTGAATTTTATAGGGGCCATTGAGCCATCCCTCCAGTACAGTTCCATGCCCTGTAGAGGGTTTTTTCTTTTTGGTGTTTAACCCGGGTGTCTGGCGATAATGCACCCTTTTATTTCGGACTGGGTTTGTATTCAGGGCCGGATTATCCCAAATTTTATTTCGGTTTTCCAGGCGCTTTCCATCGCACAGTACTTTCGTACTATGGACACCAAGTCGGCAAAGCGTGTAATTCCACGGTGACTTATGGCGTTGAGGATTCCCTTGTCCGTGCAATTATTGCAGAAGAATGAAATTGCGCTTCCTCGCGGCAGTCCTTTATCCTGTTCATGACCAGGAGGAATGTGGCCCAGTAATGGTGTACTGTTTCTTCGGGCTCTTGCCTAATTTGGGATAGATCGCTTATGTTTGGGTGGGTGGGTGGAATTGAATCCGAATCCTCACCCAATATGAGACTCAGGGGCCAAGGAGTTTCCGGACTCGAAAGTTTGGATTCTTGGATGTTTTCCAATAAATCTAGCCCGCTGCCTGACTCTAGGTTCAGGTCTTGAGTGACGTCCTCCCCTCCGCGGGTATCCGGCTTGGAGGGATCGGGAATCCGGACATAACTAGTCCTTAAGATAGATGAAGGGTTGCCGCATTGTTCCTCCACCACTGCAACGTGATGGGGACCTAGGGAGAGTTGATCTCTCTCAGATCGGGTTTAGGCCCAATCTGATCATAGTCTGTAGCGACTCCCAGGGCGATGATGCGATCCAAGAGCTCGTTTAGGGAAGAGAGCTCCATTGGATCTAACTGCTCGGCGAGTTCCGAGTTGACGTGAAGATTGCTTTCGATGACCCGAGAAGTCATCGTCGGCGCAGCGGCCGAACAGGCGGTCATAAGAAAACCACCTAGCCAGAGAGTTTGGACGATAGCCAAAGCTCCCTTAGCAACAGTGTCATCTTTAAAGACGGGATGAGGCATCCTTCCTGATGGCGACGGCACAGCGGAACTCTCAATGAAAGCACCAATGTCGGTGTCAAAACCGGCGGCTCTCGGGTAGGGGGTCCCGAACTGTGCGTCTAGGCCGGATGGTAACAGGAGGCAGGGGACATAATGTTTTACCCAGGTTCGGGACCTCTTGATGGAGGTAAAACCCTACGTCCTGCTTGATTAATATTGATGATATGGGCAGTACAAGAGTAGATCTACCACGAGATCGGAGAGGCTAAACCCTAGATGCTAGCCTATGGTATGATTGTATGTTGTGGTTGTTGTCCTACGTACTAAAACCCTCCGGTTTATATAGACACCGGAGAGGGTTAGGGTTACACAAGGTCGGTTACGAAGGAGGAGATATCCATATCCGTATTGCCTAGCTTGCCTTCCACGCCAAGTAGAATCCCACCCAGACACGAGACGAAGTCTTCAATCTTGCATCTTCATAGTCCAAAAATCCGGCCAAAGAATATAATCCGGCTGTCCGGAGACCCCCTAATCCAGGACTCCATCATGCGGGATGATGTATTACGGAATGGGTAAAGAGACTTGTCGGTAACGAGATTGAACTAGGTATTGAGATACCGACGATCAAATCTCGGGCAAGTAACATACCGATGACAAAGGGAACAACGTATGTTGTTATGCGGTTTGACCGATAAAGATCTTCGTAGAATATGTAGGGGCCAATATGAGCATCCAGGTTCCGCTATTGGTTATTAACCAGAGACGTGTCTCGGTCATGTCTACATAGTTCTCAAACCCGTAGGGTCCGCACACTTAAAGTTCGATGACGGTTATATTATGAGTTTATGTGTTTTGATGTACCGAAGGAGTTCGGAGTCCCAGATGAGATCGGGGACATGACGACGAGTCTCGAAATGGCTGAGACGTAAAGATCGATATATTGGACGACTATATTCGGACATCTGAAAGGTTCCGAGTGATTCGGGCATTTTCGGGAGTACCGAGGAGTTACGGGAATTCGTATTGGGCCTTAATGGGCCATACGGGAAAGGAGGGAAAGGCCTCAAAGGGTGGCCGCACCCCTCCCCATGGGCTAGTCCGAATTGGACTAGGGAGGGGGGGCGCCCCCTTCCTTCCTTCTCCTTTTCCCTTCCCTTTCCTTCTCTCCTACTCCTACTACTTGGAAGGGATCCTAGTTCTACTAGGAAAGGGGGAATCCTACTCCCGGTGGGAGTAGGACTCCCATAGGGCGCGCCATAGAGAGGGCCGGCCCCTCCCCTCCTCCACTCCTTTATATACGTGGCCAGGGGCACCCCATAGACACAACAGTTGATCCCTTGGATCTCTTAGCCGTGTGCGGTGCCCCCCTCCACCATAATCCACCTCGGTCATATTGTAGCGGTGCTTAGGCGAAGCCCTGTGTCGATAGAACATCATCATCGTCACCACGCCATCGTGCTGACGAAACTCTCCCTCAACACTCGGCTGGATCGGAGTTCGAGGGACGTCATCGAGTTGAACGTGTGCAGAACTCGGAGGTGCCGTGCGTTCCGTACTTGATCGGTCGGATCGTGAAGACGTACTACTACATCAACCGCGTTGTGCTAACGCTTCCGCTTTCGGTCTACGAGGGTACGTGGACAACACTCTCCCCTCTCGTTGCTATGCATCACCATGATCTTGCGTGTGCGTAGGAATTTTTTTGAAATTACTACGTTCCCCAACATTATGCTCACAGTTGACGCGTCTGAGGTCGAGACCCTCAAAAACGCGCTGGCCGAGGCCAAGAAGGAGGCGGAGGGGGAACGAGCCGCCCGCCAAAAGCATGAATCATGGGGGGAGGAAGTTCAGCAAGAGCTCAAGGATGCCATGGGCAAAAATGTGAGTCCGTAGAGCGCAAGATTTAAAAAAAACAAAAAAATATTTTCAATTTGTTTTCGTTTTTTCTTAATCTCAGATCACTATGGCTTAATCTCGAGTCAATGTGCTTAATCTCAAGTCAAATCACAATCTATGGTCAAACTTCTCGGAAGGTCACCCATCCTCAACTACTCCAGCCCGAGCATGCTTAACTTCGCAGTTCTATCCAACCCCAGCACCAGCGCACTTCACAGGCACTTGTTGATATATCTATCATATCAATCCTATTAAACCTTGTTGATGTCTAGGACTTTGTTCATGTTCATGAGTATGATGAAATTTTGAAAAAATATTTCAAACTTCCCGGTCATATTACGTATCATATTTTGAAAAAAAATTCCCAAATTTTTTTGAAACCAATTTTTTTCTGTTACTAGTGGCGCACCTAGCAAATGGTGCGCCACTAGTAAGTTTGAATTTTTTTTCATTTTTTTCCTCTAGATCTTAAAAGCCCCGTATCTTTCGTTCTGTTAGGTTTTTGGGGATTTTGAAGATGTTGAACGGGGTTCCCCCCGTTCAATTCGGATGTAACTTTTCGAGAAGATGATTTTTCATATTAAAAAACTTTTTAATCCGAGTTCGTATGCAAAAGTTATGCCCATTTTACTAAATTCCAGAGAGATTTTGCAAATAAAGTCAAAATTCATATTTGTAAATTTTCCCAAAACTAGACCACATATCACATGGGAAACTTATTATTTTCATTTTTTTGACATTCCCATCATTTTCTTTTATTTTTTTAAAACTGAAAAGGCGGTCCACGGGGGGGGGGGGGTGCATTTAGCACCAGGGTTACTAATGGCATACCACACGTCAGGTGCGCCATTAGTAACCCTGGTGCTAAATATATTACTAATGGCCCACCTCATGTGTGGTGCGGCATTAGTAGTTTTGAAAAAAAATAAAAAAAATGTTAGTAATGGCGCACCAGTGGACAGTGCGCCATTACTAGTTAAAACTAGTAATGGCGCATGATGAAGCTATGTACCTATGGTAGGGTCATGGATCTGTTCAAGATACCCTCCCCAAGGACATCCCTAAAGGTACCAGGAGCATTCGAAGAAAAATCATCATCCACTCGACCATGAAGTTATGTTCCACTCGACAATCCTGAAGACACTCGACTGTACAGATAATCACTCGACTACCAGAAGATCTAGAGTCAGTCCACTCTGCAACGGTCGAGAATTAAGTCATAGCTTTAATGGTCATTACGTATCTTTATTGCAGGCGTTACCATTAACGCCCCATCTTTATGTACCTTAAACCCTCTGTGGCGTGGGCTGGCTGGGGTCCTAGCGCACTCTATATAAGCCACCCCCCTCCACAGGCACAAGCGTTCGCACTTTCTATAACACACACGCATATAATCCAGTCGACCGCCTCCGGGCTCCGAGACGTAGGGCTGTTACTTCCTCCGAGAAGGGCGTGAACTCATAAAACTCCTGAGTACAACTCCTCCATAGCTAAGATCTTGCCTCTACATTCCTACCCCCCATTCTACTGTCAGACTTAGAACCACGACAGTTGGCGCCCACCTTGGGGCTGGTGTCTTAGCGACTTTTTGGAGAAGTTGCAATTTTTCTGATCCCCTTCATCATGGTTTCTGGCGGAGGTTTTGCTAAGGGCCGCGAGATCCATCTCGGCGCGCTCGTGTTTGTCGCCGACGACTCTGCTTGGCTTCAGGAGGCTCCACTCGACATCGATGCACTCCCCGTCCGCGGGGCAACGCACTTTCGCGCGTGCGTCCGCGACATCCTCTTGCGGCAGTCGTCGACCCAATATCGGTCGGCTCCTGTAGCTTCCCCCTCCCTGCAGCCCGCCGGAACAATCATTTCGGTCGATCGGGGCTTCAGCGGTGGGTGAAGCATGCGGTGGCTCGCCAGTCGGCCACCCCCCAAGTCGCGGCAATCGAGCCCGATGAAACTCTCTATGGCCTGTTCGATCTGTCGACCAGCTCCGTAGAGACTACATCTGAATGCGACAGCAGCGACCCTGCAGCGGAAGTTTTGATGGTCAATGGACCACACAGTCCTCCTGGTTTCACCCGTGAAGACGGAGGCGATGGGGGCGGCGATCCGTCGCGTGTTCATGAAGAGTACCACCCCGAACCCCTCTCTTCGCAACGGAGAGAAGAACTTCGCCGCTGGAACATGGATGCACTTCACACTCCTATCGTCGGAGAAACCCCTGAGGCCCAGGCCTTGGAGGAGGCGCGCCTGGCCAACTTGGCTGAGCGCACTCGACTGGAGAACCTCCAGCGCGCACTCGACGAGCGTGCTCGGCAGCGTGCTCCCGAATCCAGTTGACGTCAACTTTTTCCGCCTCCGACTCAGGTATACCGAAATCCAATCCAGAATCTTGCAGCGGCGGCCCGAATAGCGGAGTCAATTCAACCTTCCCAGTCAGAAGCTGGTCGGTGTTTGGTGCAGATCCGGGCCTTGCTCCGAGCCGCGGGTGAGCAGAAAACAGTAGTATCTCAGTCGCGGAATAGGATTCACAGCAGATCCGTGGTTGCAGACACAGTCCAGTCGGCTCATAGCTCAAGATCGCCCCCGAGGCCTGAGGGACGTGGAGATCGACGAGATCAGTACAGAAACCGTGAGCAGTATGATCACCGAATCGATCGCGATGATCGTCGTCGAGTGCCCACACCTCCCCCAAGGAGTGGGTCATACGTGCCTCGGCAATGTGATGACTGGCGCCCTCACAGTGTTGGACGAGGGATTCCAGTCGACCCCAGAGAGCCAGGCTTTGATGCAAGATCTATTCTCATTCAGGGCTTGGTCGACAGAAACAGAGCTCACCGAGAAGGTCATGATAGAGATCTACCAACCAGCAGCAGAGTGCATGTCTCAGGTCCGGAGTGCTTCAGCACAGCCATCAGGGCTGCAGTGATTCCCCCCAACTTCAGGTTGGCGACTGGAGTCAATAAGTTCACTAGTGAGTCCAAGCCTGACACTTGGCTTGAAGACTACCGAGTGGCTATTCAGATTGGTGGCGGCAATGATGAAGTGGCCATGAAACACCTTCCTCTGATGCTGGAGGGCTCGGCCAGAGCATGGACGAATCAGTTAGCACCTGGTAGTATTTATACTTGGGAAGATCTTGCTCAAGTGTTTGTTAGGACATTTGAAGGTACTTGCAAGCGGCCAACAGGGTTGAGAGAATTACAGTGTTGCGTTCAGAAACTGAATGAAACTTTGAGGGATTATATCTAGAGATGGATCACATTGCACCACACGGTGGAGAATGTGTCTGATCATCAGGCAATTTGTGCCTTTAAAGAAGGCATCAAATATCGGGAGTTGAATCTGAAATTCGGTCGGACAGGAGATATGACTCTAACTCGGATGATGGAAATTGCCACCAAGTACGCCAACGATGAAGAAGAAGACCGACTCCGGAGTGGCAAGCACAAAACAGTCGCCCACGAAATCGGAGGAGGAAACTCCAGCCGGAAGCAGAAGCGCAAAGCCGAGCCGGCCGCTCCTGGTGAAGCCTTAGCCGTGAATCAAGGAAAGTTCAAGGGGAAGCCCAAAGGGCCGTGGAACCCCAAGAAATTAAAAGATCAAGATGGAAATGATGTGCTGGATTTACCATGCCACATTCACACCAAAAAAGATAAAGAGGGTAATTTCATTTACCCAAAGCATACCACTCGACAGTGTCGACTCCTAATCCAGCAATTCCGAGAGAAACAACCCAAGGAAAAGGAGAAAGAAGCAGACAAGGTTGAGGACGAGGAAGAGGATGATGATGGTTATCCCCACGTGAATTCCACTCTGATGATTTTCGCTGAAGTTGAGAGTAAGAGTCCATTGAAAGTCATCAACAGAGAAGTGAACATGGTCGCTCCGGTGACACCCAGTTATTTGAAGTGGTCCCAGACTACCATTACATTCGACCAGTCCGATCACCTAGCGCACATAGCCACCCCTAGGAGGCAAGCGTTGGTGGTCAACCCAGTAGTCAAAGGCACCCGACTGACTAAGGTTCTGATGGATGGTGGCAGTGGCCTGAATATACTGTATGCTGAGATGTTGAAAGGAATGGGCATTCCGATGTCCAGACTCAGTGAAAGCAATATGAGTTTCCATGGAGTCATTCCCGGTAAGAAGGCTGCATCACTCGGCCAGATTTCTCTCGACGTGGTTTTCGGTGATTCCAAGAATTACCGCAAAGAAAAGTTGACATTTGAAGTTGTGGATTTCCAGAGTGCCTATCATGCTATTCTGGGCAGGCCAGCTTATGCATGTTTTATGGCTCGACCATGTTACGTGTACCTCAAATTGAAGATGCCTGGTCCCAAAGGGGTGATCACTATCACTGGTAGTCGGAAGAAGGTGGAAGAGTGCTTCCGGAAAGGCTCAAAGATCGCCGATGCACAGATGGCCGTAGTAGAATTGTAGGAATATCAAAAAAAATGCAAATCCAAGTGATTTGTTGTGAGCCAAGAAGCCTGCCATGGATCCAGCATTCCAGTCGTTTGGCGAAACAAAGTCGATTCACATTCACCCGACGGATCCCAATGCCGCTCCGACTCACATTTCAACAACACTCGACTCCAAATAGGAAGAAGCGCTCATCCAGTTCCTCCGTGAGAACTGGGACATCTTTGCCCGGAAACCTTCAGACATGCCAGGTGTTCCCAGGGGACTGGCTGAGCATCGTTTACGAGTTGACCCAAAAGTGAAACCAGTCAAAGAACATCTTCGATGACCCGCTGTACAGAAGAGGAAGGCAATCGGTGAAGAGGTGGCTCGGCTTTTGGCAGCTGAGTTTATCCGTGAGATTTACCACTCCGAGTGGTTAGCTAATGTTGTCATGGTCCCCAAGAAGGACGAATCACTTCGCATGTGCATTGACTTCAAGCATATCAATCGGGCCTGCCCGAAGGACCACTTTCCTCTCCCTCGCATCGACCAAATAGTCGACTCGACTGCAGGGTGTGAGCGTTTGTCCTTTTTGGATGCCTATTCCAGGTATCATCAGATCCGTTTGTACAGACCCGATGAGATAAAAACAGCTTTCATCACCCATTTGGGTGCTTCTGTTATGTCACTATGCCATTCGGTTTGAAGAACACTGGAGCCACATTCATGCGGATGATTCAGAAGTGCCTGCTCACTCAGATCAGTCGGAATGTGGAAGCATACATGGATGACATTGTGGTCAAGTCATGTAAAGGTTCCGACCTACTGGCCGACCTTGCTGAAACCTTTGCCAACCTCAAAAGGTATGTTATCAAGCTTAATCCATCAAAGTGCATGTTTGGAGTTCCAGGCGGAAAATTACTCGGTTTTCTCGTTTCCGAACGAGGGATCGACGCTAACCCAGAGAAAGTGGGTGCCATACTCCGGATGAAACGCCCTATGCGTGTGCATGATGTCCAGAAGCTTACTGGTTGTTTGGCCGTCCTAAGTCGATTCATTTCTCGCCTCGATGAAAAGGCACTGCCTCTTTACCGACTAATGAAGAAATCAGATAAGTTCGAGTGGACTCCTGAAGCTGATGCAGCATTTGCAGAGCTAAAAGCCCTGCTTTCCACCCAACCGGTGCTTGCTGCCCCAATCAGCAAAGAGCCTTTACTGCTTTATATAGCAGCCACTAGACAAGTCGTCAGTACAGTACTTACGGTCGAGCGGAAAGAAGAGGGAAAATCCTATAAAGTTCAGCGCCCGGTTTATTATGTTTCTGAAGTTCTGACTCCGTCAAAGCAGAGATATCCACACTATCAGAAGCTTGTTTATGGGATTTACATGACCATGAAGAAGGTTGCACACTATTTCTCTGATCACTCTGTTACAGTCGTCAGCGACACTCCATTGTCGGAGATTCTGCACAACAGAGATGCAACTGGTCGAGGGGCAAAATGGGTGATTGAACTCCTTCCTTTAGATATCAAGTTTGAGGCAAAGAAAGCCATCAAGTCCCAAGCAGTGGCAGATTTCCTCGCCGAGTGGATCGAACAACAACTGCCGACTCAAGTTCACTCGGAGCACTGGACCATGTTCTTTGATGGATCCTAGATGCTGAATGGTTTTGGTGCTGGGGTGGTACTGGTATCCCCCCGAGGAGACAAGCTCAGATACGTCCTCCAGATTCACTTTGTTTCCTCCAATAACGAAGCAGAATATGAAGCACTCCTATATGGGTTACGTATGGCCATTTCACTCGGCGTCCGTCGCCTCATGGTTTACGGCGACTCAGATTTGGTGGTCAATCAAGTGGTGAAAGAATGGGACGTTAGAAGCCCAGCTATGACTGGTTACTGCAATGCGGTGAGGAAGTTGGAAAAGAAGTTTGAGGGGTTAGAGCTCCATCACATACCTCGTCTAAAAAATCAAGCAGTCGATGATTTGGCAAAGATAGGTTCCAAGAGAGAAGCCATTCCCAGCAATGTGTTTTTGGAACATATTCACACACCGACAATTTAGGAAGATCCTTTTACTAAAGAGCCCCCGCAGCCTAAGAGCGCCACAGATCCGACTGAAGTCGAGGTCCCAACCATGGTCGATCTAATCATGGAGGTTCTGGTCATTACTCCTGACTGGACAGTGCCATACATTGCGTACATCCTTAGGAAGGAACTCCCAGATGACGAAGAAGAGGCTCGACAGATCGTCCGTCGATCCAAGGCCTTTACTGTGATAAGAGGACAACTGTTCAGGGAAAGCGTGACTGGAGTCGGTCAGAGATGCATAACGCCAGAAGAAGGTCGAATGATCCTCAACGACATCCACTCAGGGACCTGTGGTCACCATGCGTCCTCTCGGGCCATCGTGGCTAAAGCATACCGAGCCGGATTTTATTGGCCACGAGCAAATGAAATGGCGAAAGATATAGTCGACAGATGTGAAGGCTGCCAGTTTTACTCTGACATGTCTCACAAGCCAGCATCAGCCCTGAAGACCATTCCCCTCATCTGGCACTTTGCTGTTTGGGGATTGGATATTGTTGGACCACTGAGAACTGGTAGGAGCGGCTTCACTCATGTGCTCGTAGCAGTCGACAAGTTTACCAAATGGATTGAAGTTAAACCTATCAAGAATCTTGACG
The DNA here is from genome assembly GCF_056163025.1 of Triticum urartu. Taxonomy (NCBI): domain Eukaryota; kingdom Viridiplantae; phylum Streptophyta; class Magnoliopsida; order Poales; family Poaceae; genus Triticum; species Triticum urartu. Next base: position 522,789,859 of record NC_141878.1, read on the forward strand.
CTAGCACCGCTATCAGTTTTATCAGAGAATTGACATTCAGATATGGAGTTCCACACAACATTATCACTGACAACAGGTCGAACTTCGATTCTGATGAGTTTAGAGCTTTCTGCGCTTCTCAACACACACGAGTCGACTATGCTTCAGTCGCTCACCCGCAGTCGAACTGACAAGCACAAAGAGCGAATGGCCTAATTCTCAAAGGACTGAAACCACGACTGATGCATGATCTCAAACACGCAGCAGGCGCTTGGGTCGATGAACTTCCGTCAGTTCTTTGGGGTTTGAGGACAACTCCCAATCGATCGACTGGACGAACTCCTTTATTTTTGGTCTATGGAGCCGAAGCTGTTCTGCCAAGTGAACTGCTCCACAACGCACCCCGATTCGAGCTCTTCTCCGAAGAGGAAGCAGAACAGGCCCGACAAGATTCAGTCGATCTCTTAGAGGAGGAAAGAGAGATGGCCTTGATCCGGTCGACCATTTATCAGCAAGACTTGCGTCGATTCCACGCAAGAAACATGAGGGGTCGAACCTTTCAAGAGGGAGACTTGGTTCTTCGAGTGGATCAACAGAAACCACACAAGCTCGCCCCTGCTTGGGAAGGCCCCTTCATCATCACCAAAGTTCTCCACAATGGAGCATACCATCTTTACAGTGTCGAGCATCATAAGGACGAGCCACGGGCTTGGAACGTGGAGCTACTCCGCCCCTTTTATACTTAAGCACTCGTTCGAATAAAATGTAATAAGAAATACCTTTGTAATTTGTTCATCAAAGACAAGAGCTTTACAGTCTTCCCGCACGATTGTTGTTGTTTTTATTTACCTCTGAAATCCCCTAGTGGGTGGGCTTAGCCGCGAATCCGTTTCGCCTAAGTTCGAAAGAAAATCCTACCAAGTGATGAGCAAGCCTCTCACTCGGGGGCTTAGCCGCGAATCTGTTTCGCCTAAGTTCGAAAGAAAACCCTACCGAGTGGTGAGCAATCCTCTCACTCGGGGTCTTAGCTGCAGTCCAGTACTCGCCTAAGTTTGTAAAATCCTACCGAGTGGTGAGCAATCCTCCCACTCGGGGGCTTAGCTGCAGTCCAGTACTCGCCTAAGTTTGTAAAATCCTACCGAGTGGTGAGCAATCCTCCCACTCGGGGGCTTAGCTGCAGTGCGGTACTCGCCTAAGTTTGTAAAATCCTACCGAGTGGTGAGCAATCCTCTCACTCGGGGGCTTAGCTGCAGTCCCGTACTCGCCTAAGGTTATAAAATCCTACCGAGTGATGAGCAAGCCTCTCACTCGGGGGCTTAGCTGCAGTCCACACTACAAAAAAAGACACATTCGTGACATTTTGGGCCAAACGAATTTTTTTTCTGTCATACATATGACACTTCTATGACGATAATTGTGACAAAACCCGGTATCATCATAGATGTGGTGGGCTCCTACTTCTATGACAAAAAAATCTTGACAGGAAATGGGCTTTTCATCCTGGGCGGGCTGGAGATGCAGCTGCATGACATTCTTTGGGCCATCCATGACGGAAAAAACTATGGTAGAAGCGAGGGCGAGGAAAATTTCAGGGAGTTCCCGGTTACGGTGGGAGGTCGGGGGCCGAGCGATGCGCGTTTCTCTCGTACATGTATGCGCGTGTGTGCGAGGCGTTGGCTCTATCTAAACCCAAGCGAGGCGTTGGGCTCTAACTGAACCCGAGCGATTGCACTGCAGGCTACGCGTTACTGAACCCGAGCGATCGATCGATGGCCGTTAACTGAACCCGATCGAGCGATTCCTTCGCTACTGCTGCTAACTGAAGCCGGTCGATGGGATGAACAGTGAGCGTTGCGAGGGGGGTTTGGATGAACAGTGAGCGGTGGCGTTGCCTCTGGATGAATAGGACCCTGTGGTGTGGTGGAGGGCTGGATAAACAGTAGACGGTGGAGGGGTGCCCGTGGAGGGGTGGATGAACAGGACCCCGTGGTGTGGAGGGCTGGATGAATAGTAGATGGTGGAGGGGTGGTTGAACAGGACCCCGTCGTGTGGAGGGTTGGATGAACAATAGACGATGGAGGGGTGCCCGTGGAGGGGTGGTTGAACAGGACCCCATGGTGTGGAGGGCTGGATGAACAGTAGACGGTGGAGGGGTGGTTGAACAGTAGCCGGTGGAGTAGCACGCGGTGGAGGCTGGATGAACAGGAGCCCGTGGAGGCTGGAGGAGGTCGACGGTGGAGATGAACAGTATCCCGTGGAGTCCCGTTTTGCGGTACGCCACAACCCTCCCGATGAACATGACCTCCGTTTCGACGTAGCGCTCCAACACAAGTCCGTTTCGTCCGTTTTGCAGTACGCCACACCCCTCCCGATCAACAGGACCCCTGTTTCGACTGTAGGAGGTACGTTTCCTCCTTCTTGCGGTACGCCAGACCCCTCCCAATGAACAGGATCCCGTTTCGACCGTGGCCGGTCGAACACAAGGCCGTTTCGTCCGTTCTGCGGTACGCCAGGCCTCGTTTCCATCGCCTGTTCCGTCCAAGCCCTCCCGATGAACACGACGCATTCCGTTGCCTCCCCATGAACACGACGCATTCTGTTGCCTCCCCATGAACACGAGGACGACGTTGTTTCTCCGTTCCGACCCAGCCATGTACATGAGCCCTGGCCGTACGTATGCGCGAGTAGGTGTTCTAGACCCCGCCCGTATGTACACATACGTGGCCGTATTTTCTTTCTTGCACTCTGGCCACTGTACGTACGTGTAAATGCTACGTGCGCACCTCTACTACGACACGTGCGCGCCACTACATCGACCAGTATGTACGTACACGTTCGCGACCAGAATGACAGCGCTACGTATGCTTCGACCAGGTGGGTCCCGACTGTCAGGCACTTCCTTGCCTGCGAAGATGTAGCTGGTGGGTCCCAGCAGTCAGGGGGCAAATCGTTTTTTTTGCCCGGACGCACTTCCTTGCGTGCGAAGATGTAGCTGGTGGGTCCCAGCAGTCAGGGGGAAACATTTTTTCACGAAATACGGTGGCCCGTCTGGTGGGTCCCGCTGTCAGGTGGAAGAATAATTATTTTGCATGTAATAAGGAGGCACTTCCTTGCTGCGGTCGTGGACCCAGCTGTCAGCCTCTCCATGTACAGTCCATGTCAGATGGAAGCCGTTCCTTGACCACGTTGACCACGCCGCGCCGAGAGCACCAGGCCGGTGAACGACGGCGAGGCCTAGGAAGGGGACGACGCGGAGCCGGGGAAGACGCGACAGTGGATGCCCACGCGTAGAGGAGTACAAGGGTTCACTGGTTCGCTGCGGTGTGAGGCTGCCATCGCTGCAGAATAACAAGGGGTGTGGGTGAGTAGAGGGATGGCCTCGCCAGCGGTGGGAGTACTAGGGGGCGGTGAGGCCTCCGCCACATCGCAGCCGGCCACGGGAGGCAGGAGCACGAGGCACGACCGGCACTGGTTTGGGCGGCTGGAGCAAGAAGACCAGAGGTTGAAGAAGCACTACGGCCGTTGGATGGACATCGTACGGTCACTGGAGCTAGAATCATGCATATTGACTAAGTTGACAAAGCCCTCCGTCCCCATCAACTTAGTAGGCCCACAAGTCAGCCTGCCACTATACTAGGTCCTAGCTAACAGGGGGAGTATTCATTTTTTTGTGCGTAATAAGGAGGCACTTCCTTGTGTGCGAAGATATAGCTGGTGGGTCCGAGCAGTCAGCGGTGGTAACGTCTTTTTCGCAAAATACAGAGGCCCTTTCGATGGGTCCTTGATGTCAGGTGGAGGAATCATTATTTTGCGCGTAATAAGGAGGCATTTCCTTGCGTGCGGCCGTGGACCCAGCTGTCGGCCTCTCCACGTAAAGTCCACTTCAGATGCATGTCGGTCGTTGACCATGTTGACCAGGCCATGCCGAGAACACCAGGGCGGTGGACGACGGCGAGGCCTAGGAAGGGAACGACACGGAGGCAGGGAGGACTCGGCAGTTGTTTCCCACGCGGAGGGGAGTACGACTGTACGAGGGTTTACTGGTTCGTCTGCCGTCGCCGGAGAATAACAGTAGGTGTGGGTGAGTAGAGGGATGGCTAGGCCAGCGATGGGAGTACGGTGGGGCGGTGAGGCCTGCGCGGCAGTAGAGCCGGCCGCGGGAAGGAGGGAGTAGGCAGTCCCGCCGGCGCCTGTTTGAGCGACTTGAGCAGGAAGAGCAGAGATTGAAGAAGCACGTTGGCCGTTGGATGGCCATCCAATAGTCACTCCTTGTGTGTCAACCTTTTTTTAGGAAAGCCTCAAATCTGTGGAAAACAACATACAACCCATTTGCTAATTCTTAAGGTTTTTTTGGAGCCCATATTCTTTTTGTTAGCATTACAGCCCATATTGTGGCCACGGTTAAAAAATATATGAAATTTTGCATATTTCGGTGCGGTCCGAACTGTTTTTAATCCCGAAATTTCGACTCATATTCAAACTGATTTTAAAAATAAATGTATATCAATATAAAATCCAACAAATTCTCCATGCATAAAAATTAATGTAATTTAAAATCTCGAAATGAAAAAAAGATACTTGAAACTAATTGCCGGTTTGATGTGTTTTAAAAATGTACAACCCATTTCTCACTACTGATGGGCCATTTTCTCAGCCAGCCGAATGAAAGATCTCCTCGTCTTGAAAGATTTGCAGCCCAACAGGCCTGACAAAACGACTTACTTGGCAAATCACAAAAAAACTGGGTTGTGGCCGTCGTCCCAGCTGTCAGTCTATTTGTTTTTTAGTCCATTTGGTGGGCTGGGTGAAACAATGATGTAGCATCTATGTAGTCCATTTAAATCCCATTTGCATTTTTCTTGAAAGCCGCGGACTGGCTGGGCTGGGTGAAAATATCATGTTGGGCTAGACGGAGAAATGTTATAAAAACATAAACACATGATTGCACGTCAGTAAAATCTTTGCAAGCTTATATACGCAATCACTAGGAGTTAACTTGCCAAGTTATATATAAACAATTATTTTTATTATTTTGTAAGATCTTTCAACTTACGAAATAAAATATCATTTTAATTTGACAAGTTAATAGTACATGGGGTATTATTATTTTTTAGGCTAGACGTTGGACAGTTGAGTTGGTTCTAGGGGAAAGTACTGGGAGAAAACTCAGTTTACATCGAAAAAGAAAGTGGGAGAAAATTCAGAGACCTGCTGGGTCCACCTGAGGAGGGGAATATGTTGGGAGGAAGGAGATTCAAAGCACGGCAGCTGAGTGAACTAGTTTTTTTACGGACAAGTGAACTAGTTTACATACATAAGAAAATTGCCACTAAAAAGCAATCAGGTTAATGGGTTTTAAAAGAAATATTTCAGACAAAACAGATAATTACGACACACAGGCTAATGCATGAAACACTCACATGATAAAGGTGCTTATAAATAGATAAAGTACAACATCTAGACCTTCCTGTCACGCTTGATCGCTGCGGCTGTCCGTGTACTCATCGGTTACGGGAAGCAGACACGCCCTCATGTCCAAGATCTACATGTACATGTCGTAGCATGCGTATGCACCCTTGGCCGCGTAGGTTATGTAGGCTAGATTCAGAGGTACCTCCCACGTGTTCAGGTCATCTTCTTTCATGTTGGCGTATCAGGGGTCGATGATGGTCTCAGCGAGGTCAACCACGGAGTCCTTCTCCTGCCTGTTGCTGATGATCTTGTATTGCTTCTGGATGTCGACAAGCTTGTTGCACCAGATGGCCGAATCGTCGCGTTCTTCCTTCTCTCCACCGTAGCGAAGGTGCAGTCGGTGATGCCGATGAAACGGGCGAATGCTCCAGAACCTAGTGCAGCCATAGGACTGAGGCGAGGCAGAGCTTCACCGAGTCCGTATCATTGGTGTACATCACATTCAACTTGGTGCAGCCATAGGACTGAACGGCGAACTCAAAGGGGAACTCCTTGCTGAAGTCCATATCCAGCAGGCTCACCCCTCGGATCGCCATTGGAGTCTCTTCGAGTGAACGAGTGTGTAGGCGGCGGCGGCACTTCGTTTTTCAACTCTTGGGGAACTGGATTCAACAGTAAGTTGAGTGTGTACAGGCGACAACAGTTACTACCCCTCCCTCGTCCGCTGCACGCCCGGCAGAAGATGCACCCTCGGCCACACGTCGGTTCACGAGCGGGTCTGTATTGGTACTATAATAACAGGAGTTAGTGGTCACTTTACTTAAATTTAATTAGCTTTAATAGAAATTTGTACAACAATTAGAACATGATCATGCCGTGTTTGCTCGTTCGTTCGTTCGCTCGTTCTATCAGTGCCACAGGATCAACATGCACAACAATTAGAATTATTATTCTCAGGACGCACACGATCATCACATTTGTCGCACTTTCACAAAAGATAATACTACCGAGTTTGAACTGTTTGTTATGGTTGTTGTCCTCTGCATCATCATGCCGTGTTTCCCATCTTGGGAGATTCAGAACCAACAAATAAGATCCAAATAATAAGTACAACAAAGATGCCTACACATCTCATTGATTCCCAACTTGCAAGATTCAGAACCAACAAATAAGATCTAAATAATAAGTACAAAAAAGATGCCTACACATCTCACTGATTCCCAGCTTGCAAGATTCAGAACCAACCCATTAGAGCCTTTTGATAAAGTGAATATCGGGATTAAATCCATCTTGGCTAGCCATGTCATACAATCGAAGAACTTGGCGAATATTCTTGACCGTCACAACATCTGTAGTTGAGTATTCCTATTTGCACAGCATGTTTGCACAGCACAAACAAGGAGACAGGAGAGCATGATTTCGCTTTAATAGCAGCCTCCTTGAACTCAACCTCTAGCTCTACTTGGATGAGGTATGCCTGGAGTTCCATGATTCAATTCATGCGCCTTTTTCTGCAATTCACCTGAAATGAAGCAAAGATTGCATCATTCAGCTAGCAAGAAGTACTTGCTCTTGTGAGCTGGCAGGTTCTTCTTTAGTAGTTGCACTAAAATTGAGGAACATTAAGGTTGGCTATCCGGCTCATGTAAGGTGCAACTATAATTTTCTTATCCTTTTGTGCAGTTCCACTAAAATAAAGTGCCATTGTGGTGACAGTGACGGCTCCATCTTGGAAAGGCTAATAAAATGTTGCACGAGATTACCAGCAGAACTTGACGGAGATTTTGGAAACTTCAATCACCATTTTGTGCAGTTCCACCAAAATTGAGAGATGTTGCCCACGTGACATTTTAGTTGAACTGCACAAGACACTCATCCCAAAAAAAGTGTTTTCTACAGTTCACCAAAAGGTCACAATAGCAACAAGGTGAAATGGATATCCCCATCTGCACAAAAAGATAGAAAGTAAACAGTTGCTGGTCAATAAGAATATACGAAACATATACAAAATGAAAAGAAGCATCTTAATTATGTTCATGGCAATCACGCAAGGACAATAGAAATTTTAAAACATCAGTGATGCTTCATGTTACCAGAAGCATTACGATCAACAATGAGATTCCTCAAATATGGGATTACTTTAATGGTGGCATTGCTTGATTACCAGACACAGTAAATCAACAGCAGCTAAAGAGTTGTTTTAAGGGCATGGGACCATGGGGACACCAGGACACTCAGCAGCATAAAGGAGCAACTTACTTATCATACTGGGGAAAACAGCAGGAGTGCCATTGTACTATGTGAGGGCAGCAAATCTAATCCTGGAGACATTTTACTATGTGAGGGCAGCAAATCTAATCCTGAGACCTTTTACTATGTGAGGGCAGCAAATCTAATCCTGGAGACCTTTTACTATGTGATGGCAGCAAATCTAATCCTGGACATGCTCTGTTGACTTGTCCACCAGCCACCACTTTCTATCCCTTTTTCAACCAATAATAGATCTGTTCCTTATCCAGTTTGTACTGCGTTTTCCCATTATTTCCCTTTTCAACCAAGAGACTGGTTGGGTATCCGGTCTCTACTACTTTCACCATATTATTTCCTCTTTGAATCAAGTCCTAGATTCATGCTACAACTTTCCCCATTTCTTTGTTGTTTCAACAAAGCCCTAGATTCGAATGCATGAAGTAGATTTACCTCTAATAATACTAAAAATTTAGGTGGCTTTGGAAGAGCTGATGGGAGTAGAAAAAGATGCACATGAAGACATGTGGGGAGCTGGGGCGGTAGAGCAAGGCCGCTTTCGAAGAACTTATACCTGAGGGTCACCGGGATGTCCGCGGCGGCAGGTCGGATCTGCGGACAATACGGCAGGGAGGAAGAAGGGTCAGAGGACCTCCCGAGCCGGCCATGTGTCGGAGAGAACGGCACGGGCAGAGGATCGGGCCCCTCCGGCAGCTGTGGGTTTCCTCCCTCGGTGGCAATGACCGCGTGAACGATGCACCTTTTAGTCCTCTACACACACCAGCCAAAGGGATCCGACCAGATCTGTGACCAGCGGTGAGCAGAGAGAAAATGTCGCTACCGCTGTCTTGTTTATATCTGGAGAGGATGAGAGAATGAAGAGAGCAACCCTAGTAAAGCAAGCGCTCAGGCCCCTGCGTCCATATATGGTGGAGTGATTATATTTTTTTTCTCCACAACAAGCGTTTCAATTTGTGTACGTGGCATTAAAGAAAAGAAACTCTCTATTTAAGGTGACTATTGTACACTCCTACTTACTACTAGTAGTACTACAGTATTGTTCACTTGTGCTCCCCACCCCTCCATTCATTGAACAACCCCACGGGTGAATAAACATATAGTAAGTACTGTATTTATATAGAACGAACAAGCTCGAACTGTTTTCGCGTAGTTAAAAGTTGAGGGCGAGGCTTTTCCCGGGCAGTACACACGGCAGTTTTCGGGTAGGGCCAGAAGACTATTTTTTAAAAAAAAAAACTTCGAGACGGCCACATATCATGGAGCTGACCCCAACGATTTTAAGCTTACAAGCACGGTACATGCTATCCTAGACTACTATACACATGAAACTGCCACACGAGCGTCCGGGCTACGCTTGGCTCTTCGCCTCTTCGGGAAGTTCGAACAATGATGGAATACTACTGCACTGGAGGAGTACTACAGTACGCTTCTGGCCATCTCACACCGATTGAACTGTTGCATGTCCACCGCGTGCGGGAGGTAGAGCGTGTAGCGAAAGCGTCTCCTAGTCTTGCCAGCCACCATGCTCAAGGGCGAGGGAGGGATGCTCCTGCCTTTGCATGTATGACAGGTGGGCCCTACAGGTGTGTGGCCAACCTGTCATACAGCCAAAGGCATGTGCAATTAAGTCCGTGAGGGAGAGGATAATCAAACTTCTCGTTGATGTATGAGTTGACGCGACACATCAAAGCACTGCACTCGATATATTTCAATAATTTGCGTGTGTGACTCCTAGATGCAGAGGCCGGGGGTCATCATCCTCCTTTTCGAGAAAAAATGGACGCGTGTGTGAGAGGACGAGTGCGTGCGTGCACCTCTTCTCTTCCTGTATAACGTACTACTAAACTCAGAGTACAAGTTTTTGTGGGTGGCACGATGGTGCATGCGAGAAGTCCCGAGAGATAGGTTTAATGCATTAATTGCAATGCAATCATGCATAAAGTACATGCATTGGTCAATTTTCTCTTAATACTTGCACGCAATGATTTAATGCACCTTGGAATCTGAACATGTGTTGGGGACAACCAAATTGAGCCTTATCAAATGGAAACACTAAAATTTTGAGATAAGCCCTATAAAACCGGAAAGGATGGAGTAGAAAAAGAAGTACTCCATCCGGGAATAGTGCCGCACTTCGAAACTAGAACCGTCAATAAATTTTGAGCTTGCGTCTCGTCACATTCCAAATTACTCCACGCTATATTGAATTGCAAACCTTTTCACACCGATCACAACCTAAACGGTTTCCCACTTAGGAGCGTTTTAGTACTCGGTTATAAATACTACTATGCCAAGATGATTGCATATTCCTCCTTGACTCCTCATCCACAAAAACAAACAAGTCATTCAGCATCCTTCCCTTGCGTCTGCCATGGCCAGCGTGAGTTCTGGGTCGAGAGATTGCCACCAAGGAGAGGCGAGCATGGAAGCGGAAGCACGAGAGATGTCCCGCCTCGCTGCGAGAGCAGCCGACATGTCCCGCCGCGCGGAAGTAGCAGCACAGAGGTCCCGCCGTGCCGCTGAAGCAGCACAGACGTCCTGCCGCGCCGTCGATGCAGCAGACTGGTCCGGCCATGCCGCGAAAGCAGCAGAGATGTCCCTCCGTGCCACGAATGCAGTAGTGATGTCCCACCGCGCCGCGGCGCCTAGGAAAATTTCTCGTGGGCATGCGACGACTATTACAGGCGCATGCATGCGATCGTCCATAGCCAGACGGATCAGATCTCCCGCTCGGCGAGGTTGCAGGACGGCATGATAGCCTCGTTTGAACAGGCTACCGGCGTCATCCAGCAACTAAGGGAGGGCAATGAGAGGCTCCGGGCCGAGCGCGACCTGCTGAGGGAGAAGATCATTCGAAGTGCAGACCTGCAGGAGGAGACTAGTGCCTTGTTGAAGAAACTTATGGACGAGAATGACATGCTCCGCAATGAGCGCCAAAGGCCGGTGGAGGAATCCGTGGATGTTCTCAAGCAGCGTCTTGGGGACATGAAAGAGCTCATTGTCGCTCGCCGCGGAGACTAGTTTCCTGGTTTCTTTTGATGTAATAATCGGTTTAGGATGTGGATTGTGTCGTCGGTTGTGAAATGTTGGGTTCTAGCGCGAATGTTTGGCCTTTGTTGGCCTCTTGGGATGTTGCGATTTCAATCTGGTAGCTTTTAGTCCTTCGTGTTAGGCCGGAGTTGTGTTGAACTTCTTGTGAATTGTGGTGGTTTTCAGTAATGAAAATCGGAAGGGGCAAGCCCTTCTTTTATCAAAAAAATTAATCGTCCTTATATATTCATCAGTCTTGCTATAAGTCGCAGTAGATGCTATATAGGTCCGTCGGATCTTACATCAAGATCCGTGCTTTCAGATTTTCTTTTTTCTCTCTTAAATCTCAGTCGAGTGAGACATAGCCACGCCATTAAACAGAGGCTCGGGCGCCATTAATGGAGACCTTGGGAGAGAGGTGGACGACAGATGGAGGTCAAAGGGCTCTCCTCCCGATAAGCACGCGCAGGGGTCTGATCGCACGCCTCTCATAATCAAATAGCTACCCTGCACGTCGCCTCCTAACTAATAAAAAAGGGGACGCGTGGCAGCACGTAAATGGTGCTAGTAAGTAGAACGCCCACGGTTTCAATAATACTTGAGTTTCCTATTGTAATGTGACATCACTTCTTCCAAAATGACTTTGTTGATTGTTAATGTGTGCGCCTTTGCAAATCGGACTGCAAATTTACCACAGCATGTTGGTGCCATGTCATCGCACCAAGCCAAGTTTCATTATTTTCATGCGTGTTTTGGATTTACAGGAATTAAAAACTAAGTTTCTCAATGTTTCCAACCCAGCCACGATGCCCAGAATTTTGAATTTCATTCCCATTTCTTGCATGGAACCTAGAAATTTACCCGAGGACACACATGTGATTTTTCAACCAACTTTGGTGCACTGGATTATGCACACAAAGGTGACACGTTCCCTCCCAGAACCACGAGCCTTCTTGAGAGAACCTCCGATTTCCAAGAAGCTTATACCAAAATTTGTTCCTATTCGGCCATTTTTTTACCACGCCATGGTACTACCATGACATGACACCATTCCAAGTTTCATGATTTTAAAAACCAAGTTTCTCAATGTTATCAACCGAGCCACGATGCTCAGATGTTTGAATTTTATTCTCATTTTTTGCATGGGACCTACTCCCTCCTTCCATCTATATAGGGCCTAATGTGTTTTTCGAGACAACCTTTGACTATTGACAAGATTAGTAGCACATGAGATGTATACTATGCAAATTATATTATTGGAAGCTCCTTTGACATACAAAGTTGAAGGTATGCTTTGTGTAAGTTGCATGTCATATATTATTGTTCTAACGTTTGGTCAAAGTTAGCCTCAAAAAACGCATTAGGACCTATATGCATGAGAGGAGTCGACTTCGAGAGAACGTGTTTGTTCGAGAGACACCGAGGAAGACTACTATATATCGATGGTGCATGTAGGCGGGAATTAAACTAAGGGATGGTTTTATTGGTTTCAGGGATATAGGGGAAGAGTGAGAGGCGGGGGGTAGCTAGAAGGAGATTGTTAAGTGTGAGTGTGTGTTTTACCCATCCAGGCGGAAGTTATGTGCACAAAAGAGGAGAACGATTCGATGTGGCATTAGGATTGAGGGTAATTAACTACGTATGGAGACATAGAGACCTTGAATGTGCATGTGTGAGAGGTATACATGTATACATGGGATGTGTGTGTGTGCGCGCGCATGATCGAGATAAAAGAAAGAAGACATAAGTCATAGGATCAACGACATGGGAGAGACGGATCGGTATGACAATATGAATGCATGTGAGAATGCATGGAAGAAGTCCCGATAATTGAGCATGTGTTTTTGTCTTTAAGAGATAGTGGCGTGGGCTGGAGCATGCATCTATGGCGAGCAGAGGGAGTGAGGCGCAACGATTGTGCAAAAGAGACCAACCTATAAATGCATATGTATGGAGAGACATATAGTGTGGGTGATAGGAAGCAAGACTCCGTGCGAGAAAGAAATGTTGACGGAGAAACTACAGATAGATACAGAGATGGAGATGCTAACTAGAGGGACATCCGCTAGTTTGGGTGTTGGAGATGACCGTCGGGTGGTTCAAAGGGTGAAGTTATATATGTGTGTGAGAGGGCACTTGACTGCATGTAGAGAGAAACATATATAGTGTGTGTGATAGGAATCAAGAGTGAGGGTGAGAAAGAAGGTTGATGGAGAAATAGATAAATAGAAAGATAAAGATGCTAGCTAGTGTGCGTTAGAGATAGGAGTCGAGTGGATCAGAAGGCTGGGTTATGTGTGTGGGTGTGAGAGAGATAGAGAGAGGGTGCGTGTGAGTCACATACAAACAGATATCAGAGAGAAATAAGATCCAGAGAGACGGAGTTTTGTGTCTGCGAGAGAGAAAGATATTTCACAACAAGAGTGATAGCTAGAGAGACATACGAGGGAACGCAAGATATCTCTAGGGAGAGAGGGTGTGTGTGAGCGACATACAAGAGAACAATGGAGAAATATGAGACCCTGGGAGATAGAGTTTGTGTTTGTGTGTGAGAAAGAGATATTGAAGAAGAAGAGTCGTAGGTTCTCATATCTAAGGAGTGAAAGACATCTCTGTATGAGGGGTGTGCGAGTGGCACACATGGGAATAGTAGAGAGAAATGAGACCCCGGGAGACAAAGTTTTGTGTTTGTGTGAGAGAAAGAGATTCCACATGGAGAATCATAGTTAGAGACACATAGCAGGGAGCGAGATATACTTAGAGAGAGATAGAGTGATGAAGGTCGAGGGAGAGAGTACCGTCAGTGTGTTACGAAGATAAAAGATCATTATCGACATACAGGTAGCATGAGAGATACCTGAGAGACGATGAACGCGTATAGGTCCAGAGAGATAGTCCTATATAAGCATGAGTGATAGCTATATGAGACGAATATCTAGATTAAAGGGGATTCAAATATTTAAACTGGATATCACAACATCGATAATATGATAACGCAAATTGGTGTATCAAACATGCATATTCATTTGAATTTGGGCACACGTGTAATGTTATATAGTTTATCAATATTGGTGATCCATAGATTCTTCAACTACAAACAATGCATGGTTTATATGCAATTAATGTCTAAACGGGATTACACTATATGTTGCGTGTGTGAAACACATTATACATGTTTGAGAAGTAAAAAAAACCTGCATGAAACACACATTAAGTGGAGACAGTTAGCAAGGAATGCATACATTGGATTTCAACATAAAGTGGTTTAAAATATTTGAAAATCCAAATTGATGGATACAACCTTATGAATCTGAGATCATGCCATTTGTAAACCATATTTATGTATAAATGGTGTTGTTCTTTTGAAAGTATACATAAAAAAATGATGTATATAGAATGTAATTCCAATTGAAAATGGATCCTGCCCGAAAAAATAGAATACAAACGGGATTCGAATTGAGTTGGCACGGTAAACGTGCACTCTGCAAAATTTGAATGAAGCGGGGAAAGTCGCAGTAACCACCCGAAACCAAAATCTGCGAGATGGAAATCACTATTGCCTATCCCTGCCACGCAAAGCCTATATGCTGGATTTCTATAGGTTTCGATAGGGGTAGGTTTGTAATTTCACCCAAACGTGACGTAACCGCCTCTCACCCGGGTTCATACACGGTGGGCGCCAAAACACAGTGTGTCCTCGGCCGAAATTGACTCCCTCCCAGATTCATATTCATACACGGTGGGCACCAAAAACAAACTCTCATCGGCAAATATTCGGTGTATGCGAGATTACCGTCCTATCCCCAACCGACTAGTGTTGCTGTGATGTAGTAGAAATTTGAAACGGGGGCTAAGTTTGTAAATTTCCTCACATTTGAGACACGCGCGCCATGAATACATGGTTCCCCCCTTCCTCTCTACCTCCCTTTTCCCCATTCGTACTCCGTGGGCGCCAAAACACCCTCTCCACGCCACCCTCCTCCGTCCGCTGCCGTCCGCCACCCCATCCACCGCCGTCCTCGTCCACCATGCCAGAGCTGATACCCCGACGCCGCCGTCCATTACAAGAGATCGACCTCTCTCATCCACGACTTCGGACCGGGATCCTTGCATCCCTCCTCTCGCTTCATCCCCGCCGTCGTCCACCTTGCCAGCGCCGCTCCTACGACCGTCTCATCCACCGCGCCCCGCCGCCACCGTCTACCCTCCTAGATCTGCTTCCACGCCGCCGACACCCATCGCTACCACAGCACCGTCAAATTCTCAGCAGATGCGTACACGGCGCCGCACCAGAGGCGGTACTCTTTCGTATCTGCTCAACTTATTTATCGCAGCAAGAAAATAGATCGCCACTTCTTTACTCTGATTTCTTGTCTTGGTTGTGAAGTTGCCTTTGTCCGGTTTGCACCTTCAGATCCGCCATGGCACGCTCAACACGATGCTCGCAATGCTTATGGTTTTCCCCTTTTATATTCCTCACTAGTTTAATCACAGTAGACTAAATTTCAAAATTGGGTCAGTCGATTTTTTAGAGCTTGCCGGAGTTCGCCGGTGCGATCGAAGGGGCTCGGCTGGTTGTGGGGCCTCACCGAACGAAGAAAACTCGACGGGGGTGGGGGTGGGGGTGGGGTGGCGAGGAACACAGGTGGTGGGGGCCGGTGGTCCGGCTGGCGACCCGTGCGGTGTTCTGTATGGGAAGAATCGGAGACAAGGAAGAAGAAGGGTTAGGAGACGTAGGATCTTCATCCAACCGCCTGAAATGGTCGAGAGACAGCTAGGAGTTGCATTCTTAATGCGCTCTGGTTCATCATGTGTGGGCACTGCGCAACCAACATTTTATTATCCAAAATCTGCTTGCTCTTCTTTACCATGTTCCTCTTACGTTCTTCTTTAATATGTACTCTCTCTGTTCCTAAATACAAGTCTTTGTATAGATTCCACCATGGACTACATATGGAGCAAAATGAGTGAATCAAAACTCTAAAATGTACCTGGATACATCTGTATGTGATCCATAGTGGAAATCTCTACCAAGACTTATATTTTGGAACGGAGGGAGTATGATAGTAGTACAGTATGTTCCTTGTACTGAAGATGAGCATGGACATTTGCAGTGTAGAGGTCTATATGGTCGGTTGTGATGGACACTTTGAGCCTCTTTGATTCGTAGGATCTTGTAAACATAGGAATAGGATTTGTAGTGGCCTGCCCACTTGAATCCTATAAGAATAGCAAGGAAATGCGGGGACCTGTGTCGCCTTTGAGAGTTACATTGATATTAACAGTACCGCACCTTCACTTGAAGAGAGCTGGTATCCGAAGCCTTTCTAGCCGTACCGGCAATACTAGCACATATATTCCAGCAAGTTCCACTTTGCTGATTTTACTCTGATGCTTAAGGTTTTCCCGTTATATCTACACTATGATCTGTGTAGCTGCTTTGTGTCGCACTAGCAGCAGTCCACTCTTGAAGCTAAACACTGCAATGACTTACAAAATTGGCACCAAGGCATTGAGTGCCATTCTGGATGCAATGAAACTCATACGCTCCCCACCTGTTCATTCTTGTTTAGAATATGATCCTAATTACTATTCTAACCTCGAGGAGTCAAAGGCAGATGGCCTGTCCTGTTCACCCATCAAGGTGCCTGTTCTAATTTGGCAATGTTTTATTGATTGTGGGTATCTTGCCAATGTTGTCTTGCATTTCTTATACTTTGTTGCACCGCGATCTACTTTGTTTACTCATCATATATGTCGAGATGCCATGCCCATCCATTATCAATACATATTCCATCTGTCATCATACCATGTTTTTCCACTCAAATGTTGTTCTTGTGCATCAGACATCAAAAAGGAAGAGGGTGATTGCCGAACCTGAAGGAGCACCAGCAAAGTCCTTGAAAAACGTGGTGGTGCCGGAGAAATCAGACAACACCACACTTATATTGGCTATACAACCAGTGACACAAAACGTAGGACCGACTCCAGCAGACTGTACCCATAATTCACTGGCCACACCACTAGCCCCACCACACAGGACCTGCACTCCAGCAAAAGGTATACCGATTTCATTTACCATAGCACTAGTTATACCATAGAAAAATCCCACTCCAGCAAAAAGTACAGCAAGTCCACTAGCCGAAGACCTATCCCAACTGCAGAGATGGCCAATTCCTGCAGATTGGAACCCCATTCCATTTATTCCCATTTTAAAAGACAATGCTTTCAATGTTGTTAGGGACTACGTGCATATATTCCCATCATGAGAAGATTATTGTGAAGACAAACACTATTTTCACATCTTCCTGTCCAACTTACATGTAAGTGCTATTATTCATGGTTATTATTTTCCTGTTTTCTGCTGACTGAACACATGAATGATTTATATTACATTGTTGTAACTAGGAGAGGGTCAATCTGGATACTCATGACGAGCAAACCTTGCTTGTGCTTTTCAAGGAAGCATTGCAGCAGTATCGGTGTTACCTGAGGAAATCACACTTTGATGGCAAGTCTATAAATGAATTTCTAGTGAAGTCTCCTGTGCTAAATTTAGAAGACATTGAATGGAAAAACCTTTTTATGCACCGGTCTCGTTCCCAGGATGAGGTACTGTCTATGAAATCACATGACAATTTGAACTTCTACTTTTCTGCATGTGCCTTACGAATCTTTTTTTGCAGGAAATCTGCTCGAAGAAGAATTCCGGTTTGACAAGAACGACAGGATATCGCAAATATGCTGCCCACTGCTTTGCTCTTGTTAGTACCTGTTGTCCTGTATCACTGTACTTGCATACATACCTGGTTCATTATGTGACAGCAATATGCATGATAGCTTGCTTATCAATTGTTTGCTCCAAATTATCTGATCTGTATGAATGGTTACATTAGTGTAGAATATATCCAATGCCAATGTTTTTTTAGCTCTGCATTATTCTTGTAAGTACATGCTGTCCTTTATGAGTGTACTTATAATGACAGGTAGTTGTTCATGTACCATAACTCTACAGCTTATTTTCCTTTTCCCTCCATTTTCTACACATCAGATCTATATTTACTCTTACCATAAGGTTGGTACTGAAGAAGTTTAGCTCTGCATTGATCTTGGCTGTACCTTCTGCCTGTATCGCTGCACTTACATTTACAGCTACTTGGTTATGTGGCATCACTCTTCATCTTATCTTAAACATTCTCCATTTTTCGTATATTATCACATCTATATTTACTCTTAACAAAATGTAGAGTAAAGGCAATGCTTTTGAAGAAGATTCTGTGGTAAACTTCGACAAGGCCTTGATAGAGCATGTCTTCACCAATAATGTAAGTTTGTCCATCTCAAGCCTTCAAACTTTGTTGTATATATTTGGTTAGGCATGACTGCAACAGCTGTTTATTTTTGGTGTTTGCATCAAATTGCTTGTTTAAAGTTTATTATGTAGTTCATAAACAAAAGTTTGTCCTTTCTCAATTTAAGTTTTCAGTTGTACAACCAACTTCCTTCTTCATACCATGTAAATTAAACTATACAGAGCAAGTGGTCTTCTTTTGCACTGCATGTATGCTTCTGTTCTTCATCCATATCCCAGTGGTGTGGTGAACCTACCCACTACAGCACAATGTCATATTCTGCAATGTCTTAACTATGAACAATGTCATATCATTCTACTATTATTTAAATTGTCTCTTTATTTGCCAATCTGAAATGGTATAAATTGACAGCACACTAACCATTGATACTTATGAGTTCTTGATCTGTAATCCAATGGTGTCGTGAAGCTGCCAACTCCTTCACAATGTCATTTCCTGCCATGTCTTGACCTGAACAATACCATATTGTGTTAATGCAAATTTAAAATGTGTCACTTTATTCGTCAGTAAGAAATGTGATGAATTGTCAGCACTGATACTTTTATGTGCAAAACCTGTCATCTGTCTGCTTGTTTATCTTTTAGAGTGAGGAAGATATAAGTGGTGAACAAGCGCAGTCTCATCATCTTGCTCAGCTGCTTGCACTGCAGCTCCCCAGCAGGGCTAACCTTTTTTGAACTCTATTGAAGTGCTGCCAGTTTTGTATATTATTTTGTCGGCGTGTTTATTTGCACTGGTGGCGATCTTTGATGCCCAGTGTATGTAATCTGTTGTCTGCTTGTGCTTTATTATCATAGTGGCGAACTTTGATGCCCAGTGGATGTAATATGCCATAATTTCTTTATTGTATAGTATAGGTCTTTTCTTATTCACAATGTTGCAGTTATTTTACTGTCTATATATCCTGTCTTCGCTAAACTGGCCAAACCGTAAAATTACGGTACATAATCGGGCCGTCATGCAATCACAATGTAGGTTGGGCCTGAAACGTGTCAATCAGCTCACGGGCCGGCAGCAGCCCGAAATGAACCCCGGCCCATGATTGTGCGAATCAAATCACGGGCTTTTAACAGGCCGAAAAATTGTCTCGGTCCTTGTTTGGCCCAATCAGATATCGGCTGCGAGCAGGCCGGATGCAAACCGGGCCGTAGTTAGGCCCAACTATATGACTGGCTTTTAATAGACTGAAATTAATATAGGGCCGAAATGTTAAACGGGCCCTTAACAGGCCAAAACTAATATCAGGCCGAATTACTAAGTGGGCCTTTAGCAAGTGGGCCCAAAAGCATAGTGTCCAGTTGACGGGCCGAATCTGATATGGGCCATAATTAGGCCCAAAACCTCTTAAAGGGCCGGACCTGATCTGGGCCGTAATTTGGCCCAGAACGTGGTAGGCTTTTAACGGGTCAGATCTCATATGGGCCACTATTAGGCCCGGAGCGTGGCAGGCCATTAATAGACCGGATCAAATATGGGCCGGCATTTGGCCCAAAACATGGCAGTCAGTTAATAGGCCGGCCTACTAGGGTCCTCAAAATCTTGTGGGCCTACAGCTGGGTCGGCCCATTAATGTCGGTGAAATCTCGTGGGCCTTTAGCTGGGCTGGCCCATTATGATCCGCAAGAATTTTGTGGGCCTTTACCTGGGCCGGCCTATTATGGCACACGAAAATCTTGTGGGCCTTTACCTTGGCCGACCCATTATGGCCTACGAAATCTTGTGGGCCTTTAGCTGGGCCAGCCCCTTATGGTCCGCAAAATCTCGTGGGCCTTTAGCTGGGCCGGCCCATTATGGTCCGCAAAATCTTGTGGGCCTTTAGTTGGGCTGGCCCATTTAAACTTGTTGGGACGTGCCACATGTCGACGTATCATAGGCGCATTCTGTCCAGTGAGTGGATGACATCTGTCCCGACGATGAGCCGACACGTGTTTCCTCTAGCCAATGATGATTTTACACGTGGAAAATCCCCATTGGTCGGGGCTGTTAACGAGTTATCGGATCCAAAACCCGACCCGATAGCTTAACGGTGTTCCGTTACGGTGGATGCCACGTGTCGGTCACCCTTGATGAAAGCACTTCTGTGACGCGTGATTTATCATCATGGAAGTGGACACTTCCGTGATGATAATTTTGGTAATGTCATGGAACACTTCTACGACAGCACAGGTATGACTATCTTGATTCTATCATAAATTTGTCATGGATGTACATGCATGACAAAAAAGCGACCTACTGTGACAAACACGTATCATCACGGAAGTGTATTTTTTGTAGTGCCATTACTCGCCTAAGGTTATAAAATCCTACCGAGTGGTGAGCAATCCTCCCACTCGGGGGCTTAGCTACAGTCCAGTACTCGCCTAAGTTTGTAAAATCTTACCGAGTGGTGAGCAATCCTCTCACTCGGGGGCTTAGCTGCAGTCCAGTACTCGCCGAAGGTTATAAAATCCTACCGAGTGGTGAGCAAGCCTCTCACTCGGGGGCTTAGCTGCAGTCCAGTACTCGCCTATGTTTGTAAAATCCTACCGAGTAGTGAGCAATCCTCTCACTCGGGGACTTAGCTGCAGTCCAGTACTCGCCTAAGGCTATAAAATCCTACTGAGTCGTGAGCAATCCTCTCACTCGGTGTCTTAGCTGCAGTCCAGTACTCGCCTAAGGCTACAAAATCCTACCGAGTGGTGAGCAATCCTCTCACTCGGGGGCTTAGCTGCAGTCCAGTACTCGCCTAAGTTTGTAAAATCCAACTGAGTGGTGAGCAATCCTCCCACTCGGGGGCTTAGCTGCAGTCCAGTACTCGCCTAAGGTTATAAAATCCTACCGAGTGGTGAGAAATCCTCCCACTCGGGGGCTAAGCTGCAGTCCAGTACTCGCCTAAGTTTGTAAAATACTACCGAGTGGTGAGCAATCCTCCCACTCGAGGGCTTAGCTGCAGTCCAGTACTCGCCTAAGTTTGTAAAATCCTACCGAGTGTTGAGCAAGACTCCCACTCGGGGGCTTAGCTGCAGTCCAGTACTCGCCTATGTTTGTAAAATCCTACCGAGTGGTGAGAAATCCTCTCACTCGGGGGCTTAGCTACAGTCCAGTACTCTCCTAAGTTTGTAAAATCCTACCGAGTGGTGAGTGATCCTCCCACTCGGGGGCTTAGCTGCAGTCCAGTACTCGCCTAAGTTTGTAAAATCCTTTCCCTAAGAGCTGCACCACCAGTACAACGTATGCTCCATCCCTACTCGCAAGGACGACGAGGTGCAGGTCGACCGCGGCCCTCTTCTCCGAGCTACGCCACAAATACAACGTACACTCCACCCTTATCCACAAGGACGACGAGGCGCAGGTCGACTGTAACCCTCTTCTCTGAGCTACGCCACAAATACAACGTACACTCCATCCTTGTCTGCAAGGACGACGAAGCGCAGGTCGACTGCAACCTTCTCCCCCGAGCTACGCCACAAGTACAACGTGCGCTCCATCCTTGTCCGCAAGGACGGCGAGGCGCAGGTCGACTGCAACCTTCTCCTCCGAGCTACGCCACAAATACAGGAGCAGATCCAAAAAGCAATCGAAAGTATACTCAAAAGCAGTTCGGATAAATCCTAAAGTTCCAAGCAACAAATCAAAAGTATTCAAGCATCAAGCCCGAAGGAGTTTAATGGTTACAGCAACCACTCAGCATTCCGAGGCAAATTTAAGACAGGTTTAAATCTCATAGTTTGTTCACTCGGCAGAAGGAGGGCTGGAGGGTTCGACGAATTCGTCCAAGTCGATTCCATCTGCGATCCGAGTGGCAACAACAATGAAAGTCTCCATAAAGGACTTTTGGTGTTGGCGACCTTGATTGCCGCCAGCTTGTCTTCACGAGCTTCCTTGCAGTGGACTCTGACCAAGGACAATGCCACGTCAGCACCACACTGGGCAGAGGACTTCTTCCATTCTTGCACTCGACCAGGAATCTCGTTGAGCCGAGCCATCAGAGATTCCAGGTCATTTTGAAGCATCGCCCCTGGCCAGAGTGATGAGTCGATCCGTGAAATTGCCACCTTCAGGCGCGCGAGGTAACTTGTGACGCCGGCGACACGAGATTCCAGTCGAAGCACGTTCATGGCGGTCTCGTCGCAAACTGGAGAAACAATAGGGTCTAGACCAGTCTCGATCCTTCTGGTTTCCTTGTCAAAGTTTTGGCAGAATTCAGCAGTCAAAAGTTAGTGAGTCGACTGGACAGGATTAACTTGCAAGCAACAAAGCAGTCGGATTAAAAGGAGTACCTTCCAGCATAAGATAGAGCTTCTTCGCAAGAGTTCTCAGATAGGCTTCTGTGTCATTTCTCTTACGGACTGCAGACTCCAGCTTCTCAATCAGGGCAATCTTATCCTTCTTCACACGACTTACTTCTCGGTTGGATTCATTGATACAGGACTTCAGCTTGTTCACCTCCCCTTCCAACGCTTCGACCGAAGCCAGCTTCTGGTCTGCAAGGGCAGTCTTGTCTTGAGCTTCCTTCTGTGCAGCTGCAAGGTCCAAGTCCTTCTTCTCCAGAGCCAACCTCATTTTCTCTGCAAAAGAGGCAATCGGATCAAACAAGAGATCAAAGAAATATCTTAAAAGACGATCAACGTGAACAGTCGATAGGCAGCTACCTTCCATACCAGCAGCTTCATCTCCGGCTTTCTTCAACTTTTGTCGGGCCAACTCCAAGTCGAGGTTGAGTTGCCTCTACTTCTCCTCAAACTCGGCAAACTTAGAAATGAGAGAACAAGATTTCTGCAGGAGGTAAAAGACGTGTCAATCAACAAGATCAAAGGTTATTTACTTCCGAGTGAATAAAACTTAAAAGTTCACTTAGACCCCAGCCGACTACCCGCAATCGACTGCGGTCTCGGGGACTAAACCCATCGGGTGCACTTGGCATGCCCCACTGATTCAGACCCAACTCGACCGGTCCGCCCGGGTCAAAAAAAACTATTTAGACCCCGGCCAACTGCCAGCAGTCGACCGCGGTCTCGGAGACTACACCCAGTGGGTGCACTTGACGTGCCCCCACTGGTTCAGATCTCATTCGACCGGTCCGCCCGGGCCGAGTGGAAGACAAGAAAGGAAAAAGAACTCAGACCCCAGTCGACTGCCCGCAGTCGACGGCGGTCTCGGGGACTACACCCAATGGGTGCACTTAGCGTGCCCCCATCGGTTCAGATCCTACTCGCCCAGACCGAGTGGAAGAGCGCAAATACCAAAGACAACAAAACACCCAGTGGGTGTACAGGTTTGATGCAAGCAATAAGAGATTGTATGAAAGAGAATATTTCGGGTAGCATATCCTAATAGAACAAGGTCAGTCGAAAGTTTACTCACCTGGACATTGGCCCGGAGAGCAGCGCTGTCATCGTAAGCAGCCTGGCTATGCTCGTGCACCGTCTTCATCCGCTCCATCATCACGTTAGCCTGACGGATGGATTCTGCAGCCGCGTCCGACTGGTTTTCCGGAACATGGTAGTTGGTAAGAAGGGGGCAGGCGACCCAGGTGCGGCAGCTTGGAGCTCTGAAGCGTGAGGTTGGACGACTGAAGGGAACACCGGTTCAATCGACGGTGCAGGGCGCTCACTCGACAATGGTACAACGAAAGTTACAGAGGCCCCGCCTGTGTCTTCAGATTGCCGGGCGGTTGGTGTGGTCGTCGGTCCCTGCTGAGACGTCTTGCCAGCCGCTACTTTTTTGTTCTTTCTGGGCCTAGGGGCCACATCTTCATCATCATCTGGAAGATCGATGACGTTGGGTGGAGCTGCAGAGAAATCAGTCGACCCCAAGTGAATCGCTAGAATTTAATCGACCAAGTAATCAAGAACAAGATCATAAGAGTTTTTACCTGGGTTGGAGGTAACCGCGTCTTCCATCTCCTCATCTCGATATTGGTAGGAAGAAGTTCTAGATGTAGCAGCACTGCAAATGTCAACATTCAGTCGGTTACGTTCTGTTGCTTGAGTTGACCAAAGGAACAGATCAGTTGTTTACCCGGAGATGGTGGGGACAGTCACTTTGATTCTGGGCAAAGCCTTCGGTGGTTTAGAGGAGGTGGCTTTCGATGCTTTTGGCGCAGGAGGCGGCACAATCTTGGGTTGTTTCGATATCTTCTCAGTCGGCGCTGGCGAAGACGTCCGAGGGCGCTTCGAAGATGGCCCAGTCGGTGCAGCCGCAAGGACCGGGGTGCTCGCCAGGTCTTGAGCGTGCTTGGATCTTCTCTCTCTGTGAGGAGGCGAGTCGACCTCCTCGTCATCACTCGAGTCATCGCTCTCCTCGTCCTCCTCCGCATCCGAGTGCCACTCGCCACTCTCGCCCCCGCTCGCCCCTTCCTCGACGTCTTGCTCCTGCACTCCATTGGGCATCGAGTACATATCAATAAGAGCCTGAAAAGACAATGAACGAAAGAAATACAGTCGATCGTCAACAAGGTGTTACACAGTGAATCGAGAAGATACTTGGCAAAGCAGAATCATACCTATTCCGGCTGGCGCGAGTGGTCGAATGGAATCACCCTCCTAGACCCCCGGGGATTATCTTTGTTGCCGGTGATTCCTCTCAGCCACTTCTCCACCATGTCTTCACTAACGTCCTCCAGGTGGATCCGAGTGGAGTCCTCGAGTCCCGAGGACATCCACATCGGATGGTCACGGGCTTTAAGTGGTTGGATGCGTCGACTGAGAAAGACCTCCAGCAGGTCCATTCCAGTCACCCCGTCATGGACAAGTTGGACGACCCGCTCGACCAACGCCTTCACCTGCGCCTTCTCTTCCGGGATCACCCTCAGGGAGGAGGGCTTCTCCACTCGAGCCAAGGAAAAGGGGGAAGTCCAGTCGACTGACCCGGGCTTGGCTGGTCCTTACAGTAAAACCAGGTCGACTGCCAGCCCCGGACTGAGTCAGGAAGGATCATAGCTAGGAAGGTGCTCTTATTCCTCATTTGGATTCCAAGGCCCCCGCACATCTGAATCACGCGCGTCCTCTCGTCACTCGGGTTGGCCCTCTTGACCGACTGGGAGCGGCAGGTGAATATGTGCTTGAATAGACCCTAGTGCGGTCGACAACCCAAGAAATTTTCGCACATCAACACAAAGGCAGCAAGATACACTATGGTGTTTGGAGTGAAGTGGTGGAGTTAAGCCCCAAAGAAGTTCAAAAAGCAACGAAAGAAAGGATGGGGAGGCAAAGGGAACCCGCGGTCGACATGAGTGGAGAGGAGAACACACTCACCCTCCAATGGCCGCAGCTCGGTCTTGTTCCCCGGGAGCCGTGCCGATTCGTGGGGGATCAATCCCCCCTCAACCAGGTCGTCGAGGTCGTCCTGGCTGATCGTTGAGCGGATCCAATCGCCCTAGATCCAGCCCAGCGGCAGGCCGAACCTTGACGAGGACCCGCCCCGGCTGGTCGTCTTTCCTTTTGCCTTCGCGGTCGCCTTCTTCGCGCGCTCCAACGCCACCGTCTTCTCCTTTCCCATGGCGGCGGATCGAGTCCGAGCGAGGCTACGACGCCAAGAGCGGAAGCGAGCGCAGCGGAGAAATCTGGGGAAGAAGAAAGAGAATGAGGGCGCACTGTTCAAAAGCCCGGTCCGGTGCCTTTTATAAGGTCACTTTCGAGACTGACTTGTAGGCCCGGACGATCTAAACAAATCCCGCAACAGTCGCGCGCGCGATACGTGGCGAAAAAGGTGGCGCCGGAATCGAGGCGACCTGCCTAATCCGTCCCGATTACCACGGCCTCGCCCGTCCGGTGCGCTTCCCGAAATTCGAATCCCGCGAAATCCGCGGACAGCAGAACAACTTGTCAGACGGAAGACATCCTCTGCATCATCATTCAGAACTCTACCGTAAGGTTGGACGACTGAAGGGAACACCGGTTCAATCGACGGTGCAGGGCGCTCACTCGACAATGGTACAACGAAAGTTACAGAGGCCCCGCCTGTGTCTTCAGATTGCCGGGCAGTTGGTGTGGTCGTCGGTCCCTGCTGAGACGTCTTGCCAGCCGCTACTTTTTTGTTCTTTCTGGGCCTAGGGGCCACATCTTCATCATCATCTGGAAGATCGATGACGTTGGGTGGAGCTGCAGAGAAATCAGTCGACCCCAAGTGAATCGCTAGAATTTAATCGACCAAGTAATCAAGAACAAGATCATAAGAGTTTTTACCTGGGTTGGAGGTAACCGCGTCTTCCATCTCCTCATCTCGATATTGGTAGGAAGAAGTTCTAGATGTAGCAGCACTGCAAATGTCAACATTCAGTCGGTTACGTTCTGTTGCTTGAGTTGACCAAAGGAACAGATCAGTTGTTTACCCGGAGATGGTGGGGACAGTCACTTTGATTCTGGGCAAAGCCTTCGGTGGTTTAGAGGAGGTGGCTTTCGATGCTTTTGGCGCAGGAGGCGGCACAATCTTGGGTTGTTTCGATATCTTCTCAGTCGGCGCTGGCGAAGACGTCCGAGGGCGCTTCGAAGATGGCCCAGTCGGTGCAGCCGCAAGGACCGGGGTGCTCGCCAGGTCTTGAGCGTGCTTGGATCTTCTCTCTCTGTGAGGAGGCGAGTCGACCTCCTCGTCATCACTCGAGTCATCGCTCTCCTCGTCCTCCTCCGCATCCGAGTGCCACTCGCCACTCTCGCCCCCGCTCGCCCCTTCCTCGACGTCTTGCTCCTGCACTCCATTGGGCATCGAGTACATATCAATAAGAGCCTGAAAAGACAATGAACGAAAGAAATACAGTCGATCGTCAACAAGGTGTTACACAGTGAATCGAGAAGATACTTGGCAAAGCAGAATCATACCTATTCCGGCTGGCGCGAGTGGTCGAATGGAATCACCCTCCTAGACCCCCGGGGATTATCTTTGTTGCCGGTGATTCCTCTCAGCCACTTCTCCACCATGTCTTCACTAACGTCCTCCAGGTGGATCCGAGTGGAGTCCTCGAGTCCCGAGGACATCCACATCGGATGGTCACGGGCTTTAAGTGGTTGGATGCGTCGACTGAGAAAGACCTCCAGCAGGTCCATTCCAGTCACCCCGTCATGGACAAGTTGGACGACCCGCTCGACCAACGCCTTCACCTGCGCCTTCTCTTCCGGGATCACCCTCAGGGAGGAGGGCTTCTCCACTCGAGCCAAGGAAAAGGGGGAAGTCCAGTCGACTGACCCGGGCTTGGCTGGTCCTTACAGTAAAACCAGGTCGACTGCCAGCCCCGGACTGAGTCAGGAAGGATCATAGCTAGGAAGGTGCTCTTATTCCTCATTTGGATTCCAAGGCCCCCGCACATCTGAATCACGCGCGTCCTCTCGTCACTCGGGTTGGCCCTCTTGACCGACTGGGAGCGGCAGGTGAATATGTGCTTGAATAGACCCTAGTGCGGTCGACAACCCAAGAAATTTTCGCACATCAACACAAAGGCAGCAAGATACACTATGGTGTTTGGAGTGAAGTGGTGGAGTTAAGCCCCAAAGAAGTTCAAAAAGCAACGAAAGAAAGGATGGGGAGGCAAAGAGAACCCGCGGTCGACATGAGTGGAGAGGAGAACACACTCACCCTCCAATGGCCGCAGCTCGGTCTTGTTCCCCGGGAGCCGTGCCGATTCGTGGGGGATCAATCCCCCCTCAACCAGGTCGTCGAGGTCGTCCTGGCTGATCGTTGAGCGGATCCAATCGCCCTAGATCCAGCCCAGCGGCAGGCCGAACCTTGACGAGGACCCGCCCCGGCTGGTCGTCTTTCCTTTTGCCTTCGCGGTCGCCTTCTTCGCGCGCTCCAACGCCACCGTCTTCTCCTTTCCCATGGCGGCGGATCGAGTCCGAGCGAGGCTACGACGCCAAGAGCGGAAGCGAGCGCAGCGGAGAAATCTGGGGAAGAAGAAAGAGAATGAGGGCGCACTGTTCAAAAGCCCGGTCCGGTGCCTTTTATAAGGTCACTTTCGAGACTGACTTGTAGGCCCGGACGATCTAAACAAATCCCGCAACAGTCGCGCGCGCGATACGTGGCGAAAAAGGTGGCGCCGGAATCGAGGCGACCTGCCTAATCCGTCCCGATTACCACGGCCTCGCCCGTCCGGTGCGCTTCCCGAAATTCGAATCCCGCGAAATCCGCGGACAGCAGAACAACTTGTCAGACGGAAGACATCCTCTGCATCATCATTCAGAACTCTACCGTAAGGTTGGACGACTGAAGGGAACACCGGTTCAATCGACGGTGCAGGGCGCTCACTCGACAATGGTACAACGAAAGTTACAGAGGCCCCGCCTGTGTCTTCAGATTGCCGGGCGGTTGGTGTGGTCGTCGGTCCCTGCTGAGACGTCTTGCCAGCCGCTACTTTTTTGTTCTTTCTGGGCCTAGGGGCCACATCTTCATCATCATCTGGAAGATCGATGACGTTGGGTGGAGCTGCAGAGAAATCAGTCGACCCCAAGTGAATCGCTAGAATTTAATCGACCAAGTAATCAAGAACAAGATCATAAGAGTTTTTACCTGGGTTGGAGGTAACCGCGTCTTCCATCTCCTCATCTCGATATTGGTAGGAAGAAGTTCTAGATGTAGCAGCACTGCAAATGTCAACATTCAGTCGGTTACGTTCTGTTGCTTGAGTTGACCAAAGGAACAGATCAGTTGTTTACCCGGAGATGGTGGGGACAGTCACTTTGATTCTGGGCAAAGCCTTCGGTGGTTTAGAGGAGGTGGCTTTCGATGCTTTTGGCGCAGGAGGCGGCACAATCTTGGGTTGTTTCGATATCTTCTCAGTCGGCGCTGGCGAAGACGTCCGAGGGCGCTTCGAAGATGGCCCAGTCGGTGCAGCCGCAAGGACCGGGGTGCTCGCCAGGTCTTGAGCGTGCTTGGATCTTCTCTCTCTGTGAGGAGGCGAGTCGACCTCCTCGTCATCACTCGAGTCATCGCTCTCCTCGTCCTCCTCCGCATCCGAGTGCCACTCGCCACTCTCGCCCCCGCTCGCCCCTTCCTCGACGTCTTGCTCCTGCACTCCATTGGGCATCGAGTACATATCAATAAGAGCCTGAAAAGACAATGAACGAAAGAAATACAGTCGATCGTCAACAAGGTGTTACACAGTGAATCGAGAAGATACTTGGCAAAGCAGAATCATACCTATTCCGGCTGGCGCGAGTGGTCGAATGGAATCACCCTCCTAGACCCCCGGGGATTATCTTTGTTGCCGGTGATTCCTCTCAGCCACTTCTCCACCATGTCTTCACTAACGTCCTCCAGGTGGATCCGAGTGGAGTCCTCGAGTCCCGAGGACATCCACATCGGATGGTCACGGGCTTTAAGTGGTTGGATGCGTCGACTGAGAAAGACCTCCAGCAGGTCCATTCCAGTCACCCCGTCATGGACAAGTTGGACGACCCGCTCGACCAACGCCTTCACCTGCGCCTTCTCTTCCGGGATCACCCTCAGGGAGGAGGGCTTCTCCACTCGAGCCAAGGAAAAGGGGGAAGTCCAGTCGACTGACCCGGGCTTGGCTGGTCCTTACAGTAAAACCAGGTCGACTGCCAGCCCCGGACTGAGTCAGGAAGGATCATAGCTAGGAAGGTGCTCTTATTCCTCATTTGGATTCCAAGGCCCCCGCACATCTGAATCACGCGCGTCCTCTCGTCACTCGGGTTGGCCCTCTTGACCGACTGGGAGCGGCAGGTGAATATGTGCTTGAATAGACCCTAGTGCGGTCGACAACCCAAGAAATTTTCGCACATCAACACAAAGGCAGCAAGATACACTATGGTGTTTGGAGTGAAGTGGTGGAGTTAAGCCCCAAAGAAGTTCAAAAAGCAACGAAAGAAAGGATGGGGAGGCAAAGAGAACCCGCGGTCGACATGAGTGGAGAGGAGAACACACTCACCCTCCAATGGCCGCAGCTCGGTCTTGTTCCCCGGGAGCCGTGCCGATTCGTGGGGGATCAATCCCCCCTCAACCAGGTCGTCGAGGTCGTCCTGGCTGATCGTTGAGCGGATCCAATCGCCCTAGATCCAGCCCAGCGGCAGGCCGAACCTTGACGAGGACCCGCCCCGGCTGGTCGTCTTTCCTTTTGCCTTCGCGGTCGCCTTCTTCGCGCGCTCCAACGCCACCGTCTTCTCCTTTCCCATGGCGGCGGATCGAGTCCGAGCGAGGCTACGACGCCAAGAGCGGAAGCGAGCGCAGCGGAGAAATCTGGGGAAGAAGAAAGAGAATGAGGGTGCACTGTTCAAAAGCCCGGTCCGGTGCCTTTTATAAGGTCACTTTCGAGACTGACTTGTAGGCCCGGACGATCTAAACAAATCCCGCAACAGTCGCGCGCGCGATACGTGGCGAAAAAGGTGGCGCCGGAATCGAGGCGACCTGCCTAATCCGTCCCGATTACCACGGCCTCGCCCGTCCGGTGCGCTTCCCGAAATTCGAATCCCGCGAAATCCGCGGACAGCAGAACAACTTGTCAGACGGAAGACATCCTCTGCATCATCATTCAGAACTCTACTGTAAGGTTGGACGACTGAAGGGAACACCGGTTCAATCGACGGTGCAGGGCGCTCACTCGACAATGGTACAACGAAAGTTACAGAGGCCCCGCCTGTGTCTTCAGATTGCCGGGCGGTTGGTGTGGTCGTCGGTCCCTGCTGAGACGTCTTGCCAGCCGCTACTTTTTTGTTCTTTCTGGGCCTAGGGGCCACATCTTCATCATCATCTGGAAGATCGATGACGTTGGGTGGAGCTGCAGAGAAATCAGTCGACCCCAAGTGAATCGCTAGAATTTAATCGACCAAGTAATCAAGAACAAGATCATAAGAGTTTTTACCTGGGTTGGAGGTAACCGCGTCTTCCATCTCCTCATCTCGATATTGGTAGGAAGAAGTTCTAGATGTAGCAGCACTGCAAATGTCAACATTCAGTCGGTTACGTTCTGTTGCTTGAGTTGACCAAAGGAACAGATCAGTTGTTTACCCGGAGATGGTGGGGACAGTCACTTTGATTCTGGGCAAAGCCTTCGGTGGTTTAGAGGAGGTGGCTTTCGATGCTTTTGGCGCAGGAGGCGGCACAATCTTGGGTTGTTTCGATATCTTCTCAGTCGGCGCTGGCGAAGACGTCCGAGGGCGCTTCGAAGATGGCCCAGTCGGTGCAGCCGCAAGGACCGGGGTGCTCGCCAGGTCTTGAGCGTGCTTGGATCTTCTCTCTCTGTGAGGAGGCGAGTCGACCTCCTCGTCATCACTCGAGTCATCGCTCTCCTCGTCCTCCTCCGCATCCGAGTGCCACTCGCCACTCTCGCCCCCGCTCGCCCCTTCCTCGACGTCTTGCTCCTGCACTCCATTGGGCATCGAGTACATATCAATAAGAGCCTGAAAAGACAATGAACGAAAGAAATATAGTCGATCGTCAACAAGGTGTTACACAGTGAATCGAGAAGATACTTGGCAAAGCAGAATCATACCTATTCCGGCTGGCGCGAGTGGTCGAATGGAATCACCCTCCTAGACCCCCGGGGATTATCTTTGTTGCCGGTGATTCCTCTCAGCCACTTCTCCACCATGTCTTCACTAACGTCCTCCAGGTGGATCCGAGTGGAGTCCTCGAGTCCCGAGGACATCCACATCGGATGGTCACGGGCTTTAAGTGGTTGGATGCGTCGACTGAGAAAGACCTCCAGCAGGTCCATTCCAGTCACCCCGTCATGGACAAGTTGGACGACCCGCTCGACCAACGCCTTCACCTGCGCCTTCTCTTCCGGGATCACCCTCAGGGAGGAGGGCTTCTCCACTCGAGCCAAGGAAAAGGGGGAAGTCCAGTCGACTGACCCGGGCTTGGCTGGTCCTTACAGTAAAACCAGGTCGACTGCCAGCCCCGGACTGAGTCAGGAAGGATCATAGCTAGGAAGGTGCTCTTATTCCTCATTTGGATTCCAAGGCCCCCGCACATCTGAATCACGCGCGTCCTCTCGTCACTCGGGTTGGCCCTCTTGACCGACTGGGAGCGGCAGGTGAATATGTGCTTGAATAGACCCTAGTGCGGTCGACAACCCAAGAAATTTTCGCACATCAACACAAAGGCAGCAAGATACACTATGGTGTTTGGAGTGAAGTGGTGGAGTTAAGCCCCAAAGAAGTTCAAAAAGCAACGAAAGAAAGGATGGGGAGGCAAAGAGAACCCGCGGTCGACATGAGTGGAGAGGAGAACACACTCACCCTCCAATGGCCGCAGCTCGGTCTTGTTCCCCGGGAGCCGTGCCGATTCGTGGGGGATCAATCCCCCCTCAACCAGGTCGTCGAGGTCGTCCTGGCTGATCGTTGAGCGGATCCAATCGCCCTAGATCCAGCCCAGCGGCAGGCCGAACCTTGACGAGGACCCGCCCCGGCTGGTCGTCTTTCCTTTTGCCTTCGCGGTCGCCTTCTTCGCGCGCTCCAACGCCACCGTCTTCTCCTTTCCCATGGCGGCGGATCGAGTCCGAGCGAGGCTACGACGCCAAGAGCGGAAGCGAGCGCAGCGGAGAAATCTGGGGAAGAAGAAAGAGAATGAGGGCGCACTGTTCAAAAGCCCGGTCCGGTGCCTTTTATAAGGTCACTTTCGAGACTGACTTGTAGGCCCGGACGATCTAAACAAATCCCGCAACAGTCGCGCGCGCGATACGTGGCGAAAAAGGTGGCGCCGGAATCGAGGCGACCTGCCTAATCCGTCCCGATTACCACGGCCTCGCCCGTCCGGTGCGCTTCCCGAAATTCGAATCCCGCGAAATCCGCGGACAGCAGAACAACTTGTCAGACGGAAGACATCCTCTGCATCATCATTCAGAACTCTACCGTAAGGTTGGACGACTGAAGGGAACACCGGTTCAATCGACGGTGCAGGGCGCTCACTCGACAATGGTACAACGAAAGTTACAGAGGCCCCGCCTGTGTCTTCAGATTGCCGGGCGGTTGGTGTGGTCGTCGGTCCCTGCTGAGACGTCTTGCCAGCCGCTACTTTTTTGTTCTTTCTGGGCCTAGGGGCCACATCTTCATCATCATCTGGAAGATCGATGACGTTGGGTGGAGCTGCAGAGAAATCAGTCGACCCCAAGTGAATCGCTAGAATTTAATCGACCAAGTAATCAAGAACAAGATCATAAGAGTTTTTACCTGGGTTGGAGGTAACCGCGTCTTCCATCTCCTCATCTCGATATTGGTAGGAAGAAGTTCTAGATGTAGCAGCACTGCAAATGTCAACATTCAGTCGGTTACGTTCTGTTGCTTGAGTTGACCAAAGGAACAGATCAGTTGTTTACCCGGAGATGGTGGGGACAGTCACTTTGATTCTGGGCAAAGCCTTCGGTGGTTTAGAGGAGGTGGCTTTCGATGCTTTTGGCGCAGGAGGCGGCACAATCTTGGGTTGTTTCGATATCTTCTCAGTCGGCGCTGGCGAAGACGTCCGAGGGCGCTTCGAAGATGGCCCAGTCGGTGCAGCCGCAAGGACCGGGGTGCTCGCCAGGTCTTGAGCGTGCTTGGATCTTCTCTCTCTGTGAGGAGGCGAGTCGACCTCCTCGTCATCACTCGAGTCATCGCTCTCCTCGTCCTCCTCCGCATCCGAGTGCCACTCGCCACTCTCGCCCCCGCTCGCCCCTTCCTCGACGTCTTGCTCCTGCACTCCATTGGGCATCGAGTACATATCAATAAGAGCCTGAAAAGACAATGAACGAAAGAAATACAGTCGATCGTCAACAAGGTGTTACACAGTGAATCGAGAAGATACTTGGCAAAGCAGAATCATACCTATTCCGGCTGGCGCGAGTGGTCGAATGGAATCACCCTCCTAGACCCCCGGGGATTATCTTTGTTGCCGGTGATTCCTCTCAGCCACTTCTCCACCATGTCTTCACTAACGTCCTCCAGGTGGATCCGAGTGGAGTCCTCGAGTCCCGAGGACATCCACATCGGATGGTCACGGGCTTTAAGTGGTTGGATGCGTCGACTGAGAAAGACCTCCAGCAGGTCCATTCCAGTCACCCCGTCATGGACAAGTTGGACGACCCGCTCGACCAACGCCTTCACCTGCGCCTTCTCTTCCGGGATCACCCTCAGGGAGGAGGGCTTCTCCACTCGAGCCAAGGAAAAGGGGGAAGTCCAGTCGACTGACCCGGGCTTGGCTGGTCCTTACAGTAAAACCAGGTCGACTGCCAGCCCCGGACTGAGTCAGGAAGGATCATAGCTAGGAAGGTGCTCTTATTCCTCATTTGGATTCCAAGGCCCCCGCACATCTGAATCACGCGCGTCCTCTCGTCACTCGGGTTGGCCCTCTTGACCGACTGGGAGCGGCAGGTGAATATGTGCTTGAATAGACCCTAGTGCGGTCGACAACCCAAGAAATTTTCGCACATCAACACAAAGGCAGCAAGATACACTATGGTGTTTGGAGTGAAGTGGTGGAGTTAAGCCCCAAAGAAGTTCAAAAAGCAACGAAAGAAAGGATGGGGAGGCAAAGAGAACCCGCGGTCGACATGAGTGGAGAGGAGAACACACTCACCCTCCAATGGCCGCAGCTCGGTCTTGTTCCCCGGGAGCCGTGCCGATTCGTGGGGGATCAATCCCCCCTCAACCAGGTCGTCGAGGTCGTCCTGGCTGATCGTAGAGCGGATCCAATCGCCCTAGATCCAGCCCAGCGGCAGGCCGAACCTTGACGAGGACCCGCCCCGGCTGGTCGTCTTTCCTTTTGCCTTCGCGGTCGCCTTCTTCGCGCGCTCCAACGCCACCGTCTTCTCCTTTCCCATGGCGGCGGATCGAGTCCGAGCGAGGCTACGACGCCAAGAGCGGAAGCGAGCGCAGCGGAGAAATCTGGGGAAGAAGAAAGAGAATGAGGGCGCACTGTTCAAAAGCCCGGTCCGGTGCCTTTTATAAGGTCACTTTCGAGACTGACTTGTAGGCCCGGACGATCTAAACAAATCCCGCAACAGTCGCGCGCGCGATACGTGGCGAAAAAGGTGGCGCCGGAATCGAGGCGACCTGCCTAATCCGTCCCGATTACCACGGCCTCGCCCGTCCGGTGCGCTTCCCGAAATTCGAATCCCGCGAAATCCGCGGACAGCAGAACAACTTGTCAGACGGAAGACATCCTCTGCATCATCATTCAGAACTCTACCGTAAGGTTGGACGACTGAAGGGAACACCGGTTCAATCGACGGTGCAGGGCGCTCACTCGACAATGGTACAACGAAAGTTACAGAGGCCCCGCCTGTGTCTTCAGATTGCCGGGCGGTTGGTGTGGTCGTCGGTCCCTGCTGAGACGTCTTGCCAGCCGCTACTTTTTTGTTCTTTCTGGGCCTAGGGGCCACATCTTCATCATCATCTGGAAGATCGATGACGTTGGGTGGAGCTGCAGAGAAATCAGTCGACCCCAAGTGAATCGCTAGAATTTAATCGACCAAGTAATCAAGAACAAGATCATAAGAGTTTTTACCTGGGTTGGAGGTAACCGCGTCTTCCATCTCCTCATCTCGATATTGGTAGGAAGAAGTTCTAGATGTAGCAGCACTGCAAATGTCAACATTCAGTCGGTTACG
Source organism: Triticum urartu (assembly GCF_056163025.1). Taxonomy (NCBI): domain Eukaryota; kingdom Viridiplantae; phylum Streptophyta; class Magnoliopsida; order Poales; family Poaceae; genus Triticum; species Triticum urartu. The sequence goes on from NC_141878.1 coordinate 522,825,433, forward strand.
TTCTGTTGCTTGAGTTGACCAAAGGAACAGATCAGTTGTTTACCCGGAGATGGTGGGGACAGTCACTTTGATTCTGGGCAAAGCCTTCGGTGGTTTAGAGGAGGTGGCTTTCGATGCTTTTGGCGCAGGAGGCGGCACAATCTTGGGTTGTTTCGATATCTTCTCAGTCGGCGCTGGCGAAGACGTCCGAGGGCGCTTCGAAGATGGCCCAGTCGGTGCAGCCGCAAGGACCGGGGTGCTCGCCAGGTCTTGAGCGTGCTTGGATCTTCTCTCTCTGTGAGGAGGCGAGTCGACCTCCTCGTCATCACTCGAGTCATCGCTCTCCTCGTCCTCCTCCGCATCCGAGTGCCACTCGCCACTCTCGCCCCCGCTCGCCCCTTCCTCGACGTCTTGCTCCTGCACTCCATTGGGCATCGAGTACATATCAATAAGAGCCTGAAAAGACAATGAACGAAAGAAATACAGTCGATCGTCAACAAGGTGTTACACAGTGAATCGAGAAGATACTTGGCAAAGCAGAATCATACCTATTCCGGCTGGCGCGAGTGGTCGAATGGAATCACCCTCCTAGACCCCCGGGGATTATCTTTGTTGCCGGTGATTCCTCTCAGCCACTTCTCCACCATGTCTTCACTAACGTCCTCCAGGTGGATCCGAGTGGAGTCCTCGAGTCCCGAGGACATCCACATCGGATGGTCACGGGCTTTAAGTGGTTGGATGCGTCGACTGAGAAAGACCTCCAGCAGGTCCATTCCAGTCACCCCGTCATGGACAAGTTGGACGACCCGCTCGACCAACGCCTTCACCTGCGCCTTCTCTTCCGGGATCACCCTCAGGGAGGAGGGCTTCTCCACTCGAGCCAAGGAAAAGGGGGAAGTCCAGTCGACTGACCCGGGCTTGGCTGGTCCTTACAGTAAAACCAGGTCGACTGCCAGCCCCGGACTGAGTCAGGAAGGATCATAGCTAGGAAGGTGCTCTTATTCCTCATTTGGATTCCAAGGCCCCCGCACATCTGAATCACGCGCGTCCTCTCGTCACTCGGGTTGGCCCTCTTGACCGACTGGGAGCGGCAGGTGAATATGTGCTTGAATAGACCCTAGTGCGGTCGACAACCCAAGAAATTTTCGCACATCAACACAAAGGCAGCAAGATACACTATGGTGTTTGGAGTGAAGTGGTGGAGTTAAGCCCCAAAGAAGTTCAAAAAGCAACGAAAGAAAGGATGGGGAGGCAAAGAGAACCCGCGGTCGACATGAGTGGAGAGGAGAACACACTCACCCTCCAATGGCCGCAGCTCGGTCTTGTTCCCCGGGAGCCGTGCCGATTCGTGGGGGATCAATCCCCCCTCAACCAGGTCGTCGAGGTCGTCCTGGCTGATCGTTGAGCGGATCCAATCACCCTAGATCCAGCCCAGCGGCAGGCCGAACCTTGACGAGGACCCGCCCCGGCTGGTCGTCTTTCCTTTTGCCTTCGCGGTCGCCTTCTTCGCGCGCTCCAACGCCACCGTCTTCTCCTTTCCCATGGCGGCGGATCGAGTCCGAGCGAGGCTACGACGCCAAGAGCGGAAGCGAGCGCAGCGGAGAAATCTGGGGAAGAAGAAAGAGAATGAGGGCGCACTGTTCAAAAGCCCGGTCCGGTGCCTTTTATAAGGTCACTTTCGAGACTGACTTGTAGGCCCGGACGATCTAAACAAATCCCGCAACAGTCGCGCGCGCGATACGTGGCGAAAAAGGTGGCGCCGGAATCGAGGCGACCTGCCTAATCCGTCCCGATTACCACGGCCTCGCCCGTCCGGTGCGCTTCCCGAAATTCGAATCCCGCGAAATCCGCGGACAGCAGAACAACTTGTCAGACGGAAGACATCCTCTGCATCATCATTCAGAACTCTACCGTAAAAGTTCACTCGACAAAAACTAAGAATGGACCAAGGCGACTGAAAAAGAAGTTGGTGTCATCCCCTCAGTTCATTGATCCAGAGCAAGATATACTCATAGCACGAAAAATGAGTTGGAAGTGTTCTCAACTCCTTCCTCACTCAAACCCTGATCCATTCGGGGGCTAATGATGAAGCTATGTACCTAGGGTAGGGTCATGGATCTGTTCAAGATACCCTCCCCAAGGACATCCCTAAAGGTACCAGGAGCAATCGAAGAAAAATCATCATCCACTCGACCATGAAGTTATGTTCCACTTGACAATCCTGAAGACACTCGACTGTACAGATAATCACTTGACTACCATAAGATCTAGAGTCACTCCACTCTACAACGGTCGAGAATTAAGTCATACCTTTAATGGTCATTATGTATATTTATTGCAGGCATTACCAGTAACACCCCCATCTTTATGTACCTTAAACCCTCTGTGACGTGGGCTGGCTGGGGTCCAGCGCACTCTATATAAGCTACCCCCCTCCACAGGCACAAGGGTTTGCACTTTCTGCAACACACACGCATATAATCCAGTCGACCGCCTCCGGGCTCCGAGACGTAGGGCTGTTACTTCCTCTGAGAAGGGCCTAAACTCGTAAAACTCCTGAGTACAACTCCTCCATAGCTAAGATCTTGCCTCTACATTCCTACCCCCCATTCTACTGTCAGACTTAGAACCACGATAGCGCACTGTCCACTGGTGCGCCATTACTAACAATTATTTTTTTCAAACTACTAATGGCGAACGGTGGGTGTGGTGCGCCATTACTATGTCAACTAGTAAGGGCGCACTATCCCATGGTGCGCCATTACTAACAATTTTTTTTTCTTTTTTTTAAAACTACTAATGGCGCACCACACACCAGGTGCGCCATTAGTAATTTTTACTAATGGCGCACCTGTATCTGGTGCGCCACTGCTATATAGCAGTGGCGTACCACATACACGGTGTGCCATTAATGTCCATATCATCTATAGCCCTTTTCCTAGTAGTGGACCGAGCTGCATAGGGTGGCCGAACTGGCCATGAAGGATGTTATAGTCCTACTTTTGCCAGCCGAACCCATACCCGGCAGTTACTTCAAGCTCGTGAAGTGGCTCATCAGCGCCTACCCCCAGCTCGATGTCATAAAGTGGTCGGCCTGTATCGAAGGTGCCCGGATGGCCTTCGCCTGTGTCAAGGTGTAGTGGGCGAAGATGAATGCTATCAAGCTGGCAACCGAGGGACCGCCCGCGGGAAAAGAGCACCATACGCCTGAGTGGTATTTGGACGAATTCTTGGAGGGTTCCCGCATTGTAGAGGGCCAGTGTTCGAAGGACGCTATTTTCAAATGAATGTACCTCACTACAAGAAATATGTCAACTAGTGACCTTCTGTCAGTGATCCTGGAAGAATTGGTCATAGATCTATGACCATTTCAGACCAATTGGTCAAAAGCTGTTCGGGGTGGTCCAAACCCTAAAATATAACGACCATTTTGGTCAGAAAGGTCGTAATTTCCTTACACGAAATGGTCATAAAGCAGATAGCACTGGTCTGCTGCCTTATTTCTAGCTGATCATGACCAATATAGATGGTCATAACCTTGTAAATTGTGGTGGGTTGCTATGACTAGGCGCCACCTCATCAGTTTTGCCTATGTGTCATGTCCATGTGGCGGTTTTTGCCCTAGGTTGTGAAGCAACCTATATTTCTGTCATTCCCAAAATTCCCAAAAAATCTCATAAATTCTTTGAGTCATATCTTCGTCAAATATGTAAAAAACCTTCCTTGCCTAGTTCAAAAATAATTCAACAATATTCATTTTCCTATTCTGTTCAGAACAACAGTTTGTGAAGGAAGTACCACTTTGGCATGTCCAAATAGTATCCATTTTCTACAGTGCTTTCATATGCCCAAATAACCATCCTCCACCAAATGCCAACTCAATCCATTCATCATTTTGAGCCCAGCTTCAACATTTGTATTTATGTCCAGTGTGGTACTTTGCAAAGTAAGTACCACCTACGCTCCTCCTTTTGAGCTGAAAATTTGTGAAGACGGTCTTCTTAGTAACTGATCATCCTCAGCGAAAACTCACACCCATTAGCCATGTGCATTTTCCATACCGCTAATCAAACACTTGGCTGCTTATTCGTGTTTGAGTATCGATCGGTCTCCTCGTGAGAATCTTATGTTGTGATTTTCTTCCTAGCACCTACCCGGGGAGTGCCCAACCCACTAGACATGCCTAGGCCGCCCAGAAATCATGGAAATACCACAATCACGCGGTAACCATGCGGCGGGCATGCGAGTTTACGCGCTCTAGAGTTGGGGCCCTCGACCACCGTCCAAACCTCGACGTATCGCCACCAAACCATGTATTTATGATTAAATAGGTACTTATGTAACTAGAAATGATTTTTGGAAAAAATAAATAGCAAACTATAAGGCAGCTGCAGTTCAAATTTGACCCGCTTCCAACTGAATCGGCGGGAATTTGTCTTTTTCACCAGAGGTGGATCAAAACTTTTGACACCCAACCATTTTGTAAATTGTGCATTAAATATGGCCTAGTATTTTATAAAATTTATTTGGTCCAATTTTACAACAAATATATGGTAGGTCCTTCACAAAAAAAACTTATTTCAGGCACTCGGAAAATGGAAAATGAATTTTCCGTGGACAGAAAATAAAAACTTCCTTAGGCAACATTGTTTGCCATTCCAAGATGCACCCTTGTGCACAATATGATATCATTTAAACAAACTATGCCATGAATGTGGCCATAAGATTGATCATTTGGCTTGAAAGCCATGAATCTTCATGCATGATAGCTCATTTTTGAGAACACTTTTTTTAAAATTATTTCCGTATTACAAGTTTATTATTTTTCCTGGAAACTTGGTCACATATAATGACACAATGCGAAGTTTTTCCAATTTTTTGATTTTTTTGAATTTTTTATGCCCGTTTCAAAATGCGGTCAAAACGGCGGGCTTGACCGTTCCTAGCTAGTGGTCGAATCTTGGAAAACTTTTGATGTTTCTCTGATTAAATAGATACTTATGTACCTACAAATGATTTTTGGAAAAAATAAAGATTAAACTATGAGGCAGCCACAGTTCAAATTTGACCCGCTTCCAACTAAATCGGTCGAAATTTGTCTTTTTCACGAGAGGTGGATAAAAACTTTTGAAACCCAACCATTTGGTAAATTGTGCATTAAATATGGCCTAGTATTTTAGAAAATTGATTTGGTCCAATTTTGCAAGAATTATTTGGTAGGTCCTTCACAAAAAAAACCTCATTTGGGGCACTCGAAAAATAGAAAATGGTTCTTTGTGCAATGAAAGTGAAATCTTCCTTAGGCAACATTGTTTGTCATTCCAAGATGCACCCTTGTGCACAATATGAGATCATTTGAACAAACTATGCCATGGATGTGGCCATAAGATTGATCATTTGGCTTGAAAGCCATCGATCTCCACACGTGATAGCTCGTTTCTGAGAACACTTTTTTTAAAAAATTGTCGTATTACAAGTTTGTTATTTTTCCTAGGAACTTGGCCACATATAATGACACAATGCGAAGGTTTCCCAATTTTTTGATTTTTTTGAATTATTTATGCCCGTTTCAAAATGCGGTCAAAACGGCGGGAATGACCGTTCCTAGCTAGTGGTTGAATCTTGGAATTTTTTTTGGTGTTTCTCTGATTAAATAGATACTTATGTACCTAGAAATGATTTTTGGAAAAAATAAGGGCAAACTATGAGGCAGCTGCAGTTCAAATTTGATCCGCTTCCAACTGAATCGACGGAAATTTGTCTTTTTCACGAGAGGTGGATCAAAACTTTTTACACCCAACAATTTTGTTAATTATGCATTAAATATGTCCTAGTATTTTAGAAAATTGATTTGGTCCAATTTTGCAACAATTATTTGGGAGGTCCTTCACAAAAAAACCTCCTTTTGGGCACCCGAAAAATGGAAAATGGTTTTTTTCGTCCAAAAAAATGAAAACTTCCTTAGGCAACATTGTTTGCCATTCCAATATGCACCCTTGTGCACAACCATAGATCATTTGAATAAACTATGCCGTGAATATGGCCATAAGATTGATCATTTGGCTTGAAATCCATGAATCTTCACACTTGATAGCTCGTTTATGATAATACTTGTTTAAAATAATTGCCATATTACAAGTTTATAATTTTTGCTGGTAACTTGGCCACATATAATGAAGCTATGCGAAGGTTTTCCAATTTTTTGATTTTTTTGATTTTTTTATGCTCCTTTCAAAATGCGGTCAAAACGGCAGGAATAACCGTTCCTAACTAGTGGTTGAATCTTGGAATTTTTTTGGTGTTTCTCTGATTAAATAGATACTTTTGTACTTAAAAATGATTTTTGCAAAAAAATACAGAGCAAACTATGAGGCAGCTGTAGTTCAATTTTGACCCGCTTCCAGCTGATTCATCGGAATTTTGTCTTTTTCGTGAGAGGTGGATGGAAACTTTTGACACTCAACCATTTGGTCAATTGTGCATAAAATGTGGCCTAATATTTTAGTGAAATGATTTGGTCCAATTTTGCAACAAATATATGGTAGGTCCTTCACAAAAAAACTCATTTTGGGTACTCGAAAAATGGAAAATTGATTTTTGTGTGCAATGCAAATGAAGACCACAAAATCATCATTGTTTGAAATCCTAAGATACACATATGTGCACAATATTGGGTCATTTAAACATACAACATGAGGCTAATATGTTGAGTGTGTACCTGAAATAAGAGGGTAAAAAATATAAAAGAAACAAAAGAGAAAAAGCACAATTACATATGGTAGATTCTGATTGGTGGAACCATCTATCACATGGATCGATGACATGACAGACATCCATCCATCCATTACTAGCAATCCAACCGTCTATCCATCTGAAGAAAACCACCGCACCAAACCCTACCTCACTCACCTCTCCTCCCTTCCTCCCGCCCGCCGCTTCTCTCTCTCTCTCTCTCGCTTCCCGTCACCGGCGGCGATGCCCTCCTTCCCTCGCCCTCTCCTCCTCCCCTCCTCACGGCACCTCCACCACGCCATGAATCCCGGCGACCCACCCCGTCTCCGTGCCCGCCTCGGCAACCACCTCCGCCGCGTTTCCGAGTCCCATCCATGTCCACGCCGGCTCTGGCCAAGAATCACGGCGCGGACGCATGCCCCAGAGGCCATGACCCGTGTCCCTCCCCTCCTCTAATCAGCACGGAGAGGCCAGGTGCCGGCCATGAACTCGCTCTGCCCGGGACGCCGCTCGCCATCAAGGTCACCCCCACCCCCTCTTCGATCTGCTCTTCCTCCTTTCCCTTCCCTTCCCTAACGCGTGTCATTTTCTTCCTCACGCAGGCAGGGGGTCGGCAACACGGTAGTGATGACGCCAGCATTCAGCGCGGACAATCCTTGACTTAGGTAAGGCACTCAAAGTTGTATTCCACTCTCTCTGCTCGAGCTCGCCAGGCACACCTAACTAGACTACATCAAGAAGGTCCTCGGCGAGCAGGAGCAGCACATGGTCAATTGCTTAGGCCAAGACATCTTACACTGTTTGCCTAGCTAGGTGTAGAACACATTGCTAATTGTGTGCAAGTTCAGTAAAATATTGCTGGATCTGCTGGACTGAACTGCATCCACGTACATAATCAAGACAAACCCTTGACCGCACACAGACATCTTACACTCTTTGCCTAGCTAGGTGTAGAACACATTGCTAATTGTGTGCAAGTTTAGTAAAATATTGCTGGATCTGCTGGACTGAACTGCATCCACGTACATAATCAAGACAAACCCTTGACCGCACACAGAAGAAGTGCGAAAAAATTACATGAACAACCCAGATCCAGTGACACATTGCATTACGCCAGTCTCGATGTGCAATCATATAATATACTCCAAGCATCACACGGTACACTGCAAAATGGTCTATACTCTTTTCTGAACTAGGGGACTCTGACCGAAGTGGGCTAACTGAAACCGATTTCCGTTGCCATCATACAGCATGTGGTCTATACTCTTTTCTGAACTCAGTGACTTAGACTGAAGTGGTGCTAACTGAAACTGATTTCCACTGTGTTTCAGGCACTGAGCAACGGGAGATATAAGAGCGTGTGGCACCGCGCCATGCTGAACTCGGACAGGCCGAGGATGTCCATCGCCTCCTTCCTCTACGCCGTGGTGCTGCTTCTCCCCGACTTAGGTAAGGCACTCAAAGCCGCCATGGGCACACCCTCTTGTCTTAGGTTTCGTCTATTAACCGTCGGTGTTAATTACTGCTGCTCATGAGCCTTGCAGTATCGTTAGTGATTCTGGGAATTTATGTACTGATGTGCTGCTACTTTTGGAATTATTGCCTGGTGTATGTCTGAACAGTACTGATGCGTCTGCAGTGCGTGAGTGTTTTTCTTTTTCTTTTTTGACAACTTTTTTTGTGGTGCCTGAATCTATACTGCTCTGCTTGGTTATCATATAGTCTAGTAGTATATATCCATTTGCTGTTACTGGATTCCATGTCTAGTGTTTTTTACTGTTCAGATGCTTTCATCCATTCCGGCTGTACTTTATGTGCATACTTGTTCTACTAGCAAATTCTCTGTAGGAAGTAGTTCAGGCTGCTATGATGCGAAAATGAGACATATGTGGCATTGACATTTTTTAAGCTTGCATGCTGTAGCTAATTTACCTGTTGATCAAATATACACCTCCATATCCCTGCAAGTAATATTTACATCCCTGCATATATCTGCATATCATCCATTGTGATCGTACTTTATGTGCATAGTTGTTCTACTAGCAAATGCTCTGTAGAAATTAGTTCAAGATGTTATGATGTTAAAATGAGACATATGTGGCATTGTCACTTTTTAAGCATGTATGCAAAGCTAATTTACCTTTTGGTCAAAGCTAGTATTTTACTTAACCCTCAACATATCCCTGCACATATCTGCATGTTCTAATCTTCTGCACATGGGTTGGTATTGCAGAATGAGGCTGCTCTGGAGAAAGCAGAGGACTCTAGGGAGAAGGCTTCCATCAAGGAAGCAGACAAGTACTGCAAGGCCATCATTGGGAGGCTATTGCACGGCGCCACCTGCCTGAAGGGCAGCCTGCTGGTCATCGCCCTTGCAGCCGGGGCTGGCTTCATGCTCTCCCCCAACCTGGACCTCACCGCCGACCTGGAGAAGCTCCAGGCGATGGCGTTATTCTTGTTTGAAGCTAAGCTAGGCTACTGCAGTTCTAGCAAAAAGCAGGGGAGCTTAACTGGAATGTGGCAAAATTAAGTGTCTGACAGGTTATAGTCTGGTCTAATATCTGGCTACATTGTACTCCACGTATTATTTCTTGTACCAAGCCACTCATAAATCCAACATGTAGACTAGTGAAGTCCAGCCAATAGAAAGCTGCCACCACAACCTCTATTTGCATGCATCGTTACTTAGCTTGGAAGAATGACTACACACGTATGCATTCTAATGATCACATACATGTATCTAGTTCTCCTCATAAAATATTTGCATGCATGACAAAGCTCCAACACGTACACTCTCATGCTTACTTAGACTAGAAGCATTCTGTACAAGACAAACTACTATATGCTAGTATTACTTACACTGTATGTGTGGGGCACTCTCCTTTAATTTTCTAGCATGTTAAATTTAACATTCTAATATATTTCTTTGAAACAATAGTCTAGCATAGCTTATTTACTTCATTTTTAAAAACAACCAATACATATTTAATTATTCATATATTAATCTAAAATAATAACCAAACAACTACAGGACAGTCGATTAGTACCATGCATGTGTGACTTAGTTTTTGGTGTGTTTTGCTTGCAGGTCATTGTTGTGAAGGCCGCCAAGGGAAGGAGTGGGGGATTTGGCACAAGGCTGGTGATCGAGTCTATGCTCTCTCCATGGAAAGAACTAAATTCAGCTTGACAGAGAGCACACGAATGGTTTCAGCTTGACAGTGGGTGAACTAAGACATTTTTATTTAGTTTGCTCTCTGCCATGCCAAAGCCATCATTGTGATCCTGCTGCCATCAAGTCTCTGTTTCTTGTCAGTTGTTAGCTTGAATTAATACATGTTCATATAGCTAATTTGCTGCTGTTGTGCATAAAATTCTAGGAAGGTCTGGCTGCAAGTTCTGGCTGTAGTGTGCTCTCATGTTGTACATGCCCCTATGTTTAGTAAGATTAAATTGCTACTATTAATGATGAATGTTTGAGTTTTGAAATTTGAAGCATCACCTACTTTCTGGTCCTGTAGTGTTTAAAACTGATAATTATGATGCATTGGTCCATGTGGCCTTGGCTTTTAATGCCATACACATTCTAGTGCCAGATCCAAATGTAGGGGACAATAATTTGCAGCATTAATTAGGTCCTGCTATAGTCTTTTTTAAACTTCTTATGAGATTGAAGCATTCGTTCTGATTTCTGGTTTGCTGGTTTGCTGATTGTTGTAGACAAATGTATGAAACTTCTTAGCTGTGGACGACAACTACTTCCTTGAGAAGGACCAGCATCACCCATCAAGTATGCCATCGAGGTAATTCACCACTCCCTCCAGCACCAACTATGTATTTTCTCTAGTTGCTCTCCCAAGTTTTGTGCACACTGTGCGTCAAGTTCTCCCTAAATGCAAGGGATTGTATATGTAAAACCAATTATCCAATACATTTTTCACAAAGAGATTAGTCTTCTTATTTAGCCCTGATGTTTTAATTTATGGAGTTGTTGCTTCTTTGGTCAGATTTATTTACTTGATGCATGCATAAGAATAAGCTGATATGAACATAATAATGATACTCTGCATGATATAAGTAAAGTGCTCTATTTTCTTGCGTCACCTTTCTTGTTGAATGAGTATATCGTTTTAACTATCTGGGGGAACAAAAATCATTGTATTAGCTGAATTTGTGTTATCATTCTAAAGAACTTGCCCTTTTTTTGAATGGTTTGTTCATAATATATTGGCTCTAGTGTTTTAATTCTTCTCTTCTGATTCATGTAGCAGGGCGACGACCGAAGGCATGATGATAGTTCTATTGTTGTTCTAGTGTAGCGAAGGTGGCCTAGTCGACTATGGTCGCCTAGTGAGTCGTGCATAGGATTTCATCTGACTATAACCTTGATGTAAACTGCTCCTATTGTGGAGCTTGTTATCTGATTGTAAACTTGATGCTGATCACATTTGTATGTGTGTTATATGATGTAGCACTTTGATGGTTGATAATATTTGAAGTATTTCGTTAGTTTTCTATGAGCCAATTTAAATACCAGGTATTTATTTGCGTGAAATAAAAAAATGAAGAATATTACCCTGATGGCTAGGACCTAGTACTAGAACCTGACAATTGGGACCCATCTGACTAGTGAACCCAATTTAGAAAAAAAGAAAAAGAAGAAACTGTTGAGACAAAGGCCATGGGCCAAAAATAAAAAAGGCTGCAATGTTGGGCTTGGTTCATGAAGCTGACAAAAAATTCACAGGGAAAAATATAAATGGGCTGAATTAATGGGCTCGGCCCATATAAACACCGAATTGGACAGGGCTGATTCTTGTGCCACATCAGATTGCCATGTCGGATGCCTACGTGGCCTAGGGAGGCTGCTAGTGACCAAAACAAAACAGTAGTCATATTTTGGTCGTAAATGTCCACGACCTTCTCACAGAGAAGGTCGTTAATTTCAGTTTACGACCGCCAGCTTTTGACCTTCTATTTTTGGTCAAAAAAGGTCGCAAATGAAAAACAATGACCTTTTAGTGACCAATAGTCAAGGTCACAAGTTGACATATTTCTTATAGTGCCTGTACTTTGTATTATAAAACAAGGCTTGTGTATAATGTGTTGCTTGTTTTATTTTGAAATTCTTTCCTAATGTGCGGCCATTTACGGTATCTGAGAGTTGGCCAGTCGTCGGCTTCAGCCCCTACGTAGGTAGTACGGGGGTGTTCGGAATGGCACCTAGACACACTTGACCCAACCAGCGTGGTCCTTGAAGGACGTGTCAGTGCAGCGAACCAGGCAATCAGACTATGTGGCTTTATCGCTCTCACTTAGCCATAGGAATTTGACAATGAGGTTTATAGGCGCAGCCCCTGGTGTTGCTTGATTACCCGAACTTGGGTGCTGTAGACGCCTGACCGGGCATAGATCGGTCCTTCACATAATGCGGGCAAAATCGCAAGAGATTTGTAGTTAGTCGCCGAATAGCTGACCAGCTCTCGCCGCATCATGACAGTCAGCTCTACTGACATGTTTATCCGGATGAGCCGGAAACACAATCGCAGTAGTTCTCCCTTTACTGCCTTAGCCAAAAATGCGGAATGTAAGGCAATAACCACAGGATCCAAGCAACCCAACTATTGACCAAAGACATGATTCGGAGGTGATGCATATAATGCTATATTCGTGACGCTGAATTTGCATTAAAAAAGTGTTTCGGGCTAATTTTATTTTAAGACATGTACGTGACCGAATGGAGCCCCTGGCGACTTAGGTCGTACCAAGGTGTACATGGCAATCATACGAAAAAAAAGAAGGAATGCAGATTAGGAAATAAGCTGGTACCGAGTACGCTGGGCGAAAGATTGTTTTCATTATAGTTTGATTGATACATCAAAACGTATTTTTACAAATGATGTGACAAGCATCCAGGCTATTTTACATGCCGAATACCAGGGAAAGCTGTGTATGGGTCCTAAAGGGGAAGAGGCGATCTTTAAAGATCCTTTAGATACTCTGCCGCATGTCAGCGCACCGTTGCTCCTTGGTGTGTGATCCTTCAAGAGGATCAACGATCGGTTTTTCACAAAGGGACTGGAAATGGTGCCCTTGGTGCCATCAAAAGTTGACGTGGGTTTAAGGAACCTAAAAAGGAAAAAATAAGGAAAAGAGAAATGATATGGGGGTCCACATAGGGTCGAGCCGTATTGTGGATTTCATTTTTAATATGCCTCCGTCTTTGCCCATGGTATCTTCAGTGCGTAGTTATGTATGCGTGGTACATATGCCGCAAAGCGGTTGGGGCTGAGACGGAGGCCAAACTGCTAATTGAGCTCCTGACGGTCTTGATCGTCGCTCTGCAGGGTGGTCCGGATGCGTTTAACAGTGTCCGTGGGCTTGACTGTCGATGTAGTATTTGTCTTGATAAGGCCATTCCGGACTTCCGCTATAAGGGTCGCGATGTGCTCCTCAGTATAGTGGGAGCGCTTCGTGTTTCCATTGACTGTTATGACACCGCGGGGTCCAGGCATCTTGAGTTTGAGGTAGGCATAGTGCAGGATCGCATGAAAGCGAGCAAATGCCGTTCGTCCGAGCAGTGCATGATAGCCACTGCGGAAGGGGACGATGTCGAAGATCAATTCTTCGCTTCAGAAGTTGTCTGGCGAGCTGAAGACGACTTCCAATGTGGTTGAGCCCGTGCAACGGGCCTCTACTCTAGGTATTACTCCTTTAAAGGTAGTTTTGGTGGGTTTGATTCTTGACGAATCAATACCCATTTTACGGACCGTCTCCTGGTAGAGCAATTTAAGACTACTACCGCCATCCATAAGGACTCGGGTAAGGTGGAATCCATCGATAATTGGGCCAAGGACCAATGCGCCCGAGCCTCTGTGACGGATACTAGTCGGATGGTCTCTGCGATCAAAAGTGATCGCGCAGGCTGACCAGTGGTTGAATTTTGGGGTGACTGGCTCTATCGCGTAGACGTCCCTTAGAGCGCGCTTGCGCTCCTGTTTGGGGATATGAGTAGAGTATATCATATTCACCGTCTTAACTTCGGGGGGAAATTTCTTCCGTCCCCGTGTACTTGGCGGATGGGGTTTATTGTCGTCGTCCTCACTTGGCGACCCCTTCTCCTTATGTTCGGTATTCAGCTTACCGGCCTGTTTGAAGACCCAACAGCTTCTGTGGGTATGGTTGGCAGGCTTGTCTGGGGTGCCATGAATCTGGCAAGGTTGATCGAGTATTCTGTCCAAATTAGATGAACCGCCTTTATTCTTTTTGAATGGCCTCTTCCGTTGACCGGATTTAGAGCTACTAAATCCAGTGTTGACTGTTCAGTCTTCGGTATTATCATTGTTGCTCCGATGCTTGTGTTTGTTCTGTCGGGGCCTGCTGTTGCCGTTTCTGGTTTCAGAGGTACCTGCATCGCTTGTACCATTGTTGTTGCGGGCTAACCAGCTATCCTATCACGCGCAAAAGCGGGTCATGAGTGTTGTCAGGGCTGCCATGGACTTTGGATTCTCTTGGCCGAGGTGTAGGGCGAGCCATTCGTCCCGGATGCTGTGTTTGAAGGCCGCTAGGGCTTCGGCGTCTGGACAGTCGACAATTTGGTTCTTTTTAGTTAAGAACCTTGTCCATAGTTTCCGGGCTGACTCTCCGGGTTGCTGAACTATGTGACTGAGGTCATCGGCGTCTGGGGGCCGTAAATAAGTACCCTGGAAGTTGTCTCTGAAGGCATCTTCCAGATCTTCCCAGGTTCCAAGAATTCTCTGGGAGGCGGTTTAACCAGTGCCGAGCTGGTCCGTTTAATTTGAGCGGGAGGTACTTGATGGCATGTAGATCGTCACCGCGAGCCATGTGAATATGGAGAAGAAAATCTTCTATCCAGACTACGGGATCTGTTGTGTCGTCGTATGATTCGATGTTAACGGGTTTAAACCCTTCTGGGAACAGATGTTCCATTACTTAATCGGTGAAGCATAGGGGGTGTGCGGCGCCTCTGTACCGGGCGATGTCGCGCCATAGTTTGGATTGAGGCCGTATGCGGTTCTCGGCTCGTGAGAGGTTTTTTTGTCACGCCAAGTGTGATGCCATCCTCGCGCGTTGGAGCACGCCCCCTTGATCCGTAGGTTGATCTGGTCTGACTGGCTCTATTGTCCAGGTCCTGTCATAGGTCATAGGTGTATCCTGGGGCCGCTGTTTCTCTACCTTTACGGCGAGGTGGTGTGGGGTGGTGTTCAGCTTGAGCGGTCGTTCTGTCCTGGCCACGCGGCGGCCGGTCAAGTCTATTGGCATCGCGCATTGGCGGTATGGGCTCTAGGGCTTCATTGTTAAATTGTGGCAGTAGCTTGCACTTTGGGTAGCTCTTTGGTGGTGCGAAGCCATATTCCTCGGCTGCCAAGATGTTAGTCCATCTGTCGTCGAGCAGATCTTGATCAGCTTGAAGTTGTTGCTGCCTCTTTTTCAGACTTCTCATAGTGGCGATTAGCCGGCGCTTAAAGTGCTCTTGTTCGAGGGGTTCCTCTGGCATGATGAAGTCTTCATCGCTGAGGCTCACATCCTCTTCGGAGATCAGTAGGTAATTACTATCCTCCGAGTCCTCGTTCCCGATAGGATCGTTGGGGTTTACTTGCCCATCCTCCCAATCATCATGTTCGGATGTTGGATCTATGGGGGCTTCAGGGTCTTTGGCGTTCTCCGTAGTGTTAGTCTCTTCGGTGCCGATATTGCTGTCTTTTTGGCGACACGATTTTGAGCGGTGCCACTAGCGTCGATGTTTTGGAGGTGCTTCGGCAGGCTTGTCCTCAACCGGATTCTCCTTGTCGTCATCGCCATCCTCTTTGGGTGTGTCCACCATGTACACGTCGTATGTGGAGGTGGACGTCCATCGTCCGGTAAATGGAGAGTTTTGGCCTTGTTCGTCTCTGGCATCGTCGTCCATACCGTCGATGTCTTCGGAGGCGTAATACAACATGTTGGTTAAATCTTTGATAGTGGCTATGAAGTGGGTCGTGGATGGGACGCAAAATTCCCCGCTCTTAGCCCCTAGTCTGGGCCGGGTGTAGTTCGGAAGTGATCCTTTCATAATGGCGAGTGATCGCATTAAGTCTAGGGCCTCGTTTAAAGGTGAGGGTTGGACAGGGAAACGAGAGTCCGTGGGGCTGTCCGGAGTCGGATTCTCCTGGCGGCGCCCGCTTGACACAGACCTCGAGAGTTCGGACCTAGAGTCCGGCGGAGTGTCTGGTGCTTCTCCAGCAGCAAGCTCCATAAGTGCAAAGAGTCCGGCGGGCTCTAGACTCCCGTCTTCGGACCTGTCGGCCTACTCTGGATCTAAGGTCAAAGCGGCAATTGGGGCCATGAACCCTTCGAAGATCAAATCTCCTCGGATATCAACGACATAGTTTAAGCTCCCGAAACTGATCTGATGACCAGGGGCATAGCTGTCGATCTGCTCAAGGTGACCAATCGAGTTGGCTCACAGCGCGAAGCCACCGAACACGAAAATGGCCTGGGGGAAATCTCCCCCGAAACAGCATCATTGTGGATGATCAAATGAGCCATCGAATCCTTCATCTACGACACAGAGGAACTCTCAATGAAATCACCAATGTCGGTGTCAAAACCGGTAGATCTCGGGTAGGGAGTCCCGAACTGTGCGTCTAAGGATCAAAGGTAACAGGAGGCAGGGGACATGATGTTCACCCAGGTTCGGGCCCTCGTGATGGAGGTAAAACCCTACGTCCTGCTTGATTGACTTTGATGAGTATAGGGGTTACAAGAGTTGATCTACCACGAGATCGTAATAGCTAAACCCTAGATGTCTAGCATGTATGATTATGACTGCCTCTACGGACTAAACCCTCCGGTTTATATAGATACCGGAGGGGGCTAGGGTTTGTACAGAGTTGGTTTACAAAGAAAGGAATCTTCATAGCCGAACGCCAAGCTTGCCTTCCACGCCAAGGAGAGTCCCATACGGACACGGGGGAAGCCTTCTATCTCGTATCTTCACGGCCCACTAGTCCGGCCCACGTCACGTAGCCTGGACGCCCGGGGACCCCCTAATCCAGGACTCCCTCAATGTCTACTATGCAACCTTCTTCTTGTAGACTTGTGTTGGGCCTCCAAGCGTAGAGTTTTGTAGGACAGTAATAATTTTCCCTCAAGTGGATGACCTAAGGTTTATCAATCCGTGGGAGGCTTAGGATGAAGATGGTCTCTCTCAAACAACCCTACAACCAAATAACAAAGAGTCTCTTGTGTCCCCAACACACCCGATACAATGGTAGATTGTACAGGTGCACTAGTTCGGCGAAGAGATGGTGATACAAGTGTAATATGGATAGTAGATATAGGTTTTTGTAATCTGAAAATATAAAAACAGCAAGGTAGCAAGTAACAAAAGTGAAAAAAACGGCATTACAATGCTTGGAAACAAGGCCTAGGGTTCATACTTTCACTAGTGCAAGTTCTTTCAACAATGAGAACATAATTAGATCATATGGCAATCCATCAATGTGCGACAAAAGTCACTCCAAAGATCCTATAGGTGACACAAACAACCCTAGAGTTCATTGTAAAATAACACCATATGATACACATCAATCAACCCTAATGTCACCTAGATACTCCAATGTCACCACAAGTATCCGTGGATCAATTATATGATATGCATCAAACAACTTCAGATTCATAATATTCAATCCAACACAAAGAACCTCAGAGAGTGCCCCAAGATTTCTACCGGAGAAACAAGGATGAAAACGTGCATCAACCCCTATGCATAGATTACCCCAATGTCACCTCGGGAATCCACGAGTTGAGTGCCAAAACATACATCAAGTGAATCAATAGAACACCCCATTGTCACCACGGGTATCCCACGCAAGACATACATCAAGTGTTCTCAAATCCATAAAAGTATTCAATCCGATAATAGTGAAACCTTAAAGGTAAAACTCAATTCATCATAAAAAGGTAGAGGGGGAGAAACACCATATGATCCAACTATAGTAACAAAGCTCGCGGTACATCAAGATCGTGCCATATCAAGAACACGAGAGAGAGAGAGAGATCAAACACATAGCTACTGGTACATGCCCTCAGCCTTAAGGGTGAACTACCCCCTCCTCGTCATGGAGACCGCCGGATGATGAAGATGGCCTCCGGTGATGGTTTCGCCCTCCGGCAGGGTGCCGGAATGGGATCCCGATTGGTTTTTCGTGGCTACAGAGGCTAGCGGTGGCGGAACTCCCGGTCTAGGTTTCTTTCTAGGGGTTTCATGATTTATAGGAACTTTTGGCGTCGGTTTCACGTCAAGGGGGTCCACAAGGCAGCGGGAAGACAGGGGGCGCGCCCTAGGGGCGCCCTCCACCCTTGTCGTTGCCTCGGGACTCTTTTGGCCCAACTCTTGGTCTTCATGGGCTTCTTCTGCTCCATAAAAAATCACCACAAATTTACAGCTCGTTTGGACTCTGTTTGATATTCCTTTTCTGTAAACTCAAAACAAGGAAAAGCAGAAACTGACACTAGGCTCTGGGTTAATATTTTAGTCCCAAAAATAATATAAAATAGCATATTAATGCATATGAAACATCCAAAACAGATAATATAATAGCATAGAACAATCAAAAAAATTAGATACGTTGGAGACGTATGAGTCTACATAGTTCTCGAACCCGTAGGGTCCGCACACTTAACGTTCGTTGACGATATAGTGTTATATGAGTTATATGATTTGGTGACCGAATGTTGTTCGAAGTCTCGGATTAGATCACGGACATGACATGGAGTCTCGAAATGGTCGAGAGGTAGAGATTGATATATAGGACGATGGAATTCGGACATGGAAGTGTTCCGGAGTGCATCGAGTAGTCATCAGTTCACCAGAAGGGGTTCCGGACACCCCCGGTAAGTGTATGGTGGCAATGGGACAAAGGAGGAGACAGACCAGCCCACTAGGGGGCTGACGCGCCCCTCTCCTTGGTTGGCCGACCCTAGGGGAAGGAAAGGGGAGGGGTGGCCCCTCCTGCCTTTCCCTCCTCGGGAGAAAAAGGAAAGGGGGCACCTCCTCCTTCCTTCCTTCTGCACTTATATAAGGAAGGGGACGCCACTTGGGGAGGACCCCAAGTAGGATTCGGCCTACTTGGCAGCGCCTCCTGGCTGCTCCCTCCTCCCCCACCTATATATATGTGGGAAGGGGGCACCTAGCTCACCACAACAATGTCTTAGCCATGTGCGGCGCCCCCTCCACCATTTACACCCTCGGTCATATTTTCGTAGTGCTTAGGCAAAGCCCTCCGGAGAGAGCTTCACCATCACTATCACCACGCTGTCGTGCTGCCGAAACACATCCACTACCTTGCTGTCTTGCTGGATCAAGAAGGCGGAGGACGTCACCGAGCTGAACGTGTACTGAATGCGGAGGTGTCGTACGTTTGGTACTCGATCGGTTGGAGCATGAAGAAGTTTGACTATATCAGCCGCATTAACAAACGCTTCTGCTTATAGTCTACGAGGGTATGTAGACACACTCTCCCCTCTCGCCGCTATGCATCTCCATGGATAGATCTTGCGTGTGCATAGATTTTTTTCTTTCCATGCAACGTTTCCCAATAGTGGCATCCGAGTCAGGTCTATGCGTAGATGATGTACACGAGTAGAACACAAAGGAGTTGTGGGCGGTGATATTCATAGAGGTAATATCACTCGAAGTCACTAAACTTGCGCCCGATGTGTAGTTTGGTGCTAGATCTTTCGAAATATGGTTTTTTGGTCATCAAACTTATCATTTGGTGCAAATATGGTCATTCCATTCAAAAGAGATAACTAAACTTGCTGAATGCACTACTCTTACTGAACTTTCAGAAGATAACTGAAGATAGCAATTACTGAACTTGCACTTGGTGCTCTGGAGCGTAGTCACCAGCGTGCTTATATAGCGTGTGTCGTGGGTGGGAGACATGCCAATATAAAAGAGAGAGGAAATGCATACAGTGACCATCATCACTAACAACGGAAATGCAGTAAGGTAGTCCATATGTACTGAATATTTTTACAACGAAAATGCAGTATAGTTTGGTACTAAATTTAATCATGAAATTATCAGAAAAAATTATGTTGCACATAGCTCTGTACTGAATTTTACAACAAAAATGCAGTAAAACTTTGTACTAAATTTATCCATGAACGTTTTGCACACAGGGACCATCATCATGAACCAGACATACGAGTACTAAATAACAACCAATGCACATACTTTTATCACCAGGCAAAGAGATAGCTCAAATCAGAACATGTATAATTTGCATGAAGGAAATCATCCATAATTAACAGGGAGAGATATAGCGAAAACAAGTTCATTTGTCTTCCAAGTATAAAACATTAAGTGCACATACTCACATAAATTTTACTTCACCTAACAGATGAGCTGACAAATTCAAATTCAGTACAAAGGATTTTCATGTTCGTAAGGGAGGAATATGTGTGTGTTGTATATAAATAAAGGACTTTCGATTTAGCGTTCTAATTTTCATGAGTTTTTTGATAATCCAATTTTATGTGAGATTACTTTCATGCTTAAAAAAGAATGAGCTAGATCGCAGGTATTTGGATACGAGGTAGTAGCGGGGTCTAGTCGAAGCGGTGCGCAAAGTGTACAAAGGCGAGTCTCACGGGCAGCGGCACGTGAGGGGTCTCTGTCCCCCGATAAATAGATAATTCCAGGAGTAATAAATAGGAGCAAATTAATAAAGTATTGATATAATTGGAACTGCGGAAGCAAATACCAATTTACTAAAAAAGAAAAAAAAGTACCGAATCGAAATCGAAAGATTTTTTTTAAGATTAAACAAAAGGGTTCACAAATAATTTTAGATAACATGTTTAGTGTAGAAATTCAGTTAACATATTATGCACACACATTTAGTTAACAGGTTAAGTGCTCTAATTTAGTTAAAACTGCAGCAGATAACAAATTCAGTTATGTAATCTGTGAAGTCCCAATAAAACAGATAATTATCATTTTCAGTTAACAATCTCAGTCACATAATGTGCAACATATTCAGTTAACTTAAAAGCTGCATGCGCATTGCCCCAAAATGGCGTTGGTCACTGATAGTGGACCGGCGCATGCCACGTTAGCGGCGGATATGGATGCATTCGAACGGAATGCCCGTACTTGCACCAAATGACAAGTTTGATGACCAAAAAACCATATTTTGAAAGATCTAGCACCAAACTGTATATCCAACGCAAGTTTAGTGACTCCCAGTGATATTACCTCATAGTCATACTGCTTACCACCAACGTCCAAGTTTGATTCAGTGGTATTGTGGGATGAAGCGACCCGGACCAACCTTACATGTCCACGCACACTTGATAAATCACCGTTGTGGTTTTTTCAGAGTTAAGAACGGTTCTTTCTAGAAGCCCATAACAGCCATGTAAAACTTGCAACAACAAAGTAGAGGATGTCTAACTTGTTTTTGCAGGGCATGTTGTGATGTGATATGGTCAAGATATGATGTGATATATGTTGATGTATGAGATGATCATGTTTTGTAATATCGACAACCGGGAGGAGCCATGGGGTTGTCTCTTTATTGTATGAAATGCAACACCATGTAATTGCTTTATTTTATCGCTATGCGTTAGCAATAGTTGTAGAAGAAATAGTTGGCGAGACGACCCCGACGCTACGATGGAGATCAAGGTGTCAAGCCGGTGACAGTGGAGATCATGACTATGCTTTGGAGATGGAGATCAAAAGCACACGATGATGATGGCCATATCATGTCACATATTTTGATTACATGTGATGTTTATCCTTTATGCATCTTATTTTGCTTAGAACGGCGGTAGCATTATAAGATGATCCCTTCACTAAATTTTGAGATAAAAGTGTTCTCCCCGAATATGCACCATTGTCATAGTTCATCGTTTCAAAGCACCACATGATGATTGGGTGTGATAGACTCTACGTTCACATACAACGGGTGTAAGACTGTTTTGCACAAGCAGAATACTTGGGTAAAACTTGACGACCTAGCATGTACAGACATGGTCTCGGAACACTGGAGACCGAAAGGCTGAACGTGAGTCATATAGTAGATATGATCAACATAGAGATGTTCACCATTAATGACTACCCCATCTCACGTGATGATTGGACATGAGTTAGTTGATTTGGATCATGTATCACTTAGATAACTTGAGGGATGTTAATTTAAGTGGGAGTTCATTAGTAATTTGATTAATTGAACTTAATTTATCATGAACTTAGTCTTAATAGTTTTTGCATATCTATGTAGATCAACAGCTCATGATATAGCTCCCCTATTTTTGATATGTTCCTAGAGAAAACTAAGTTGAAAGATGATTATAGAAATAATGCAGACTGGGTCCGTGATATGAGGATTATCCTCATTGCTGCATAGAAGAATTATGTCCTTGATGCACCACTAGGTGACAGACTTATTGCAGGAGAAGATGTAGATGTTATGAATGTTTGGCAAGCTCGATATGATAACCACTCAATAGTTTAGTGCGCCATGCTTTACGACTTAGAACCGGGACTTCAAAAACGTTTTGAACACCATGGAGCATATGAGATGTTCCAAGAGCTAAAATTGGTATTTCAGACTAATGCCCATTTCCAGAGGTACGAGACCTCTGACAAGTACTTTGCCTATAAGATGGAGGAGAATAGCTCAGCCAGTGAGCATGTGGTTAGAATGTTTGGGTACTACAATCGCTTGAATCAAGTGGGAGTTAATCTTCCACATAAGATAGTGATTGACAAAATTCTCTAGTCACTATCACCAAGCTACTAGAGCTTCGTGATGAATTATAATATGCAAGGGATGGCGAAAATGATTCCCAAACTCTTCGCAATGCTTAAGGCCGCGGAGGTTGAAATCAAGAAGGAGCATCAAGTGTTGATGGTTAACACGAGAACTAGTTTCAAAAAGGGGCAAGGGAATGAAAGGGAACTTCAAGGGAAGAAGCCCAAAGCTGGACCCAAGCCTGAAACAAAGTGCTTCTACTTCAAAGGAAATGGTCACTAGAAGCGGAACTGCCCCAAATACTCGGCGGATAAGAAGGATGGCAAAGTGAACAAAGGTATATTTGATATACATGTTATTGATGTGTACCTTACTAGTGCTCATAGTAGCCCTGGGTATTTGATACCAGTTCAGTTGCTAAGATTAGTAACTCGAAACAGGAGTTGTAGAATAAACAAAGACTAGACATGGGCGAGGTGACGATGTGTGTTGCAAGTGTTTCCAAGATTGATATGATCACCATCGCACACTCCCTCTACCTTCGGGATTAGTGTTGGGCGTGAATAAATGTTATTTGGTATTTGTGTTGAGCATGAACAAGATTAGATCATGTTTATTGCAATACGGTTATTCATTTAAGCCAGAGAACAATTGTGGTTCTATTTACATGAATAAAACCTTCTATGGTCATACACCCAATGTGAATGGTTTACTGAATCTCAATAGTAGTGATATATATATATATTCATAATATTGATGCCAACAGATGCAAAGTTGATAATGATAGTGCACCATACTTGTGACACTGCCATTTAGGTCATATTGGTGTAAAGCGCATGAAGAAACTCCATGTGGATGGACTTTTGGAATCACTTGATTATGAATCATTTGATACTTACGAACCATGCCTCATGGGTAAGATGACTAAAACTCCGTTCTTCGAAACAATGGAGCGAGCTAATAACTTATTCGAAATAATACATACCGATGTATGCGGTCCAATGAGTGTTGAGGCATGCAGCGGGTATCATTATTTTCTAACCTTCACAGAAGATTTGATCAGGTATGGGTATATCAACTTGATGAAACACAAGTTTGAAACATTTGAAAAGTTCAAAGAATTTTGGAGTGAAGTGGAGAATCATCGTAACAACAAAATAAAGTTTCTATGATCTGATCACGGAGGCGAATACTTGAGTTACGATTTTGGCCTTCATTTAAAACAATGTGGAATTGTTTCACAACTCACGCCACCTAGAACACCACGGCGTAATGGTGTGTCCGAACGTCGTAACATACTTTATTGGATATGGTGCGTTCTATGATGTCTCTTACCGATTTACCACTATCGTTTTGGGGTTATGCATTAGAGACATCCGCATTCATGTTAAATAGGGCACCGTCTAAATCCGTTGAGACGACACAATATAAACTGTGGTTTGGCAAGAAACCTAAGATCTCATTTCTTAAAAGTTTGGGGATGCGACGCTTATGTCAAAAGGCTTCAGCCTGATAAGCTTGAACCCAAAGCAGAGAAGTGCGTCTTCGTAGGATACCCGCAAGACACTATTGGGTATACCTTCTACCACAGATCCGAAGGCAAAATCTCTGTTGACAAGATTGGGTCCTTTCTAGAGAAGGAGTTTCTCTCGAAAGAAGTGAGTGGGAGGAAAGTAGAACTTGATGAGGTAGTTGTACCTTCTCTCAAATTGGAAATTATTTGTAGCGACCCGACATCAGACGGTCAAGCCTCTGTGTATCTGTGCCATCCCTGGATCGGTATGCTGACACACACAGTACATCAATGTATATATCAAAGTGCAATCACATGTATAAATAACGTCAAACTGATATATATACCTCATAAGTCTCAGCGGAAACAAACAATCGGGTGTGGAGTCCCATCAACGCCATCGGTAGGTTGAGAGTAGACCGTAACCCTGTACCGTACACTTACTCATCGGAAGGAACATATCTGCAACATGAGACGTTGCAGCCATGTAGGTCAGTACATTGAATGTACCGGCAAGATCACAACATGAGGAAGCAGATGATAATACTATTCTATATGCAATATGGCTTTGTGGCTCTGTGTGTGATGTTTTTTTGCGTAAAAGCTGGTTTTATTTTCCCTACAACAAAGGAATATCAGGAGTCTGTACTACGAAGTTTTCTATCATGACATGGTTCCGCCAACCGATGTCTCATAGCCCAAATCATCATAAGTTTCCCACAATTAAGTTATTAGTCCAGTGTTGAGAGTTCCGAGATAGATCCAAGTCCAGAGGCTCAAATTGTCCATAACCGGGGACACGGCTAATCGATTAGGTTTTAACCCTCTGCAGAGGATTGTACACTTTACCGGCAAGATTCGATCCCTCCCCTTTCGTCCTCGCACTTCATGATGTTTGAGAACAGGACGATCAAAACATGGTCTTCCGAAGAGTTCCTCTGACCACTGTCCGGTGCTCATCCAATCCTACCGTAGTTCTACATCTGCTAGCACCGTCCCAGCCAGAGTCACCACTAGGGTCAACCAAGCCAGAGCCCATAATGACTTGCAGTTGCACAGGTAAGCTTCCGGGCATGAAGTATTCTTCCGTCTCTTTGAGTCTGGGTGAAGCTTTCCGCAAGATGTCATGGCGCTTCTCCATGCATCCCGGCCAACCACTGGTTTCTCCAGGGTGCCCGTCAACCGTCCTTCACCCAGTAGTCTGTATTGAATTCTTGTCTCGAGTCTCGAAATCTTGAGGAGTCCTGAAGATGCAGTCCTTGCCGGTGCCATCATGAAGTTGTCGCCATTGACATACTCATGCACTCATACCAAATCCCGTCTACTATAGCGTAGCGTTAAAACTATGTAACGTCCCGGGTTTGGTAACAAGGGGATGGGTTTCTACCTCATGCATTCTACTCAACTACAAGATTCAATAACACTGCCGGAGGGATTGTTGAAAGGGTGCTACTACATGCAAATAAACATAGGTATGGAGAACATGGTCAAAGTGAACTTGCCTGGTATTACTTGATGAAGATAACACCGCTCTTAGAATAATAACTTAGTAGAACTATACGTCACTCCGTTGAAAATCTATATAGTCAAACATAGCATTCATATAAGCAAACATACTAGCAATCAATACTATCAATCAAAGTAACACTCAACTAAATAAAATAAATAAAGACAACAATAATGAAATCAAAGAAGACCAAAATAAATATCCAAAGAAAACTTTAAAGAAAACTAGGGAAAACCAACACACTATCAACCAATAACTTTCATAACCACACTAAATTAATCTAAACAATTTCTTAACAGAAAATAAAATCTATTTCCATTAAAACAACAGAAATAAATTATCTAAAATAATTTCTAGCAACAATAACTACAATACTAGCTATTACATACACTATATACTAGCTATGCTAAACTGAAATCCTAAACAGTAGCAAAACTAATAAAAATAATTTCTAAAATTATGCACTGAAGTCTAACATATGTATATTTCAATCAACAAAACTTTGCAAAAAGAAATAATTAAATCTAAACAAAACTTACTAAGTTACAAGCAAAACAAAACTACATAGAAAACAGTACTGTTTTTTTGCTAAAACCCTAATTTCAATAAATTAAAAAATAAATCACTATAATCTACTAGATAGGCAAAAGTCCTAGTGACCAGGAGCAAAAAGAATCAACTAAAAATATACTTTCAAACTCAAGTTATGTCCAAAATAGTGATTTGAACAAATTTCATCACATCGAAATTTAAACTACTCAAATTTGAAAACTAATGACACAAACAGAAACTTCAACAAATTTGTGACACATTTCAATTGGAATCACTCAAAAACATCAAGTATGCTAAAAGATACAAGCAATCTAAGATTGAAACTTGTCCTGTTTTTAAAACAGAAACAAAAATAACATAAAAAACAATCGGGCACTAACTATGTGGCCCATTGCTACTGGGCTAAACTGGTGGGTGATCAGTAGCTAAACTGCGCTTAGCCGATACTTAACAAAACCACATGTGCTAGTGAAACAAAAACCGACTAGCTAAACCGATTAGATCTAAACCGTAAATAAACCGAAGCTAAACCGATCTAGTAAAAAAACTAACGGTTCGATCTAATCTAATCATGACCGTATAATCTAGATCGGACGGACGAGGAGAGAGAGAGAGAGAGCTCACCGCGGTGGTGGTCGACGGCGAGTGCGTCGGGCGACGACGGTGGCGGCGCTCTGGTGATCTTCGGCGTAAGTGGGGTGGCCAGGGACATGAAGCAGGTGACAACGAGTCCAACGGTGGTCGTGGCGTCGGTGGAGGTGGTCGGAGATGGTCGACGACGAGCTCGAGGCGGCGGTGGCGTTCGGGTGGTTGGCGGCGGTGGCGTTCCAGGGGCGCAGGAGCTCGGGCGAGTCCTTGGGGAGGTGCGGTGGACGGGGTAGATGCGATTGGTGGAGGTGGTGGGGCTGGAGGGTGACAATGGCGCGGTGGCAGAGACGGAGCTCCGGCGAGCAATAGGCGGCGAGGGAGAGAGGTTCGGGGCGTCTTTTAGGGGTGGAACGGACGAGGAGGAGGGGTATATATAGGGGGGGTTCTTGGAGGAGGAGGCGAATCGGGGAGATCAAATCCCGTGAAGTTCGGGATTCCGGCGGCGGTTTGAGCGAACTCTGGTCGGTCGTTGCGTGCAGAGGAAGAAGAAGAGGCGGGGCCCGCCGGTCAGTGAAAGAGAGAGAGAGAGAGAGGGAAGAGGGAGCAGGCGACCGGTGGGGAGGGGTTTCGGGCACGTGCGCGGATTGAACCGCTGTGGGCCGCGGCGGAGGGAGAGAGAGATGGGCCTCAGGCTGGGCACTGCTGGCTTCGGCTGTTTTTTTAATATATATATATATATATATATATATATATATATATAAGCACACACAATAAAATAAAGGAAAAACAATAAGAATTTTATATAGACATATTATATACCAAAATTTTCAGAATAAAATTTCCTAAAACATGAACATATTTTCAGGTACATATAAGATACACAAAAAACTCACAAAAGTCAAAAAATGCTGTTGTTGAAAGAAAACCCAATAAAAATCATTTTTAAAACACCAGAATGATTTCAAATTTACTTTCCTCCAATTTTATATTGTAGGGAATCATTTTACCCTAATTTCCAAATAATTTATTTTTGGAGAAAAATAATTTCAATAAAACCCAAATAACTCCTAAATGGTTTTGAATTTGAATTTCAAACCACTTCCAACTCTATTTCATATAATTTGAAGAAGTCATTTTATCTTCTCTCACGAAAATCACTGAGTTGCATAAAGCTTTCGAATTTGAAATATGTCCAAATGGAATTCAAATCTTTTCAAAACCCTTTTCATTTCAAATGGAAGAAGTCATGTCATCTTCACTCTAGGGTTTTGTGTTTGAATTGAAATTGAATTCTTTGAGATCAAAATGCAAAGTGAAAGTTTGGGAAAGTCATTTCATTCCCTCTCATTCCACTTTCAAAAAGTTTCAAATTGCACTCAATTTCACCCACTCATTCACACAACAATCAAACAAACAATCAAAACTATTAATTTAATATAACATTCCAAAATTTAGAATTTTGGGATGTTACAGACCTACCACACTTAAAATGAATCTCGTCCTCGAGATTCGAAGAGGCTAGCAAGAAAAGGTTAGGGGTTGGGGGTCTTCTAGCAAATATTTTGGTCGGAAGGGTCTAGTGTGCTACGACACTTAAAAGCATGGGTATTGTTCAGACAAAACTCATGTACTCCATCCTTTTGGGTTGTTGGTGTCGGTGTTCTCATATACTCCGGAATAGCTCTTTCATGGGTGCTCTTCCGGCCGGGGCATATCCTTTTCCTCAAACACGTGTTCTTTCATCCTGGTGACGTTCTTCCGAGACTGGGTCTTCTTAGCTGATTGGTCTGTCACCAATACTAAATAACTATTGAAATTCTCATGGTGGTCAACCATGTATGGTTTCTCCTGCAGAAAAATGGGTTTGGTTGAATCTCACCGTATATCCTACGATTGGCAACGGGTGCCTGGTACATGGATCAATCATCTTACCATTCTATGGTTTTGGCTTATCGTGTCGACACTCTTCTAGGGTTTGCAAGGCTCTCTGATTTTCCATCAACAATGATATTCATGATAGAAGTCTCCGGTATGGGGGCCAATCCATCCCATACTTGAACCATTACTACATATGCAGACATCGAATCATGTATTCTAACACTTGGGCATACTCACAAGCATTGCAGAATCTCTCTTGTCAACGAACTGAGTTCGAATAAATCCATTGTTTCTGCAAGCTGAACAAGACATCTAACATTTCTTCACAACTCTCGGGTTTTCGTATCCTCCTAAAAATGTCGGCTAATTAACTCATAGTTTTCTTCCGAAATATCTTCCTTCAGCAAGAGTGTGCTTGCTTCTTATTAACTCCTAAGCCCGTGGGTTATGGCCCACTTCGACTCTTGTACAATTTTAACTCATCTATTAGAGGATTATCATTCCATATTCCAACATTACATTTCCTTTAAATCCAATAGTACTTCTTCCTTCATACCCTTGTGGTGACGATCATACAAAACTTCAACTAATTTGGTCCAGCTCCCTTCTATGGACCGTCATGAATAACACATTTCTTTCTTCATTGATCCTGTGGCTTTACGGAGTACTACCACACCTAAAATGAAATCCACTAGTTTATCCAAAAATCATATTGTTTTCATATCAAATCTTTTATTACATCCTTAAGCATGAAGGGGTAGCCTTTGTAGACTGCATCTCCTTCAAGGTGAATATGCTTCATCATGTCCTTCAGGATTTTTGGTAATCATGATCACTTGTCAGGGTCATGATCGTTCCGGTCCCTTGAGGAAAGACTCATAAAGGGTCGTCATCTGCAGTTGTAAAACAAAAATGGTGCTCAGAATAAGGTACATATCTCCTTGGGTACACATTCATATCATCCAAACAAAACTTCAAACTCAATTTCCAACATCCAGTTTATGCATCACAACTCATTTTCTTCCATGTTCACCCAAAATATTAATTTCCAAGATAAAACATAACAACTCCTTAAAGCCTTTCAGCATATGACATAGCGAATTTATTGAGTCATGAATTATTACAATCTCTGTCGTGGGTTTGTCACGTCAGATGTCCTTGTGAAAGGACTTAGTCATGGAGCCATCGCAATGGGTTAGCTTAAAGGGGTTAAATCGGACAAGGGGACACGGGGAGTTTATACTAGTTCGGCCCCTTCGATTGAGGTAAAAGCCTACGTCTAGTTGCGATTGGTATTGCTAGGGTTTCGATGACCAGGGAGCGAATCCGCTTTGACTGGCCCTCGAGTTGTTGTTTTTTGTCCTCAAACCGTGGCTGGGTCGTCCCTTTATATACACAGGTTGACGCCCGCCGGTTTACAGAGTCCCGAGGCCGGATCATAGAGGTGTCCGGCTCGGTCTCTATTCCTCTAACTTACAATACAAGTTTACATGATAAAGTCGGTTCACAACTACACGCTTTAATCCGTCTTTCGGCCTTGGGCCTTCTTAAAGCGCCAGTATCTTGCCATATTCATGGGCTTCAATCTTCATGGAGCTAATTCAGCCATGCCTAGCCGGTTTACCTCCAGTAACTATATCCCCAACATTAGGCCCCAGATTGATTTGTTCCTGTTCATGTCAATCTCCAATACTTAGAAAAATTCTTGCTCTGGCATCTGTGTATAAATCTGGTAAATCACTGTGACTTCATCCTTTAAATCCACAACCAATCGTTATGATGTCATCTAGCTGTTGAAGCCGAAGATGCCCTTCATTAATGATCATTTCAACCCTCGAGGCTTCATCTTTAATACTTATCCATTTCCAGCTCCTCGATTTCTGCACTTGTCGCTTTATCGCTTCGCCTTATAAATAGGACCACGGGTCCTTCTCC
Source organism: Triticum urartu (assembly GCF_056163025.1). Taxonomy (NCBI): domain Eukaryota; kingdom Viridiplantae; phylum Streptophyta; class Magnoliopsida; order Poales; family Poaceae; genus Triticum; species Triticum urartu. The sequence continues at coordinate 522,855,890 of NC_141878.1, forward strand.
TTTTTCCCCTTCGTCTCCTTCGCTTATTCTTCCTCCTCGCGATATCTCTGCTCTTGAGCGCCGCCGCCGTCACCGAGCTTCACCTCTGCTTCGACAAAGGCCGTTGCATCAACCTGACAGTTACTAGAGACACGCGGTGACCCTTCGTTGCTTCCTCCTGCACCAGTAAGTTCCTTTCTCCTCACCCCAGATCCGCCATTAGGGTTCGGTGTTCTTCATAACCTGAAGTTGTTCCTCCTTTAGTAACACCAATGGCCAGTTAGATCTGATTGTTTTCAACGCCCTTTGTAGCTTAAACTCCTTTCTTCTTGTTAATGCATCTGCTTGATATCAAACTCATCTGAACTTACTGAACCTTTTGAGCACTTGAGATTAGAACAGAATATATTTTGATTATCCAACGCACGACAGATCTAAATTCCCATGCCAAACTGTGAAATCTGTTTTACCTTACTTAGCCTTTTTCGCCTTAGATCTGTATCCTCTTTACCATGTAGGCGGTTTACCCTTGTAAAAACAATCTATCTCATACCATTAGTCCCCTGCTAAACCAGCAAACCCCCTTTACATTCATTGTAACAGTCCGGTTTAACAACACATGTATACCCTTGATATGACCTTGTCATTCATTATTGTATCAGTCTCCGGATTACTCAATTTCACACATTTGTATATCTTTATTCCATTGCATCTTGTGCACCACCATGAATGATTCGTAAACCGGCATTTCTTTTTCAGCTTTTCGTTTCACAATGGCCAAACAGTTTTGCGCTTGCAACTGGGCTCCTTCCGGGATCACCGAAGAACAGTTGAACGGAATGGTCAGTATCGGCACCTTGCCCAAGAAAATGGAAATTCGGTGGCGAGTTCCAGCAATAGAGAATCCTCCTACCCCGAGGCAGGGTGAGGTAGTGGTCTTTGTCGACCACATAGGCCGTGGTTTCAAACCGCCCGGGTCGAAGTTTTTCCGAGATGTTCTTGCCAGTTCCCAACTCCATCCTCAAGATATCGGACCCAACTCGGTGTCCAATCTATGCAACTTCCAAGTCTTCTGTGAAGTGTACTTACAAGAAGAACCAACTGATGAGCTGTTCCAGGACTTTTTTCATCTGAACCGGCGTATAGAATTTGTAAATGGTCCCAACACTAAACTTGGTGGTGTCTCTATTCAAAAGCGGAAAGAAGTTGAATTCCCTCATGCCAAACTGCACAGTCACCCTAAGGAATGGAACCAGACTTGGTTCTACTGCATAGATACCTCTCCTGAAGATGAGAACCCTCTCCCAAGCTACCGTGATCACCGGCTTTCCAACACTCATCCAATGCCGCAATGTTTAAGTTCTGCAGAACGGGCCAAATATGCCCCTCAACTCGCCAAGCTCCAGGCCTTTATGGCCAATGGTTTATCAGGCGTTGATTTTGTGCGTTGCTGGATATCTTGGAGCATCTTGCCACTAAGCCGCTGCCCCGGTTTAATGTGTGAGTATACCGGTGAATTAGAAGACCCCCAACGCCACATCAACATTCAGATAACCGATGAAGAGGTCACTGAAGGCGTTAAGAAAATTTTGAATGAACCGGAATCAGTCTATTGCCAAACCGGCTTGAACCCCTTCTATACTGAAAATAAACCGCCTGCTGTAAGCACTATGCTTCCTTTTTATCTTTGGTATCTTTAAATTTTTCAACTTGTAAACTTTCTTCTGTTTGTGTATAAACAGGGTGATGATCCCTTCTGGAAGCGGAAATCCGTAGATAAAGCGGCAAAGCCATCCCGTCCCAAAACCAAAGCCTTCAAGCGTACCTCAAAGCGGAAAACAGCTGACCGGATCAACATGGAACTTGATGAAGATGCAGATGATCCAGAAGTTGAGGTAGAACTTGACTCACTTGGCTCCCTTTTCATGCACCTCATTAACAATGATCTTTATCAGGAGGATGTAGAAGGCAGCCATGCTAATGATGTAGAGGTAATTACCCTTTCCTCCGGTTCAGACTCTATGCCAACACAAAAAACCCGTCAAGTGATCCGAAAAGTAAGGTTTTCTCATCCTCTTGCTTACTTGGATCCAACATTTATTTTGAAGACGCAGCAGCATGAAGCTCGCCGAACAACCCGGCACAGCGGCCAACTGGTAACTTCGGCCAGTTTACCTGATACCCTGGTTCGGAAGCGCCGATCTGAGGTCTCCCCCACTTCTGACAATTCTTATCCCAAGGCAGGTTATTTCAGACAACCTCTTAATCCGTCCGATTCAAATTATCAGGTGACACCTCCCTCATCTTCTGGCGAGTCAACATCAACCGAACTCCCTCCTATTAAAACTGTAGCTGGGTAAGCATTCAAACCCTTTCTTCAAATGCGTTGCAAATCTTGAATAAGATGCTAAACCTCTTTTTAATTTTGTTTGCAGAGCCAAAGCCAGACCCAGCAAGAAAGCTCGGGTCAACAATCCGTCAGAAGACCAGGCGATTTTTGAAGAAGAGCAAATAGGTGAACCGGACCAATCTTGTGAACCGGAGGGTCCTCATCCTGAAGCTACCTTTGATGAACCGCCCCTTCAAGACCAGAATATTGATGAACAACCAGAAGCTGATCCTGCTGTGCCTGACATTGAACCGGCAGCTCCAAACTAGGCTAGTCCGGTGAGAGGTACTGATACTCCATCATCACCCGCAAAAACTAGTGAAGGCCAAGGAGATGATGTTATCATCACTGGCATGGGCCACAGCTCTCCTGGCCATCCTGTAATCTTGGCCCAACATAGTGCCAAAGAAGAGCGTGCTGCCAGGGAAAAGGGTAAATGGAGCACTGACTTATCAAGCTATGCTCATCTCAGTGCTGAAGAACTTCACTCTGGTTTTTTAAACCGTCTGCACTCAAACCGTGACTATGAAGCTGGTTTGGTGAACCTGATGAAGGAACGCTATGAGGTATTTTCATCTCCCTTTATTTCTTGATTCCAAAGTTGAAACACTAGCCCAAGTAGCCCCCAAGGGCCGTTTTATGATTTTAATCTTAAACCGGGACTTAGTAATACTTTAATCCTCTCCTGCTAACCCCCAAAATGTCAGGTCCTTAGTGAAAACAAAACCGATACTTTACCAATGTAATTATGTAGCTTTCCTCAGTGTATCCCCCAAGGGCCGGTTTAGCTTTGCGAGGTAATCCGGGTCTTGAATTCATGCGTCCCTTTTGAGCAGATGTATATTAGCCCCCAAGTGTCAAGGATAATGCTTGCATTGTTTTGGAGACTTATAAAAGATGTATTGATAATAGAGCAAATAGGCATTAGCCCCCAAGTACGAAGTGCATAACTTGTTATACGCTTAGTACTTAGAAAATACATATCCTGTTGTTGACATATCTTCGCTGTTACAGACCGAGCTAAGCAATAGAGATGCCCGAACCGCTGATTTGCAAGAGAACGTGAAGTCCCAACAAGTAGAGGCTGCGAAAGCCAAGGAGGAGCTGACGAAAGCCCTGACAACTATGGAAAAGCTAAAGGAGTCTTTTAACAAGGAACATTCTGACTGGGAAACCGAAAAGGCCGGTTTAACCAAAAGAGCTGAGGATGCCGAAGCAGCCCTGAAGCCAGTTGTAGATGAACTGACTGGTTTCAAGCGGCAAATCAACGCCATGACGTCCGTTGTATTTGGTAAGTATCTCCTTATGCCGTTTGTCCAATTCATGAGATCTTATTGTTTACCAGACTGGCTGACATTAAACCATGACAGGCACTCGCATTACTCATCTGGGTGCTGATATGCGGATGAAGCTTAAAGCGGCGTACACCTTAATAGAACAGCTTTACTCTGGATCCCAGCATGCGATATGCACTGCAGCCTACAATAAACCGGCACCAACACTGATAAAAGAAACCCTTGAGAAGATGGCCATGCTACCAGCCCGGATTACTGAACTGAAGAAAGTAGCTGCAAGAGCAGGAGCGCTAACCGCACTAATCCGGGACAAAGCATGGATTCCGGATCTTGAAGCGGATGACATCATTAAAGGATATCCAGGTGTGAAGGAGGATGGTTCAAACTTCGACAATGATGATCTCCAAAGGCTGACAAAGGAGATGCGGCCCATAGCCAGCAAACTGGCAGAAGACACAGACTTATCTCATTTCCAGCCGGCTTACGACACTGAAGGGAAGAGACAGGCTGCCGAAATCCATGAAGTCGAAGAACTTGTGCCTCCAATCCGTAAGCATACTTACGCTCCTGACATTAACCCCTCCAGCCTTATCCATGAAGAAGCTGTGTTTCAAGCTTTAACCGGAATCGATTGGTCAACGGTTGATTTCCAGCGTCTGGGGAGGGATGAAGAAGAAGTGATTGCACCAAATGATCCTCAACCGTCAAGCCGTCCAGACGAAGCATCTTAAACCGGTAGCTGGTTTACCAGCTATTGTGTGCCACTGCTTAGAAACAATTACTCAATTGGAGCCGTTTTGAAGCTTGTTGTAATAGGATAGCAAAAACCCCTTTATCCGCCATGCCATCGAGCATGTTTTGTGGTGCCTTGACATTGTGAAAACTTGTTTCACTTTTTTGGGATCTATTTATGCATAGCCCATGATAATTTGTGTTCCTGGATACAAAAACTTGAAAGTGTCCTAGTGGTTTACCACTGGACGGGTCATGATACCCAAAAATAGACAATACTTGGATGGATAATCAAAGTTTGTATAAAAAAATAACATCTGCAACATACCTCGTTGGCTGACCAACTGCTTGTATGGTAAAGGTGTAAACACCAATCCGGAGCATTGATAACTCCGTCCTTAATTTGCCGGATTATGATAATAAACCGTACCGGGATATAGTAAATGCCGGATTTTCCTTATAACATTGGTGACTTGTTAGTCAAAACCAGACCGGTTTAATGAACACCGGATTATAACTGATCATGTACTGATAACTTGTAGTTGAAAGCCAAGCCGGGTCAAGGACATCGGTTTATCATAAGATATTATGAACCTCAACAAAGGCGAAAAAACTTGGCAAATAGAACTCAAAAAGAACATGAGAGGATTTTTACGAGCTGCCAGGCTCCAAATCGAGGCTTTTCATGGGCTACCAGGCCACAAAGTTAAACCATTTTACAAAGCCTTTTTTTAGATGGACCTCAATGTTTAACCAATCACCAATTTAACTGTGACAAGTTCAGGGTCCATGGGATTGACTTGTCAAACGTTCGATGGGTCATACCAGGTTTACCTGGACGGAGTGACTTACTTAAAGAGGCAGGATGACCCGGGGTTTTAGGTGAATACACCTGGCTTCCGAGCCTGGCTTTATAGCCTATTACAATGGTTCAAACTCATTGTTCTTTGATAAGCAAAGAGCCCCCAGGTAATATGTGAGATGTGCTCGGTGGTTACCTATGTTTGAACTGTGGTTAACGCAACAGACTCTCTTTGGCTCCACATAATTTCCTTTTTGGATTAACGCCTATCAAGAGGTGTAGCTATGGTGTGATAACAACCAAGCCCCCTAGTGATATCCCTTTGTGGTGTTAAACCGATCAAGAGGTGTAGCTATGGTGTGACAACAACCAAGCCCCCTAGTGATATCCCTTTGTGGCTTCAAACCGATCAAGAGGTGTAGCTATGGTTCAGATATGACCAAGCCCCCTAGTGATTTTCTTTATATCCGTGAGGCTGCAGAGACCAGTTTAAAAAAACTCCGCTTTGTCAGTAGAAATTCTTGTAAGCACACATATGATGTAAAAAGAACAGAGACCCCGCTTTATTCGAGGCTCCGGTTTATTATATAATATATACATTGTCATAAATATGTACATATGAAGAGCGTGTGGCTCAAGTATAGTAAGGCCGAAGAAGAGCTATATTCCACGGCCGCTTGGTCTCCTCCTCCAGTTTACGTGAGTCTTTGTGCTTTCGAACATCAATGAGGTAGTATGACCCGTTGTGCAGATTATTGCTGACCACAAAAGGTCCTTCCCAATGTGGGGATAATTTGTGCATATCAGTCTAATTCTGGATGAGCCGGAGCACCAGATCGCCCTCTTGAAAAGTTCCGGTCTTAACCCGGTGGCTGTGATAACGTCGGAGATCTTGTTGATAAATCGCCGAACGTGCTGCTGCAAGATCACGCTCCTCATCTAACAGGTCCAGTGAGTCCTCATGTGTTGTCTCATTATCATCTTCAATATAAGCTGCCACACGGGGCGAGTCGTGACGTATGTCACTAGGAAGAACTGCCTCCGCTCCATAAACCATGAAGAAAGGCGTGTAACCCGTAGATCTGTTGGGTGTGGTGTTGATGCTCCATAACACAAAAGGTAACTCCTCAACCCAACAACCCGGTGTCCGTTTCAAAGGAACCATAAGCCGGGGTTTAATACCTCTCAAAATTTCTTGATTTACCCTTTCCGCTTGACCATTAGATTGGGGGTGAGCCACCGATGCTATATCAAGCCGGATGTGCTCACGTTGGCAAAATTCTTCCATCTCTCCCTTTGACAGATTAGTACCATTATCAGTTATAATACTGTGTGGAAAGCCAAACCGGAATATCACCTTTTTGATGAACTGAACCGCCGTGGCCGCATCACACTTACTGACTGGCTCTGCTTCCACCCATTTGGTGAACTTGTCAACTGCCACTAATAAGTGGGTCTTTTATCCTTGGATCGCTTGAAGGGCCCCACCATATCAAGCCCCCAAGTTGCGAATGGCCAAGTTATTGGAATCATCTTCAACTCCTGAGCCGGAATATGAGCACGGAGTGCGAATTTTTGACAACCATCACATCTTTTGACTAAATCCTCCGCATCAGTGTGAGCTATTAACCAATAAAAACCATGGCAAAAAGTTTTAGCTACCAAAGATTTTGAACCGGCATGGTGACCACAATCCCCTTCATGGATTTCTCACAAAATCTCACAACCCTCTTGAGGAGAGACACAATGCTGAATTTCCCCTGAGACGTTGTAATGATGTAACTCTCCATTGAGTATGGTCACCGACTTAGAACGCCGGATTATCTGCCAGGCCGAGGTTTAATCCTCCGGTAACTCGTCCCGATTCATGTAAGCCAGGTATGGGATTGTCCAATCCGGTATGACATGCAAAGCTGCCACCAATTGAGCCTCTGGATCAGGAATAGCCAACTCCTCCTCTGTTGGTACCTTGACCGACGGATTATGCAGCACGTCAAGAAAGACATTTGGTGGGACCGGTTTACGCTGAGAACCAAGGCGGCTTAAAGCGTCCGCCACTTCGTTCTTTCGCCGGTCTATATGGTCCACCTGATAACCCTTGAAGTGACCAGCCACTGTGTCCACCTCTCGTCGATATGCAGCCATGAGGGGGTCTTTAGAATCCCAAGTGCGAGACACCTGTTGAGCCACTAGATCCGAGTCACCAAAGCACTTAACTCGGCTTAAGTTCATCTCCTTTGCTACCCGAAGACCGTGGAGCAAGGCCTCGTATTCAACTGCATTGTTAGTACAAGGGAACATTAAACGGAGGACATAACAAAACTTGTCACCTCATGGGGAAGTTAGTATGACTCCAGCCCCCGAGCCCTCCAACTGTCTGGATCCATCAAAGTGAATTGTCCAATACGTGTTATCTGGCTTTTCCTCTGGTGCCTGCAACTCTGTCCAATCATTGATGAAATCCACGAGCGCTTGGGATTTAATGGCTGTACGAGGAGTGTATTTGATCCCATGAGGTCCAAGCTCAATAGACCACTTAGCAATCCGGCCAGTTGCTTCTCTGTTTTGAATGATATCTCCCAGAGGGGCTGAACTGACCACTGTGATAGGATGACCCTGAAAATAATGTTTGAGCTTCCGGCTTGCCATAAACACTCCACACACCAGCTTCTACCAATGTGGATACCTCTGCTTTGATTCAATGAGCACCTCAATGATATAATAAACCGGCCGTTGAACCGGATACTCCTTTCCACCTTCCTTGCGCTCCACCACAATAGCCACACTAACAGCTCGGGCATTAGCAACCACATACAGCAATAATGACTCTTTGTCGATCGGGGCTGCAAGCACAGGCGGTTCAGCTAACTGCCTCTTCAGATCCTCAAATGCTTTATCAGCCGCCTCACTCCAGACAAAATCATCTGTTTTCTTTAGCATCTGATATAGAGGGATAGCCTTCTCCCCAAGATGATTGATAAACCGGCTCAAAGCCGCAATCCGGCCGGCCAAACGTTGAACGTCATTGATACACGCCGGTTTAGCCAAAGATGTAATTGCTGAGATTTTTTCTGGATTAGCCTCAATGCCTCTGTTTGACACCAAAAAACCCAAGAGTTTGCCTGCCAGGACACCAAAGACACAATTTTCCGGATTGAGCATCATATTGTAAACCCGGAGGTTGTCAAAGGTTTCTCTCAAATCATCTATCAATGTTTTGCTCCTTCCTGGACTTTATCACAATATCATCTACATATGCATGAACATTGCGCCCAATCTGCTTATGAAGACAATTCTGAACACAACGTTGATAAGTCGCCTGGGCACTCTTGAGCCCAAAAGGCATGGAGACATAGCAGAAGGCTCCAAAAGGAGTTATAAAAGTCGTCTTCTCCTGGTCCTTAACTGCCATTTTGATCTGATGATAACCAGAATAAGCGTCCAGGAAACACAAACGGTCACAACCCGCCGTAGCATCAATAATCTGATCAATACGAGGGAGGGCAAAGGGATCTGCAGGGCAAGCCTTGTTCAAGTCTGTGTAATCTACACACATACGCCAAGTGCCGTTTTTCTTAAGAACCAGCACCGGATTAGCCAACCACTCTGGGTGAAAGACCTCCATGATAAACCTTGCGGCCAACAACCGAGCTACCTCTTAACCAATAGCCTTGCGCCTTTCTTCATTGAAGCGGCGGAGAAACTGCCGGAACGGTTTAAACTTAGGATCAATGTTAAGTGTGTGCTCAGCGAGTTCCCTCGGTACACCTGGCATGTCAGAAGGTTTCCATGCAAAGATGTCCCGGTTCTCACGGATGAACTCGATGAGTGCGCTTTCCTATTTGGGATCTAGGTTAGCGCTGATGCTGAACTACTTGGATGAATCACCAGGAACAAAATCAATCATCTTGGTATCTGTGGCCGATTTAAATTTCAATGCCGGATCGTGTTCCGTAGTCGGCTTTTCTAAAGAAGTCATATCTGCTGGATCAACTTTGTCTTTATAAAACTTCAGCTCCTCTGTGGCACAAACCGACTCAGCATAAGCCGCATCACCTTCCTCACATTCCAAAGCAATCTTCCTGCTCCCGCGTACTATGATGGTCCCCTTATGACCTGGCATTTTAAGCTGTAGATAAACATAGATCGGCCTCGCCATGAACTTAGCGTAAGCCGGTCGCCCAAACAAAGCGTGGTATGGACTTTTGATTTTTACCACCTCAAAGGTCAATGTTTCTGATCTTGAATCATGATCATCTCCAAAAGCCACCTCTAAGGCTATCTTGCCCACTGGATATGCAGACTTACCAGGCACCACACCATGGAAAACGGTGTTTGACGGTTTAAGATTCTTATCTGCCAACCCCATACGACGGAAGGTATCATAATATAAAATGTTGATACTACTTCCCCCATCCATGAGTACCTTGGTGAACTTATATCCCCCAACTTGAGGGGCCACCACTAAGGCCAGATGACCCAGATTGTCAACCCGGGGCGGGTGATCCTCTCTACTCCACAAAATGGGTTGCTCAGACCAGCACAAATACTGAGGCACCGCCGGTTCAATAGAGCTCACTGCCCTCTTGTGAAGCTTCTGATCACGCTTACACAAGCTAGTGGTGAAGACATGATATTGCCCACTATTTAACTGCTTGGGATTGCTCTGATAACCCGACTGCTGCTGCTGCTGGTTCCCCTGATGGTTGTAACCTCCCTGGTTGCCCTGGTTCCCTTGATTGTTGTGTTTGGTTTGATTGCCCTGAAATCCTGGACCGGAACTGCCGCCTCCATAACCCGGCCCGTGGAAACCACCTCCTGAACCGCTGGGCAGGCCATTATCGTACTGAAATATATTGGAGTTCTTGAAATCTCGCATGATATAACAATCCTTCCAAAGATGCGATGCTGGCTCCTCCTTTGATCCATGCTTTGGACAGGGTTGATTTAACAACCGCTCCAAATTGGGGCCTGAACCTCCGCCCCTCTGGGGCTGCTTACCCTTACGGCACTGACCATTCTCCTGAGCATTGGTGTTAGCTACAAAGTCCAAACTACTATCGGCCTTGTGCTTACCATTGTTCCCATGGCCTGCCAGATTATGCTGCTGACCCTTGGTGTTGCCGTTCTTTTTCCCATTCCCCGGTTTTTCCTCCTCAGAGTCAGGGTCTTTGGTATTATCTGAATCGGCGTACTTAACCAAAGCGGCCATAAGTGTTGACATATCATTGCATTGACGTTTGAGCCTTTCTAACTTCTGTTTGAGCGGCAGAAAATGGCAATTGCCCTCAAACGTTAACACTGTGCTATCTACATTGATACGATCCGATGAATGCAAAATAGCTGAGACCCGCTTTACCCAATGGGTCGTGGACTCCCCATCCTCTTGGACACAAGCGGCCAGATCCACAATTGACATGGGCTGCTTACAAGTATCTTTGAAGTTCTGGATAACCCGGTGCTTCAATTCGGCCCATGATCCGACAGAATTAGTTGGTAAGCTCTTCAACCAAGTACGAGCTGTTCCTTCCAACATCATGGTGAAGTATTTAGCACATACTGCTTCATCCACATCTAACATCTCCATTGCCATCTCGTAGCTCTCAACCCATGCCTCTGGTTGCAGATCGGCGGTGTAATTGGGTACCTTACGAGGTCCTTTGAAGTCCTTGGGTAGTCTTAAATTACGCAAAGCGGGGGTAAGACACGTCACCCCTAAGGAACTGAATACCACACCTGGCTCTACTGAAGCCATAGGGTGAACCAGAGTAGGTTGACGGGCTCTATGCAGAGCCGCTAACTCGGCCTCTCGACGTGCGCGACCATGATCCACCACATCCTGCGCATTAGCACCTCCCCCTGCCGGGTTGTTCCCTCGCGGTGAGTTACGGCGATGTGCACTGCTTGACACGGCCGGTTCATCCTCAACGTGCCTGCTGTAGCTCCGGCTTGGACGGGGGGTGGAATGAATCCTCTCATGACTGTGTGAATATGCCTGCTGCTAGTTTAGAGCCGTTTGAAGGAGATCTCTGGCCCGTCGTGCCTCAACCGCAACTGGTGATTCGCCGTCGGTTGGGAGGGCTGCCAACCGTGAAGCAGCGGCCACAATGTTGTCCAACGGGTTGGAGTAATGCCCGGGAGGTGTTGGAACATACCGTGGCACAATGTTGTTCTGACGAGGCGGGTCCGTCGTGCGCGGCTGAACCGGCGCTCCTGTCCCTGGCGCCTTCGTCCGGTTTAATATTGGCTGGTTACTAGTTCCTGCTCCTGGCGTATTGAAGAGATTTCTTGGCTCATAACTCGGTGGGAGATGCGATCGGTATCTTCTTCTCATGACTTCTTCTGAAGCATTCCGATCCAGCCTAAGCCGGTAGGCCTGAGCTTCCAACTCGGCCCGTTCTGTAGCCATCCTAGCGTTCTCTGTCGCTAGGTCCGCTTTAGCCTGAGTTATCTGATCTTTCACCTTTGCGATCTCCGTGTTGTGCTGATCCCGGGCTGCTAGATCCACCTCCACGACCATCAATGTTGCCAAAGCGTCGAATAAGTCAGACAGAACTTGAGCCAGAGGTGGTGCAGAGCTCCCTGCCCCCGCCGGCGTGGCTGTTGCTGAACCAGAGAGCATTGCTGCGGCGGTTGATGAGTGGGGCGCTGATTGTGTACCGGCCATGAAGATTGCAGTCCGGTTTGGCAGATCAGGGGAGTCCGGAAATACTGTTGCCCTCAGAACCTCCACTAATCCGGCCATCCTGCAACTGATAGAGCGATTCAGTCTCTCCAGAAGACTCATCGTCGGAGCAGACAGCGGTTTCTCCATCGGATGCCGGTCCGTCCTCATATTCTGCTCCATGGATGACACCTACGAAAACATGCTTTGCCATGGGCTGAACCAGGGAGGGGCTTGCACGCTGAGCCATCTCGATGATGTCGGTGTAGGTGTCCGGCTCACGGCCCGGTTCGCCAATCTTGCCGATGAAGACGTGAATCCCACCAAAGGGGACCCGTTACCCGTATTCGATTGAATTGGCCTCAGGGCCCCATCCTGTGTTGTTGATGTAGAGCTTGCCGCGACGACTCTTCGTCATCCGGCCCACAGCGTATCCCTTGAGTCCATCAAAGTTGCCCTTTAAGAACTCGAAACCATTGTGCGATAGCCCCACGGTGGGCGTCAACTGTCGTGGGTTTGTCATGGCAGATGTCCTTGTGAAAGGACTTAGTCGTGGAGCCATCGCAACGAGTTAGCTTAAAGGGGTTAAACCGGACAAGGGGACACGGGGAGTTTATACTAGTTCGGCCCCTTCGATGAAGGTAAAAGCCTACGTCTAGTTGTGATTGGTATTGCTAGGGTTTCGATGACCAGGGAGCGAATCCGCTTTGACTGGCCCTCGATTCGTTGTTTTCTGTCCTCAAACCATGGCCGGATCGTCCCTTTATATACACAGGTTGACGCCCGCCGGTTTACAGAGTCCCGAGGCTGGATCATAGAGGTGTCCGGCTCGGTCTCTATTCCTCTAACTTACAATACAAGTTTACATGATAAAGTCGGTTCACAACTACAGGCTTTAATCCGTCTTTCAGCCTTGGGCCTTCTTAATGGGCTTCAATCATCATGGAGCTAATCCGGCCATGCCTAGCCGGTTTACCTCCAGTAACTATATCCCCAACAATCTCTGAGTAATCTATTACATAACTCAACCCCGCATTCTCATGAAAAGTGTTTTCCATACTACCCTTATTACCGATATCAACATCTCCACTACTCAGCTCCAGCTTTCTCATGATTTGAACAATCCCTAGCAAAATGTCCTGCTTCCTTGCAACAAAAACAAATAACTTCCGGCATGTCTCGAGGCTTCTTGGTGATGGTGTCTGCTCCTTGAGTTCCTTTCTTCCTTTCGAGACAATCATTGGCATAATGTCCGACGTCCTTACATTCAAAACAGGTAATATGACTCTTGTCCCTCTTTGTAGAAATTGGGTTGTTCTGAGGGTGTCTTTGTTTTCTCTTCTTGGTTTTCTTTGTTCTAATCAAATGTTCTATTCCCTGTGGATCAAACTCCACTTCTTCTATCGGGAAGTATCCCAGATACTCTTTTCTTTCCTTGGTGCAATACTGTGAAAAATGTCCTTCTTCTCCACATGAATAACATGCATTGGAGTAAAATCTGTTGAGGCTTTCTCCATCAGGGTCTTCAACACTTTCCTTAGTCACAGGTTCTTTCATAACTCCTCGGAGGGCTTCTTTCATTCCTTCTTCCTGCTTCAGAATAGTTTGTTGCGCCTTGGGGTAAATGTGACACTGAGCTGGGTAGTGGGTGGTTCCTTCACACAAGAAACAAGTCACCTGACTAGTTGGGCATTCCTCAGCTGGGTGTTTCTCCTCACAATGAGGGCATCCATCCTTTTGTTCCTCCTGGGTGTGTCCTATTTCTCCACAAATCTTGCAGGCACAAGGTTTATTTATTGGGGTATCATGGTGCTTCCGGATAAGATGGGATCTTGTCACAGTCTTCTTAAATTCTTCCCAAGTCCTTGCTCCATTCCATCCCTGTATAGCTTGACGCATCTGCCACCATGTTGCATCACGTCCTTCAAAGTACTGAAGAGCGTACGATACTTCATTCTTCCTTGAAACGAAATTTCTCCCGAAGTGATTCTCCATGTTCTAAATCCATAGCTCTGCCTCTGGCTGGGTTTTTGGTCCAGAGAATACCAGTCCAACTTCATTCATCATCTACTGGGTCCAAGGGTTTTAGGGTGAGATAAGAGAGAGGTGGGGAGGGATACACACAATACAAACAATAGTTTTGAAGAAACGAGTTTTATTTTGTGGCTATCGGAAAAACATCAAACAAATGATAGCTCACAAATCGTCGCATCTAACGTAAGTGTATAACAGGGGTTTGGTCCTCTAACGGTCAAATAATTCTTCTGATTCTTCAAGTCGTCGGAGTCTTCAACTAGTGTAGCTTCAACTCTTCTAATGCATGGTCAAATCCTGTTTTCTCTGAAATGGTCATCCGTTGTCCGATATTTTGTCCTTCTTGGAGTGGCTTCGGTTGATCCTCCGTGTGGTCAAAATGGAAAGGGGTATATTCTAACTATTTGACGTAAGAGAGGATATTTTATAAAATCAGAAAAGATGAGAAGTAATGGACTATTTTAAAAATAAAGTTTTAGAGATTTCTTGTCCTAGGGGCTTTCTGATTTCAAGGGTCACATCCTACAGTCAACATGTGCTCTGATACCATATCTGTAGCGACCCGACCTCAGACGGTCAAGCCTCTGTGTATCTGTGCCATCCCTGGATCAGTATGCTGACACACACAGTACATCAATATATATATATCAAAGTGCAATCACATGTATAAATAACGTAAAACTGATATATATATATATATATATATACCTCATAAGTCTCAGCGGAAACAAACAATCGGGTGTGGAGTCCCATCAACGCCATCTGCAGGTTGAGTGTAGACCATAACCCTGTACCATACTCTTACTCGTCGGAAGGAACATATCTGCAACATGAGACGTTGCAGCCGTGTAGGTCAGTACATTAAATGTACCGGCAAGATCACAACATGAGGAAGCAGATGATAATATTATTCTATATGCAATATGGCTTTGTGGCTCTATGTCTGATGTTTTTTGCATAAAAGCTGGTTTTATTTTCCCTACAACAAAGGAATATCAGGAGTTTGTACTACGGAGTTTTCTATCATGACATGGTTCCGCCAACCGATGTCTCATAGCCCAAATCATCATAAGTTGCCCACAATTAAGTTATCAGTCCGGTGTTGAGAGTTCCAAGATAGATCCAAGTCTAGAGGCTCAAATTGTCCGTAACCGGGGACATGGCTAATCGATTAGGTTTTAACCCTCTGCAGAGGTTTGTACACTTTACCGGCAAGATTTGATCCCTCCCCTTTCGTCCTCACACTTTATGATGTTTGAGAACAGGACGATCGAAACATGGTCTTCCGAAGAGTTCCTCTGACCACTGTCCGGTGCTCATCCAATCCTACTGTAGTTCTACATCTGCTAGCACCGTCCCAGCCAAATTCACCACTAGGGTCAACCAAGCCAGAGCCCATAGTGACTTGCGGTTGCACAGGTAAGCTTCCGGGCATGAAGTATTCTTCCGTCTCTTTGAGTATGGGTGAAGCTTTCCACAAGATGTCATGGCGCTTCTCCATGCATCCTGGCTAACCACTGGTTTCTCTAGGGTGCCTGTCAACTGTTCTTCACCCAGTAGTGTGTATTGAATTCTTGTCTCGAGTCTCGAAATCTTGAGGAGTCCTGAAGATGCAGTCCTTGCCGGTGCCATCATGAAGTTGTCGCCATTGACGTACTCATGCACTCATACCAAACCCCGTCTACTATAGCGTAGCATTAAAACTATGTAACGTCCCGAGTTTGGTAACAGGGGATGGGTTTCTACCTCATGCATTCTACTCAACTACAAGATTCAATAACACTACTGGAGAGATTGTTGAAAGGGTGCTACTACATGCAAATAAACATAGGTATGGAGAACATGGTCGAAGTTAACTTGCCTAGTATTACTTGATGAAGATAACAACGCTCTCAGAATAATTACTTAGTAGAGCTATTCGTCACTCCGTTGAAAATCTATATAGTCAAACATAGCATTCATATAAGCAAACATACTAGCAATCAATACTATCAATCGAAATAACACTCAACTAAATAAAATAAATAAATAAAATAATAATGAAATCAAAGAAGACCAAAATAAATATCCAAAGAAAACTTTAAAGAAAACTAGGGAAAACCAACACACTATCAACCAATAACTTTCATAACCACACTAAATTAATCTAAACAAATTGTTAACAGAAAATAAAATCTATTTCCATTGAAACAACAGAAATAAATTATCTAAAATAATTTCTAGCAATAATAACTACAATACTAGCTATTACATACACTATATACTAGCTATGCTAAACTGAAATCCTAAACAGTAGCAAAACTAATAAAAATAATTTCTAAAATTATGCACTGATGTCTAACATATGTATATTTCAATCAACAAAACTTTGCCAAAAGAATTAATTAAATCTTAACAAAACTTACTAAGTTACAATCAAAACAAAACTACATAGAAAATAGTACTATTTTTTGCTAAAACCCTAATTTAAATAAATTAAAAAATAAATCAGTATAATCTACTGGATAGGCAAAAGTCCTAGTTACCAGGAGCAAAAAGAATCAACTAAAAATATACTTTCAAACTCAAGTTATGGCCAAAATAGTGATTTGAACAAATTTCATCACATCCAAATTTAAATTACTCAAATTTGAAAACTAATGGCACAAACAGAAACTTCAACAAATTTGTGACACATTGCAATTAGAATCACTCAAAAACATCAAGTATGCTAAAAGATACAAGTAATCTAAGATTGAAACTTGTTCTGTTTTTAAAACAGAAACGAAAATAAAAAAAACAATCGGGCACTAACTACGCGGCCCATTGCTACTGGGCTAAATTGGTGGGTGATCGGTAGCTAAACTGCGCTCAGTCGATACTTAACAAAACCACACGTGCTAGTGAAACAAAAACCGACCGGCTAAACCGATTAGATCTAAACCGTAAATAAACCGAAGCTAAACCGATCTAGTAAAAAACTAACTGTTTGATCTAATCTAATCACGATCGTATAATCTAGATCGAACGAACGAGGAGAGAGAGAGAGCTCACCGCGGTGGTGGTCGATGGCGAGTGTGTCGGGCGACGACGGTGGTGGCGCTCCGGTGATCTTCGGTGTCAGTGGGGTGGCCAGGGAGATGAAGCAGGCGACGACAAGTCCAACGGTGGTCGTGGCGTCGGTGGAGGTGGTCGGAGACGGTCGGCGGCGAGCTTGAGGCGGTGGTGGCGTTCGGGTGGTCGGCGGCGGTGGCGTTCCAAGGGCGCAGGAGCTCGGGCGAGTCCTCGGGGAGGTGCGGTGGACGGGTAGATGCGATTGGTGGAGGTGGTGGGGATCGGGGGTAACGGAGGGGTGGCTAGGGTGACAATGGCGCGGTGGCGGAGACGGAGCTCCGGCGAGCAATAGGCGGCGAGGGAGAGAGGTTCGGGGCATATTTTAGGGGTGGAACGGACAAGGAGGAGGGGTATATATAGGGGGGGTTCTTGGAGGAGGGGGCGAATCGGGGAGATCAAATCCCGTGAAGTTCGGGATTCCGGCGGCGGTTCGAGCAAACTCCAGTCGGTCGTTGCGTGCAGAGGAAGAAGAAGAGGCGGGGCCCGCCGGTCAGTGAGAGAGAGAGGGGGAAGAGGGAGCGGGCGACCAGTGGGGAGGGGTTTCGGGCAAGTGCGCGGGCTGAACCGCTGTGGGCCGCGGCGGAGGGAGAGAGAGAGATGGGCCTCAGGCTGGGCACTGCTGGCTTCGGCCGTTTTTTTAAATATATATATAAGCACACAGAAGAAAATAAAGGAAAAACAATAAGAATTTTATATAGACATATTATATACCAAAATTTTCAGAATAAAATTTCCTAAAACATGAACATATTTTCAGGTACATATAAGATACACAAAAAACTCACAAAAGTCAAACAATGTTGTTGTTGAAAGAAAACCCAATAAAAATCATTTTTAAAACACCAGAATGATTTCAAATTTACTTTCCTCCAATTTTATATTGTAGGGAATCATTTTACCCTAATTTCCAAATAATTTATTTTTGGAGAAAAATAATTTGGATAAAACCCAATAAAAATCGTTTTGAATTTGAATTTCAAACCACTTCCAACTCTATTTCATATAATTTGAAGAAGTCATTTTATCTTCTCTCACAAAAATCATTGAGTTGCATAAAGCTTTCGAATTTGAAATATGTCCAAATGGAATTCAAATCTTTTCAAAACCCTTTTTCATTTCAAATGGAAGAAGTCATGTCATCTTCACTCTAGGGTTTTGTGTTTGAATTGAAATTGAATTCTTTGAGATCAAAATGCAAAGTGAAAGTTTGGGAAAGTCATTTCATTCCCTATCATTCAACTTTCAAAAAGTTTCAAATTGCACTCAATTTCACCCAATCATTCACACAACAATCAAAAAAAACAATCAAAACTATTAATTTAATATAACATTCCAAAATTTAGAATTTTGGGATGTTACAGTATTACATCAGAGAAAGCCGTTCCCGTGATGCCTACACCAACCAGAGAGGAAGCAAATGATGATGATCATGAAACTTCAGATCAAGTTACTACTGAACCTCATAGGTTGACCAGAACACGTTCCGCACCAGAGTGGTATGGCAATCCTGTCCTGGAAGTCATGTTGTTGGACAACAGGGAACCGACGAACTATGAATAAACTATGATGAGCCCAGATTTCAAAAATGGATTGAGGTCATGAAATCTGAGATAGGGCCCAGGCGCCTCATGGATGCTCCCTCCTCCCCCACCTATATATATGTGGGAAGGGGGCACCTAGCACACCACAACATTGTCTTAGCCATGTGCGGCGCCCCCCTCTCCACCGTTTACACCCTCGGTCATATTTTCGTAGTGCTTAGGAGAAGCCCTGCGGAGATAGCTTCACCATCACCGTCACCACGCCGTCGTGCTGCCGGAAATCATCCACTACCTCACTGTCTCACTGGATCAAGAAGGTGGAGGACGTCAGTGATACATCTCTGTCGTATCTATAATTTTTGATTGTTCCATGCCAATATTCTACAACTTTCATATACTTTTGGCAACTTTCTATACTATTTTTGGGACTAACATATTGATCCAGTGCCCAGTGCCAGTTCCTGTTTGTTGCATGTTTTTTTGTTTTGCAGAATATCCATATCAAATGGAGTCCTAATGGAATAAAAACTGACGGAGATTTTTTTTGGAATATATATGATTTTTGGGAAGAAAAATCCGTGCAAGACGGTGCTCGAGGGGCCCACCAGGCAGGGGGCGCGCCCCAGGGGGGTAGGCGCGCCCCTGACCCTCATGGCCACCCTGTAAGGTGGTTGATACCCTTCTCTCGCCGCAAGAAAGCTAATATCCGTATAGAGATCATGTTAAAATTTCAACCCAATCGGAGTTACGGATCTCCGGGAATATAAGAAACGGTGAAAGGGTAGAATCTGAGAACGTAGAAACAGAGAGAGACAGAGAGATCGATCCAATCTCGGAGGGGCTCTCGCCCCTCCCATGCCATGGAGGCCATGGGCCAGAGGGGAAACCCTTCTCCCATCTAGGGAGGAGTTCAAGGAAGAAGAAGAAGAAGGAGGGGGGCTCTCTCCCCCTCGCTTCCGGTGGCACTGGAGTGCCACCGGGGGCCATCATCATCACCGCAATCTTCACCAACAACTTCACCACCATCATCACCAACTCTTCCCCCCTCTATGCAGCGGTGTAACCCCTCTCTTACCCGCTATAATCTCTACTTAAACATGGTGCTCAACGCTATATATTATTTCCCAATGATGTATGGCTATCCTATGATGTTTGAGTAGATCCTTTTTGTCCTATGGACTATTTGATGATCAAGATTGGTTTGAGTTGCATGTTTTATTATTGGTGCTGTCCTATGGTGCTCTCCGTGTCGCGCAAGCATGAGGGATCCCCGCTGTAGGGTGTTGCAATATGTTCATGATTCGCTTATAGTGGGTTGCGTGAGTGACTGAAACACAAACCCGAGTAAGGGGGTTGTTCCATATGGGATAAAGAGGACTTGATGCTTTAATGCTATGGTTGGGTTTTACCTTAATGATATTTAGTAGTTGCGGATGCTTGCTAGAGTTCCAATCATAAGTGCATATGATCCAAGTATAGGAAGTATGTTAGCTTATGCCTCTCCCTCAAATAAAATTGCAATAATGATTACCGGTCCAGTTATCGATTGCCTAGGGACAAATAACTTTCTCGTAACAACAAGATCTTTACTAAACCTAACTTGTTGTGTCTTTATCTAAACAGCCCCTACTTTTTATTTACTTGCTCTTTATTATCTTGCAAACCTATCCAACAACACCTACAAAGTACTTCTAGTTTCATACTTGTTCTAGGTAAAGCGAACGTCAAGCGTGCGTAGAGTTGTATCGGTGGTCGATAGAACTTGAGGGAATATTTGTTCTGCCTTTAGCTCCTCGTTGGGTTCGACACTCTTACTTATCGAAAACTGTTGAGATCCCCTATACTTGTGGGTTATCAAGACCTTTTTCTGGCACCGTTGCCGGGGAGCAATAGCGTGGGGTGAATATTCTCGTGTGTGCTTGTTTGCTTTATCACTAAGTAATTTTTATTTGATGTTCTTAGTTGTTTTCTATCTTTAGTTATGGGTAGGAAAAGCAAAATACCAAAAAAATTAGTTGTACCTACTGAACCAATGGTTGAAGAACCACTCAAAATCTACCACACTCCTGAAGCTTATTACTTGGATCATCTTCGATCCCTATGTGCTTGTGCTGAAACCCCAACTAGCTTAGTTGAGGGCAAATCTTTAGATGAGCATGCTTGTTATGTGCGACACCGTATATCTGAAAAAGGGAAACTTTTACTGGGTCAAATTCATCGTTTGCAATGCTATGCTTGGAATTTATGTGAAATATATGATTTTACTTGTTGTTCTGAAAACCCTAAGAAACACCTTCCCTATCAATGTGAGTTGAGTGATAATGGAATTGTATCTTCGTATGCTAAGGGTGTTTATAATTACTATGATGTTCAACATATTGAAGAATTTGTTGCTTTTAAGGGTGCTTATGAAATTGCTTCTTTGAATGAAAAGTATAATGCTACTCTTTACAAAACTGAAAATTTTGCCATACTTAAATATTGCTATAATAATTATGCTTCTAATGCCTATGTTGAACCATATATTGAGGACTACTCCGCTGTCCCAGAAGAGACTAGTATTTTGCAGGAGTCTATGGAAGAATAAATTGATGAAACTGTGAGCTAATTGGATGAAAAAGATGAGGAGGAGAGCGAAGAACAAAAGGAGGAAGAGCGGATTAGCTACCCGTGCCCACCTTCTAATGAGAGTAACTCCTCAACTCATACATTGTTTAATTTCCCTTCATGCTTACCGAAGGATGATTGCTATGATGATTGTTATGATCCTGTTGATTCTCTTGAAATATCCCTTTTTGATGATGCTTGCTATGCTTGTGGCCAAGATGCTAATATGAATTATGCTTATGGAGATGAAATTGCTATAGTTCCTTATGTTAAACATGAAATTGTTGCTATTGCACCCACACATGATAGTCCTATTATCTTTTTGAATTCTCCCAACTACACTATATCGGAGAAGTTTGCCCTTATTAAGGATTATATTGATGGGTTGCCTTTTACCGTTGCACATGATGATTTTGATGAATATAATATGCATGTGCTTGCTGCTCCTACTTGCAATTATTATGAGAGAGGAACTATATCTCCACCTCTCTATGTTTCCAATATGATAAAATTGCAAGAAACTGTTTGTACTATGCATTGGCCTTTACTATGTGTGCATGAATTGTTCTTTTATGACATGTCGATGCATAGGAAGAGAGTTAGACTTCGTTGTTGCATGATATATGTTACTTTGTGCTCACTACTAAATTACAAATCATTGTTAATTAAAATTGGCTTTGATATACCTTGGGATCCGGGTGGATCCATTACTTGAGCACTATATGCCTAGCTTAATGGCTTTAAAGAAAGCGCTGCCTGGGAGACAACCTGGAAGTTTTAGAGAGTCATTTATTTCTGTTGAGTGCTTTCATATAGTTTAAAAACAACAAAAATAAAGAGGGGAACCCAAAACTTTTTCAAAAAGGAAAGTGAAAGTGAGAAAGACAAGCATTGTTGAAGTGGGAGAGGTCCTTGAACTTTGTTCATGCTCACGACAACTTTGTGAATCTTGATTACAGAAAATTTTCAACAAAAATAATTATCCCCTTGTACAATTCCATTGTATTATAAAAATAATGCGCCAAGGTTTCCCTTTAGGATATTTACATTTGCTTGATGGTCTGTACGGTGCAGGACAGAAACCTTGGCTGTAGTGCGCGATTTTACATTTTAGCTGGAACGTCGAATGGTTCTGATTCTTTTTTCACTGTCTTTCTATACAATTTTTTTATTTTTCCTAATTTTGGCAGAATTTTTCAAGTTTCATAAGTATGGTGAATGTTCAGATTATTACAGACTGTTCTGTTTTAGACAGATTCTGTTTTTATGCATAGTTTGCTTGTTTTGATGAAACTATCGATTCATATCAGTGGATTAAGCCATGAAAAAGTTATATTACAGTAGACACAATGCAAAAACAAAATATGAATTGGTTTGCAACAGTACTTAGAGTAGTGATTTTCTTTATTATACTAACGGATCTTACCGAGTTTTCTGTTGAAGTTTTGTGTGGATGAAGTGTTCGATGATCGAGAAGGTCTTGATGTGAGAAGAAGGAAGAGAGGCAAGATCTCAAGCTTGGGGATGCCCAAGGCACCCCAAGTAAATATTCAAGGAGAATGAATCGTCTAAGCTTGGGGATGCCCCAGAAGTCATCCCCTCTTTCTTCAACAAGTATCGGTATGTTTTCGGACTCGTTTCGTTCATGCGATATGTGCAATCTTGGAGCGTCTTTTGCATTTAGTTTTCATTTTTTTATGCACCATGCTGGTATGAGATAGTCCTTGGTTGATTTATAGAATGCTCTATGCACTTCACTTACATCTTTTGAGTATGGCTTTATAGAATGCTTCATGTGCTTCACTTATATCATTTGAAGTTTGGATTGTCTGTTTCTCTTTACATAGAAAACCGCCATTTGTAGAATGCTCTTTTGCTTCACTTATATTTGTTAGAGCGTGGGCATATCTTTTGTAGAAAGAATTAAACTCTCTTGCTTCACTTATATCTATTTAGAGAGATGACATGAATTGGTCATTCACATGGTTACTCATAAAATACTACATAAAACTTGTAGATCACTGAATATGATATTTTTGATTCCTTGCAATAGTTTTGCGATTTAAACGTGGTGATATTAGAGTCTTGCTAGTGGGTAGTTGTGGATTAGTAGAAATACTTGTGTTGAGGTTTGTGATTCCCGTAGCATGCACGTATGGTGAACCGTTATGTAACGAAGTCGGAGCATGAGGTATTTATTGATTGTCTTCCTTATGAGTGGCGGTCGGGGATGAGCGATGGTCTTTTCCTACCAATCTATCCCCCTAGGGGCATGCATAGTAGTACTTTGCTTCGAGGGCTAATAAACTTTTGCAATAAGTATGTGAGTTCTTTCTGACTAATGTTGAGTCCATGGATTATACGCACTCTCACCCTTCCATCATTGCTAGCCTCTCTAGTACCGCGCAACTTTCGCCGGTACCATAAACCCACCATATACCTTCCTCAAAACAGCCACCATACCTACCTATCATGTCATTTCCATAGCCATTACGAGATACATTGCCATGCAACTTCCATCATCATCATATACATGACTTGAGCATTCATTGTCATATTGCTTTGCATGATCGTAAGATAGCTAGCTTGATATTTTCATGGCTTGTCCGTTTTTTGATGTCATTGCTACGCTAGTGTAACGCCCCGAGACTGTTGTGCCAGGTGTCTTCCAGTTATTTGCTGTTGTTGCCTTGTCATTTGCTTGCGTGCCATGCATTTCATATCATGTCACCATGTGCATCTCATTTGCATACATGTTCGTCTCATGCATCCGAGCATTTTCCCCGTTGTCCATTTTGCAATCCGGCGCTCCTATGTCCTCCGGCGTCCTCCTTTTGCCTCTTTTCGTGTGCGGGTGTTAAATGTTCTCGGATTGGACCGAGACTTGCCAAGCGGCCTTGGTTCACTACCGGTAGACCGCCTGTCAAGTTTCGTACCATTTGGACTTCGTTTGATACTCCAACGGTTAACCTATGAACCGTAAAGACCTTGTGTGTGTTGCAGCCCAACACCTCTCCAAAGTGGCCCAAAACCCACCTAAACCCCCTCCATCATCTCAGTCATTCGATCACGATCACGTGGCCGAAAACCGCACCTCATTTGGACTCTCCTAGCTCCCTCTACCTATAAATATGTGACTCCCCTCGAAATTTCGCGCAGTACAAACCCTAGATCCAACTCCCTCCGCACCGTCGGACATGTCCGTCCGCACCGGACGCGTCCACCCCAGCCGGCCACCTCACTCCGGCCAACCAGGGGCCGCCACGTCAGCGCGCCGCCTCCCTCCTCCACTCACGGCGTGCCACATCGCCATCGCCGGCTCCCCTCCACTGCGCCTGGCCCGCCGGCCCATCTCCGGCCCGCCCGAGCCGCCCCGGGCCCGAGCGCCCGAGCCTCCCTCCGCCGCTGCCACCTTTCTCCGCTATGCCCGCGCTCGTCGACGAGCTTGCCCCGTCGCCGACACAGCGCTCTGGCGCCGCTCCGCCACTGCCAAGGAGCGCCGCCGCCCTGTTCCGGCACCCGGTCGCCGCCATGCCCCGCCGGAGCTCCGCCGCCTTGCACCACTGGCCTCACCGAGAGGAGCCGCCAAGCCTACGCTGGCGAGCGCGCCGCCGTCCTCCGTCCGGTCGCCGCCGCCTCGCCCTCGGCTTCTGCACCGCCCGGGTTCCATGGCCGGCCTCGGATTCCGCCGATCTGGACGGCTCCATCCCAGATCCGGTCCGGGTGGATGAGATCCACCAGGACACCGATCCAAACACCTCCCTCCATCCCGGATCTCGGCGTCCCGCACCGATCCATCCCGTTGACTTCCCGGAGGGGTATAATTTCAACTAAGTCCCCAGCATTTTTAGCATTCTTCATCGCATCATAACTTTGCACCCGTGGCTCCGTTTTGGTCGTGTAGCATATCAAATTGTTCGTCTCGATGTGTAAGTCATTTCATTCCATTGCACCATGTTAATTTGAGTTCATCTTGATGCCCTAAATTCTGTTTCAAGAGTGCTATGTAATGTTAGTTTCAGATTCTTATCAGTAATTGCACATTTGTCATTTTTGCCATGATTTATGTGTGCCTCCTATGTTCTTGAGCCCTACATGTGTTTTGTAGTATGCCATGCCATCTTTACAGGGGTGTATACCATGTATTTTAGTGATCTTTGTGGTGACTAGCACAAGCATGCAAAGTAGCTCTCGTAATGTTGTTGATTTCAAGGACTTAGAATTCTTCTAAGTCATTTGCCGTGTTAATATTTTTTATGCCATGTATTCATGTTGCTACAGAGTGATCCATGCCTCTTTTGAGCATGTTCAGTAAGGATGATTTTGAGATATTGTTATGCTCTATCCATCCATGCCTTTTTTTGCAATTATGGAGCACCCTAGCATGACTCAATCTTGCTCTACTTTTGCTATAAAATGTTCCTGGCAGATTGTTTACATGTTAAGCAATTTTGCCGAGGTTGTTGTAGTTGATCCGTGCATGCTATTAGGTTGTTCTTGCCATGTTTAGCTTCTATGCCATGTCTACTTGCTGGGTGTATGCTTAGTTTGTCATTCAATGCCTTGTGGTGAGTGCATCGAGCTCGTAAACATGCCTACGTGAATCTGTTTTGCCATGTTCCAGTTTTCTGCTAAGTCTGAATCTGTTAACGAAAGTTGCTATGTTCACATGGTTGCCATTGTATTTTCTGATCCCTTTTGGCTTATGGTCAGTAAGGGACTTTTGTTGTATGCTTTGAGTAGCTTCATGCCATGCCTTGCTTTGCCATGATATGTTCCTGTAGCATGTTGTTATCTTGCTCTAACCATTGCTTCCTGGTGTTAATTCCTGCCATGTTGTTATTTTCACAAAGTCTGTAACCTGATATCTTTTGCACTTTTGCCATGCTTGTTTGAACCTGCTATTGTGTGATTTAGACGTAGCTCAGTGTTCATATTTTGGCAAGCATCTGGAGTGGATCACTGCCATGTGTTTTTTTGCTATGTTAGAGTGCAGTAGTTTGTTGTTCTTGATGCATTTAGATGGCCTCGTGCTGTTAATCGCAGCTTTGCGCCATTATTTGTTTTGCTTGCCATTTGCAAACCGTGCATCGGATTCCGGTGATCTTTATATTGATTTCGACCGAAATCAACTCATCTTTCCAGCGGAACTCTTGGTTTTCGAAGTTGAGGCCTGGTTCAATCTTTCCTTTCCGAAGCATGCATATGTATCGCATATCACATCCCGCATATCATGCCATGTTTTGCATCATGTTGTTTGTGCATTGCACCGTGGTTGATTGTGTCCCCTTTGCTTGTGTTCTTGCTTTTGGTAGAGCCGGGAGACGAGATCGTGTTCGAGGACCCGTTGAGTATGTTTTCGAGGATCAAGCTTTTGTCTTCTCAGAGATCTTTGCAGGCAAGATGACCATACCCTCGAAATCACTTCTATCTTTGCTTGCTAGATGCTCGCTCTTTTGCTATGCCTATGCCGCGATACCTAACACTTCCTTTATCATGCCTCCCATATTGCCATGTCAAGCCTCTAACCCACCTTGTCCTAGCAAACCGTTGTTTGGCTATGTTACCGCTTTGCTCAGCCTCTCTTATAGCGTTGTTAGTTGCAGGTGAAGATGAAGTTTGTTCCATGTTGGAACATGATTACTGTTGGGATATCACAATATATCTTATTTAATTAATGCATCTATATACTTGGTAAAGGGTGGAAAGCTCGGCCTTATGACTGGTGTTTTGTTCCACTCTTGCCGCCCTAGTTTCCGTCATACCGGTGTTATGTTCCTTGATTTTGCGTTCCTTACACGGTTGGGTTATAATGGGAACCCCTTGACAGTTTGCCTTGAATAAAACTCCTCCAGCAAGGCCCAACCTTGGTTTTACCATTTGCCACCTAAGCCTTTTTCCCTTGGGTTATGCAGACTCAAGGGTCATCTTTATTTTAAACCCCCCGAGCCAGTGCTCCTCTGAGTGTTGGTCCAAACTAGAGCACCGTGCAGGGCCATCCCTTGGCAACTTCGGTTATGTCGGCTCATGCACGCTTAGCTTATCCGGTGTGCCCTGAGAATGAGATATGTGCAGCTCCTATTGGGATTTGTCGGCATAGCGGGTGGTTTTGCTTCACTTGTTTTACCATTGTCGAGATGTCTTGTAACCGGGATTCCGAGTCTGATCAGGCTGTCTTGGGATAAGGAATATCCTTCATTGACCGTGAGAGCTTGTGATGGGCTAAGTTGGGACACCCCTGCAGGGTTTTGAACTTTCGAAAGCCGTGCCTGCGGTTATGGGCAGATGGGAATTTGTTAATGTCCGGTTGTAGAGAACTTGACACTTAACGTAATTAAAATGCATCAACCGCGTGTGTAGTCGTGATGGTCTCTTCTCGGCAGGGTCTGGGAAGTGAACACGGTGTTGGAGTTATGCTTGAACGTAAGTAGTTTCAGGATCACTTCTAGTTCATGACCGTGCCTTGCCTTCTCTTCTCGCTCTCATTTGCGTATGTTAGCCACCATATATGCTAGTGCTTGCTGCAGCTCCACCACATACCTTTTCCCTACCCATAAGCTTAAATAGTCTTGATCACGAGGGTGTGAGATTGCTGAGTCCCCGTGACTCACAGATTACTTCCAAAACCAGCTTGCAGGTGCCGATGATACCGTGCAGGTGACGCAACCGAGCTCAAGGAGGAGCTCGATGAAGATCTCGTGCTTTGTGTTGTTTCGTTTTCCAGTTGATCAGTAGTGGAGCCCAGTTGGGACGATCGGCGATTTGTAACATTAGGGGTAGTCTTCTTTTATTTTGGGTTCCGTAGTCTGACCTTGTTTGGATCTGGATGATGTAATGCTTTATTAATGTATTGTGTGAAGTGGCGATTGTAAGCCAACTCTGTACCTCTTTCTTATTCAGTACATGGGATGTGTAAAGATTACCCCTCTTGCGACATGCCTACAATGCGGTTATGCCTGTAAGTCGTGCTCCGACACGTGGGAGATATAGCCGCATCGTGGGTGTTACAAGTTGGTAATTAGGGCCTTCCCCAACTTAGGAGCCCCCTGCTTGATCGAATCACTAGCGTTGTTGAGTCTAGAAAAATGTTTTGAGTCTTTTAGGATTTATATATATCGGAGAGTAGGATTATTTTTACTCCTCAGTACCTTCGTCGCTGGTGAGGCATCCTGACGTAGAGTTTTGACTCTTCTCTTCTCAAATTTCACTAAAAAAATTTAGGATCACGCGGGTATCTTGGAATTGTTCCGATGGTTTTGTGACGAGAACATTGTTCTTGGTGCCTCCTGACATTTAGGGGTCGTGGTAGTGTCCCGGAGAGTTGAGCTCCGAGGTGTTGTCGTCACAATTTTATCGTTGCAGTTCTAGAATACCTGAGTTTCGCCGACATCGAAAATCTCTTTTATGCAGTTGTTGGTGAGATAACCTCGACGTCACCCAGTACTGGGGCGGGAGTTTGGGAGTATTGCCATAACTCGTATAACGGATGCTTTTCGAAGGTTGAGGTAAATGATTTTCGAAGGTTTCTTGGTTATGTGTTGAAGGATGGATACAACCGGATGTAGTATTTGTTAGTTTTGGGTGAGATATTATGCTTCCCCTGTATCCCCAACACCCGATTGCATAACTGGAAAGTTTCGGGAGTTTATAAGTGGGATTTCAATTAGTTCTTAGGATATCTTTCCTACAGATGCATGATATGAGATTGGGGTTCGACGTCTAGTGGTCCGCCTATCTAAAGTTGGTTTTATAGTGGTCTCGTTGTTTCTTAAAGAGTCCTCGGCTATGCTGACTCGGGGATGCTTCGTATGTCATGTGCACTGCCTTGTGCATGATGGTGTTGTACGATCGAGCCCGTGTGGGCCCCACCACGAATACTCCGGACGAAATCTCTATCATATGTTTGTTCCGGCTTATTTTGCAAGCCAATCCTTTGTTTTTGTTTTCAGTTGTGGGATTCGAGTTGCTTCGAAGTCAAATGTTGATTCCATACTTTTCCTAAGTGGTGTTCTCATATTCTTTTGGGAATACTAATCCTTCTCGATCATCGAGTTTGTCATGTCAATCCTTGTCAACTGTTGTGCTTCTCTTCAAGTGGATCCGATCATTCCTACATTCGCGAGATCAATTCTCAATTCTTTCCAACGGTGTTTATTCCGTCCGTCCCAAGTTGTCTTTGTTTTCCCGCCCTCCCACCCTTTTCTTCAAGGACTCGGATTTCTTAATCAAGTATCCTTTTATTCAGGTGAAGTCCCTTCTTTCTTTTCAATCAATCTTCTTATCCGGTGTTTCTCATGAAGATTCTAACGGAGCTTCAAGTTCGTCATTCTCCATTTTTCTCATCTCCGATGGTTTCATGTCAAGCATTGTTGATCTCATCCTTTTCCTCGTTTAAAATGCTTTCTCATGCCGGTGCAATTCTTAATCATTCACCTTCTCTCCATTCAATTGTTCACGAGTGCTCAAGATATCTCGAAGATTCGTGTTTGCACTCTGCATTCGTTCAAGCTCCTTCGAGATTGTTATCTCATTCAAGCCATTTAATTCAAACGGTGCTTTCTCTCTTTTAAATCATTCAACGGTGTTTCTTTTTAGTGGGCCCTAACCCACAGGTCTTTTTCCAGGATCTTACTTGACTCTTCTTATTTTCCCGGAGCTATCCTCAAATTCTTTTCGGAGTTTGACGTAATAATGATTCTTCATCAGTCAGATGGGTTCTCCAAGATCTTTCAAATTCTTTTCATCGTTGTGAAAGTGCGTTATATCGACTAGAGGGGGGGTGAATAGGTGATTTTTATGAAATTCTTCACTGAGGAATTTGCCGGTGAGGAAATTCCTTAGCGAAGAACTACTAGCAGCGGAATATGTACTCAAAAGTACACATAACAAAATAGAAGCATGGTCATCATGATGAAATAAAGATAGGCACAGAGTACAGGAAGCATAATCACAGGATAACACAGGATGAAGACAAACAAACTGAAGAAAAGAAAGTCTTCAGTCAAAGTCTTCAAACACAGATATGAACAAGCACAAAACATAGCTATGAGGAAATGGAAGAGTTGAGGAAATAGAACCGGTAAGCTTGGTGAAGACAATGATTTGGTAGACCAGTTCCAACTGCTGTCTCAGTTGTACGTCTGGTTGGAGCGGCTGAGTATTTAAACTCGAGGACACACAATCCCGGACAGCCAGTCCTGAACACGTAGCTCAGGACACCCAGTCCTCACTGTATTCTTCTTGAACTAAGGTCACACAGACCTCGTCCAATCACTCGTGGTAAGTCTTCAGGTGACTTCCAAACCTTCACAAACTTGGTCACTCGGCGATCCACAATTCCCCTTGGATGCTCTAGACCATGATGCCTAACCGTCTGGAAGAAGCACAGTCTTCAAAGGTAACAAGTGTTGGATCCACGCAGGATCAATCTCTTCAGTGATGCTCAATCACTTGGGGTTTGTAGGTGTTTGGGTTTTGGGTTTTTGTTTTTCCTCACTTGATGATTTTCGCTCAAAGTCCTTGGAGGATGGGTTGTTCTCAAATGACAAGTGCCAGTTTCTCTCGGAGCAGCCAACCAGCTAGTGGTTGTAGGGGGCGGCTATTTATAGCCTAGGGAGCAGCCCGACATGATAAGACATAAATGCCCTTCAATGATATGATCGTTAGGTGGATAGATATTTTGGGACAGCTGGCGCATAGCATAGCAACGGTCGGAATTTTGAGTAGCAAAATCCTCAGGGCTACCATGTTCCTCACTGTGTAGGAAATCCGCACTGGTGAATTCCTAACTCCCCAGTCAGAACAAATTCCTCAGAGACCAGAAGAACTTCGTCTCTTCACTGAAGAAATTGACTGAACTGTATGAGATTTCCAATGGCTTCACTCGAAGGGATTGGTAGGTGTAGGATTTTGAGTTGAGCATCACATGGAAATTTTTCCTTAGTATTTCCTCGACCCCCTTTAACAGTATGGTGTTTCCTATGACTCAAGAAAGAGAAAATGAAACTATGAAAACAAAAGTATTCATGCTTCATGTTCCTCGAATGAATACCAAGTCTTCACGGTCACACCATTTTCTTCACTTTCAAAGTCTTCAGAAAGTCTTCAGAATACCAAAGTCTTCAGACGAAGAACTTCATTTTTAGGGGTCGACTTTCTCTGTAAATATCAAACTCCTCATAGACTTATAGACCTGTGTACACTCATAAACACATTAGTCCCTTAACCTATAAGTCTTCAATACACCAAAATCACTAAGGGGCACTAGATGCACTTACAATCTCCCCCTTTTTGGTGATTGATGACAATATAGGTTAAGTTTTCAACGGGGATAAACATATGAAGTGTAACTACTAATATTGAGGAATTTGATTGCAAGATATAGAAGAACTCCCCCTGAAGATGTGCATAGTGAGGAATTTGCTTTTGAAGCAATGCACACTTGAAGAGTTGAATCATGGAGATCTCCCCCTATATCTTGTAATTCATACATGCATTTGATATATAACAGTGAAGAATTTGAAATGCATGATGAAATATGGTGACCGATGTAATTCAGCATGCGTGCAATAATATTAATGAGGAATGAGCATGCAAAAAAACGTATCAAGAGTATCAGAGCACCATCGGGTTTAAGTTTACAACTCGATCCAATAAAGTCGCAGAAGAACGAGAGTTGTAACTTAACAAAAAATGCCCATATAGAAAGACCCGCTTGAAGACTAACTCAAAATTCTCCCCCTTTGTCATCAAATGACCAAAAGGAACAAATATGAGGACTAACGCTCCTGAAGAATATCAAGTTGATGAAGGAGCACTAGCGTTGTTGGGGTCGTTTGTTGTAGTAGGGCCTGCCGCAGTGTCGTCCAAGTCTTCATTTTCATCAGTGTTGCGCGATGAAGAATACGAGCTGGCCACTAGAGAAGGAACCTTGACCTTCTTGAATTTCTTCGGTGGAGGTGCAGACTAGTCAAAATCTTCTTTGAGACCCATGTTCTTCAGATCTTCTTCACCATACAGATGTGACAGGATTGCCCAGGTGCGACCGAAGACTTGATGGAGGTAGTAGTGGTTTTTCTTCACTGCATTGTGTGTGGCAGTCATGTTGTGAAGAAGTGAACCAAACTGACGCTTAACCCATTTGCAATTTCGATCCACCTTCTGGTGAAGACTAAGCAGAAGTTCATGGTCAGTCATCACGCGCAGAGCAGTGGCTTGAGGAGTGGACTTGGGTGCATCGGCAGAGTCATGTGTGGCAGAGTCATCATTGGTGGAATAAGATGCAGCTTTGCGAAACTGACCATCCAATGGACGAATGCCTTCATCTATTACAGCTGGTGCCTTGCCCTTTCCATCAATTGAGGAATATGTCTGCTTGACGACTTCAATTGGGGGCAAGTAGCTGAGGTGATTCTGGAAATCAGCTTTGTAGTTGAGTGAAGACCTTTTCCCGAGGAATCTCATAATCCAAGGTGCATAAGGCTTCAGCTCAAACGGAGACAGTGCAACATTGGCCATAGTCCTCATGAAGAAATCGTGATAATTGACAGGAATGCCATGAACGATGTTGAATACCAGATTCTTCATGATGCCAACAATTTCCTCATCAGATGAGTCATGGCCTTTGATAGGACTGATTGTCCTCGTAAGAATACAATAGACAGTTTTGGGCACGTACAGCAATTCCTTCACGAGGAATTTGGTTCTTGGTGCCTGACCTGGCTTCAAAGGTTTCATCAGCACCTGCATGTAATGATGTGTGAGCTTAGGTTCACTGTAGATGCAGCGAGCTTCTTCAAGGGGAGGACTGAGTGGTAGAGCATGAAGCAATTCAAAGGTTGGTACAATGTAGTGAGTGTTTTCAGACATCCAGTCCAACACCTAGGAATTCACATCTTCAGCATCTCCAGTGATGTGCAGCGTTGCATAGAATTGAAGAATCAGTTCTTCATTCCAATCGCAGATGTCAGAGCAAAAGTTTAGCAGTCCAGCGTCGTGAAGAACACTGAGGACTGGTGCGAAGCACGGCAGAGATTCCATATCCACGTGAGGAATATGCTCATGGTAGAAGATCTTCTCCTTGTTGAACAGCACTGAGGAATAGAAATTGGCTTGACTAGCAGTCCAGAAATGCCTCTTCCTAATGCAAGCAGAGTTATATGGGTTGTAATCTTCGAAGAATACGTGCTCGCCGAAGAAATCATCAGCCTTGAACTTTTGCTTGCGTGAGAATGGGTCCTTTGGCTTCGACAGAGGAGTGTCAGTGAGTTGCATCATGACCTCAGGAATCTCAATCGCAAGTTCTTCAGGCTGAGGAATTTCTGGTTCCTCCTCAGTGACAGTCTGCGTCGTTGGTTGTTCAGCAGCAGCAGTTTCTTCAGCGCTAGTGGCTGGAATTTCCTCATGGACAGATGCAGTGGGATGAGTTTCTTTAGAGCCCATATGTACAGTTTGTGTGGTGGACTGGGGAATTTGCTGTAGAGGGGTGAACATTGGTGAGTTTGGATGCTGACTTTCCTAGAATTCATCACTGATTACGGGTGTGGAGCAGCCAATGTCCACATCTTCATCTTCCATTTCTTCAACGCCAGCCTGTTCAGCTGTGAACTGAGGCATAGGCGAGGAGATGATAGGTGTTGAAGGGATTGCATCCACTTGAATTTCTTCATCCAACGGTTCAGACGAAGCAGCAGAAGGAGTTTCTTCATCAGATCCGCTTGGGATCACATATTCTTCATCAAAAGGAACAAGGTCCTTTGATGGCCTGGTTGAGATGGGAACAGCATCAATCGGATTTGCAAATGAACTTGTCATAGGCTTCATTTTCTTTGGAGCTGAAGAATCTGAAGCAGCTGATGCTTTCCTTTTCTTCACTGCAGCACGCTCTGCAGCCTTGGTCTTCTTCACATCCGATGCAGATGGAAGGATTGGAGTTGAAGTTGGTGCAGGAGCAGCTGAGGAATCGGGTTGATTTTCTTCAGGCACAACTGATGCAGTTGCCTTGAGTTCTTCAGTTTCTTCAGGCGGACCACTAGTGGGTGCCCTGGCAATTTCTTCAGTGGCTGGAATGCAGTCATCAGCCCTGGAACTCACATTTTCTTCAGCAGCCAGATTGTCATCAGCGGTTCTGGCAGTTTCTTTAGTAGGCTGAGAAGATGCTTCAGCCTGAGGAATTTCCTGTTGCGTTGGGGCTGCAACATTGGAAGTGAAGTTATCCGCAAGTTTCACAAAACGAACCTTGGCTCCAAGCCAATCAGTGCGATATGCGTCAAAGTCATCACTGAGCTTCTTAATCTCAGTCTGAATAGTGACAAGTTCTTCAGTTGTCATAGAGACAACATTTTTCTTCAGATAACGCTCTTTCTTGTACTGCACTTTCTTGATCTGCCTGGCCTTCTCAAATTTCCACTTTTCTTCTTAAATGAAGTGGGTCAGCATGTGACTCTGTCCAGGAGTCAGCTTGAAGTCAGGCAAGGGAGTGTTGGGGTCCTTGTGCCAGACATCAATGTAGTCGAGGATCAACTTGGATCCAAAAGCAGTGGCACCTCTGATCCTTTGGCTCTAGCGGCCCTGACTTGCCTGTCTCTGATGATTTCTGCAAGTTCATCATCATCATCTTCGTCTTCTTCAGACGGTACTTGGAAAGTGACTTGTTTCTTTTGAGGACTTGGGCGAGGACCTCGTCCAGCGGTGGCCTTTGTCTTCAGCAGTGAGGGGCCAGCTGAGGAACTTGGCGCATCTGAGGAACTTGCTGAGACACCTGAGGCAATGGAGATGCCTGCACTCCTTGGCACGAGGCGAGATGCATAGGTGCTGAGGATTTAGTCAGAACAGCTGAGGGCTTTGGCGGAGGAGCTGAGGACTTTGGAGGAACAGGAGCAGCATGAGGAATTGGCCGTGAGGGCTTTGAGGATTCTGGCCGTGAGGGCATTGCTGAGGAACTTGGCCTTGAGGGCATTGTTGGTGAAGCACTTTGCTTGCGCGCAGGCTTCTTTGACATAGCCTTCTTTGGCTTGACAGCAAAGGCCTCAGCAGAGGCAGCAGCAGCAGCAGAGTCTTCATTTAATTTCCTCACTGCTTCTTTGGCTTGCTTAGCCAACTTGGCTTGGCGCTTGGCCCATTCATCAGGATAGTCCTCACCGCGCTTGAGGCTGGTAGGATCAGCGATTTGGCCAGGTGCCAATGGAGGTCTTGGGCATGGAGGATTGAGTGCGAATTTCTTCATGTATTTAGGAGTGACATATCTGTATTGCCTCCACTCTCTTGCCCATCTCCTCTCTATCTTCTAAATGCGCACTTTGCGCTCATTCTTGGTTTCCTCAGTAGGTGTGCAGTACCCAGCATATATTTCATCAGGGATCTCAAACGCTGTATTTACCTCAGGCCTCTTTCCTCCCTTCTGTGGCTTCTTACCATCAGCCATTTTCTTCAGTTGAGGAATTTGAACAATTGAATTCTCTGAAGAAGTATGCAACTTTTCTTCGAGGAACGCTGCAAATGAGTTAAGTTGATGAGAACCTAGTGATTCAGCAGCTGACATGTGTACCTGTGGACAGAGTATAGTTGCGAGGAATTTGGAGAGATCATATGCGTTCTCAGAAGGTTTTGTAAAAAGAACAAGTTAGAGGAATTTGACCAGATGAGTCTTGAAGAATTTCACTAAGCGTTCTTTGTCTTAGGTTCCAGAGATGTGTAGATTAAAAATCCACACATTTGAGGAATCTTGAAGAAAAACATGGCTTAGAGAAATGAATCAAGAACAGATGACTTGTGATGTGCTTAGTGCGTGAATCTATGAAGAAAAACACCTTTGAAGATTTTGAAGATAATCATTCGAATCAAAGAGGGTAGTAAAAGTAACTTTTAATTACCCTGGACGAAGAACACGACGAACTGGAGTGAGGAGATGTGAAGTTCGTCTGTGCAGATCTTCCACGCCCTAACTTGGCGGAGGAAGACGGCTACGGCGGCGGCGGAGTGAAGATTTCCACGGTCGGCGCGAGTACATCGGCGACGAGGTCGAGGCAGTGAAGCTCTTCCTCACCGGCGGCGATGAAGTAGCGGCGGCGCTAGGGTTTGAGAAGCTCGAGCTGGAGAGAGATCGAGCGGAGTAAAAGAAGTGAGGAAGGGAAGGAGGGGTATTTATAGCCATGGTGAAAAACTGCTCGCCCAAAGAAATTGGACGAACGTGCCCCTGACCCTTCTCATTCGCATGACATGTGTCACCCATGTAGTGAGAGGTGGAGATCGTGTTAGATCGTGGGTGAGTGGATAAGTATATCGTGGGATGCGGAACGGTTTGAGCGGCAAAGCCGAAAATTTCGATAAGATAGGTTTTAAAGTTTCATTCGCAATTTCTTCAGCTGACAAGGACATAGTGAACATTTTGAACGAGTTTCAAATAGAACGCACATGAAGAATTTGTGAACAGACTGGGTTGAGTATAGCATATAGGGGAAGGGTCCGATCACATTCACTTAGTAGAAAACCAACTTGAAGAAATAGCAATAAGTGAATGATGTAGAGGACATAAACTCATATATATATATAGCCAATGAAGAAAAACGACGGAACCAGTGAAGACTATGCAAAGTTGAAGAATATGAATAATTTGAGGAATTTCATCTTTTGGTGGTGGCATGATCCACCGTATAAGAATGATGATTTCAGACACCGCGTACAATTATCGTAGGGTTCTGAGAATCAAATTCTTCATTAATTTCTTCACACTAAGAGTGTTATTCTTCATTGATTGAAGAAAAACGTTTCTTCATCTGTTGCACATCTAAGTCATCAATTTTGCATAAGTGTTAGGATGAGTGTCCTTTTCAAAGAACATTCGAAGATTCTAGGATATTTAGCTCACACCACAACTTGCTAAATCTCTTCTCATCCAAGGGCTTTGTGAAGATATCGGCTAGCTGTTCTTCAGTCTTCACATGCTCAATAGAAATGTCGCCCTTCAACACATGATCACGAAGAAAATGATGACAAATCTGAATGTGCTTTGTCTTCGAGTGCTGAACTGGGTTGTGAGCAATCTTGATGGCACTCTCATTGTCATAGAAGAGAGGCACATTCTTCATGTTGACGCCGTAGTCCTTGAGAGTTTGCTTCATCCATAGCAATTGGGCACAGCAAGAACCAGCGGCAATGTACTCAGCTTCAGCAGTAGATAGTGATATGCAGTTCTGTTTCTTCGAGGACCAACAGACCAAAGATCGTCCGAGGAAATGACATGTACTAGATGTTGACTTGCGGTCCACACGGTCACCAGCATAGTCAGAGTCAGAATATCCAATGAGATCAAAAGCCGAGCCCTTGGGGTACCATAATCCAAGTGTTGGTGTGTGAGCTAGATATCGAAGAATATGCTTCACAGCCTTATGGTGTGATTCCTTCGGTGTAGCTTGAAATCGGGCACACATGCAAATACTAAGCATTATATCTGGCATAGATGCACATAAGTACAATAAAGAACCTATCATGGAGCGGTATCTTATGATCAAAGTCAATACCATTTTCATCAGTGCACAGATGGCCATTTGTGGGCATAGGAATTTTGACTCCTTTGCAATCTTGCATGCCGAATTTCCTCAGTACATCCTTGAGGTATTTCTCCTGAGATATGAATATGCCACTGCATTGTTGATGAATTTGAAGACCTAAGAAGAATTTCAACTCTCCCATCATAGACATTTGATATTCTTCACTCATCATATAGGCAAATTCATCACTATAATGTTGGTCCGTACAGCCGAAGATAATATCATCAACATATATTTGGCACACAAACAATTCACCATCATAAGTTTTAGTGAAAAGGGTAGGGTCGAGTGAACCGGGTTTGAAGCCTTTCGTCATGAGGAATTCCTTCAAAGTATCATACCAAGCCCGTGGGGCCTGCTTGAGGCCATAGAGGGCCTTGTTGAGTCTGAAGACTTTGTCAGGATTCTTTGGATCTTCAAAATCTGGGGGTTGAGCAACATATACTTCTTCCTCAAGCTTACCATTGAGGAATGCACTTTTCACATCCATTTGATATAAAGTGATATCATGATGGTTAGCATAAGCAAGTAATATGCGAATAGCCTCAAGTCTAGCAACAGGTGCAAAAGTTTCGTCGAAATCAATTCCTTCAACCTGTGTGTAGCCTTGAGCTACAAGCCGTGCCTTATTCCTCACCACAAGGCCATTTTCATCTTGCTTGTTGCGGTAGATCCACTTTGTGCCGATGATATTGTGCTTGCGAGGATCTGGACGTTTGACCAGTTCCCAGACATTGTTGAGCTCGAACTGATGTAATTCTTCTTGCATGGCCTGAATCCACTCAGGCTCCAGAAATGCTTCATCTACCTTAGTGGGCTCTGTAATAGAGACAAAAGCATAGTGCCCACAAAAGTTAGACAAATGTGAAGCTTTTGAGTGTGTGAGAGGACCTGGCGCTTTGATGTCATTGATGATCTTTTCAACTTGCACTTCTTTTGAATTGCCAGGATGAGCTGGTTGCCATTGAAGAATTTGATCAGCGTTTTCTTCAGCACCATTTTCTTCAGCATTTTCTTCAGGTGCATTATCTCGATGTTCTTCTTGTTCTGGAATGAATTCTTCAGCAGATTCTTCAGTAGGAATGACATCCTCAGTAGCCTTGAACTTGATAGTTTCCTCAGGTGCTGGTTCATCTATCATAGTAGGTAGGTGCTCTCTTTGCGAGCCATTAGTTTCATCGAACCGTACATCTACAGTTTCAACAACTTTGTGAAGAACGTTGTTGAAGACTCTGTAGGCGTGCGAGTCCTTTCCGTAACCAAGCATAAAACCTTCATGTGCTTTCGGTGCAAATTTTGAGTTGTGATGAGGATCTCTAATCCAACATTTAGCACCAAAGACTTTGAAATAACTTACATTGGATTTCTTATCAGTGAGGAGTTCATAGGCAGTCTTTTTGAAGAATTTGTGAAGA
The DNA here is from genome assembly GCF_056163025.1 of Triticum urartu. Lineage (NCBI taxonomy): Eukaryota > Viridiplantae > Streptophyta > Magnoliopsida > Poales > Poaceae > Triticum > Triticum urartu. The sequence goes on from NC_141878.1 coordinate 522,894,988, forward strand.
TATACTCTGTTGATGATGTGGCACGCAGTATCAATTGCCTCAGTCCAGAAACGACGAGGCATTTTGTATTCATCAAGCATAGTGCCAGCCATCTCAGCAAGAGTCCTGTTCTTGCGCTCCACGACGCCGTTCTGCTGAGGAGTATAAGGAGCAGATAACTCATGAGTAATACCAAGTTCATCAAGATAGTCATTGAGACCAGAACTCTTGAACTCAGTGCCATTGTCACTTCTGATGTGCTTGATCTTCACACCAAAGTTGGTTGAAGCCCTCGAGGAAAATCGTTTGAAGATTTCCTGCACTTCATGTTTGTAAGTAGCAAGCTGTACCCATGTGTAGCGAGAATAATCATCAACAATAACAAAGCCATATTGAGATGCTTCATTTGAAATAGCAGAATAATGATTAGGACCAAAGAGATCCATGTGAAGCAATTCAAATGGGCGAGTGGTGGTCATGATAGTCTTCGTTGGATGCTTGGCCTTGGTGCCGCATAGGTGATCCTTGAGGAATTTGACATTCTTGATGCCAATGACATGCTTCTTCTTCGCAAGCGTGTGCAAATTCCTCATGCCTGCATGACCAAGTCGTCGATGCCAGAGCCAACCTTCTGAAGCTTTTGCAAGTAAGCAAACGGCTGGTTGTGGTCCTATAGAGAAATCAACAATATACAGGTCTGCTCTCCTAAAGCCTTCGAAGACTTTGGAATTGTCAGCTTCCATAACCACAACACAATGGTACTTGCCAAAGACAACAACCATATCAAGATCACAAAGCATTGAGACAGACATAAGGTTGTATCCTAAGGACTCAACAAGCATGACTTTGTCCATGTGTCGATCCTTTGTAATCGCAACCTTACCTAGACCCAATACCTGACTTTTGCCTTTGTCAGCAAAGATGATATGCTTCAGATGCGACGGAGATAATGGAGCATCCATCAATAGATTCTTGTCACCAGTCATGTGGTTTGTACATCCACTATCGAGGACCCACTAAGTGGGTTTGGGTTGATCATCCTGCAGATGAATTAGTGTAGCTTACAAACTCATATACTTCATCAGTGAAGAATATGACATCAACTCATCAGATCAATTTCATCAAGTAAAAGAACTGATAAAGCAATATGAGGACGTGAGAAATGAAAGTTCATTTCTTCATGATTAGCCTGCGTCCTATCAGGCATACTCAGGTCTCCAGCAAATTCTTCAGACGTTTACGTACGTCTAGAGACCTGACCCTGTAGAAGAGATTAGTTCTTTTTCTTCACCACCCACATCTGAAGGGGTGGCAAAGAGTTCATCATTCTGCGAGCTCCATACGAGAAGGATGGCATAGAAGCCAGTCCATTTCGTTTCACATAAGAGGGGTTAGAGTAAGCATAAGAGTATGCAGAGAAATTCTTCGAGGACTTATGGACATAATGATTTGAAGAATAATGCACATATCCATAATCCTTAGATCTTCCCTGTGAAACAGACGGGTTAGCACGATGATGTTCATATGAGGACTTTGATCCATATGAGGAATTTGGTCCATATGAAGAATTTGATCTGGGGTTCCTATTCTTCACAGGTGGCGTCATGATGACATTCACCTGAAGATTTTCAAGGCATCTTTTGGGAAGCCAGATTTTCTTCATAGGGGAGCCATTCCTGCAGTTAGTGCCAACATATCTAGCAAATACTTCACCATTCTGATTTTTGAACAGTTTATAGTTGGAGTCAATTGACTCATCACTACTAGGGAAAAGCCTAGCAGCAGCGCGGGTTTTAGACCTATCAGTAGCGCGGGGTGGTGCGCTACTGATAAGGCGCTACAGCTAACGAATAGCAGTAGCGTGCCTCCACCCATGCTACGGCTAAATCAACTTAGTAGCAGCGAGTTCCAGGAGGAGCGCTGCTGGTAATTAGTAGTAGCGCTTCTCTCTGCCCGCGCTGCTACTATTATTTCATATTTTATTTCTTTTTTATTTCATGTTGTATTCGTACACCTTTACACAAATTTTCATACAACAGGAATTTACAAATTGTTTTTACATCATAATGAGTTATTACATCACGGGGTGAAAGAACCATGTGGACTAGTTTTAATTGGACGGACATCCACTTGAAACTAATCCGCGGTTCTTTCACCCAATGATATAATAAATATCATCATCATCATCATATCATTAACAACTTATCATCATCATCATCATATCATTGGTCACTAGTCGTAATCACAAGTACTCCTCACATCTTCAACTCTAACACATTGTATCACATAATAAACATATTGTACCTCATAGGACCTACTACATTCTCTTAGGACCTACTATATTCTCTAAGGTAAAATAGCAAAAAACAAGATAGCCCCCCACTCTCCATTATGGAGAATGCAGATTATCCTGTCTCCAATTCTTACCTTTCGCTTAATGTTGCTTCCAAGAACCTCCTTACGAATGTCCAAACATTTTTTCCACTCTTTGATTAGCATGTGTTCACCGGTTTCAGAAATTCGATATGCACAGGTGAGATCCGTAGGATGACCTGGCTGTAGGTTCAGAACTTCAAGGCGACCATTGTAATACATCATATGAGGCACACAATCCATCGGGATTTTCTGTTGAAAAACATAGTAATAACTTCGTAGTTAGCAATGATGTACTAGTTTTAGAAGTATGCAAAAGATGCACGGATGTCGTAATAGTAAAATATCTTACCAGGGTATCTCCATAGAAGTTATCGTGGTTCAACACGTGCACTAGTGGCACGTATTCACCATAATTTGGAGGAGTTCGATAATAGGTATTGTAATTCTCAAAAAAAGTATAATAAGCAATCAGATGATTTTTCTCCTTATAAGTTAATTCGGAGCCATCAGTGTAGTGGGTTTTTTCTACCATCTTCTGCACATTCTTTGAAGATTCAAAATAAGCTGTCAATGGAAATAAGCTGTCAACTATTTTGAAATAAACAATATAAATTAGTTAATAACTATGTTTGAGAAACTCACATTGCGGTAGAATCAGAAGCGTATCAACAAGGACCCAAATGTCCATATTGTCTTGCTCGAGGTCAGGATCACGAAGATCCATGCTGACAATCATACCCTCATAAAAACCATACATTTTGCAAAGTGCTTCCCAATTTTGGCAACCAAAATGGGTTACGCTCTGAGAATTGTACAGATTTACTTCAAAATCGATATCATGATGGGTCCTTAGGTGTATTTTGTTTGTTTGAAAATTTTCATGGTCTTCAAAACCCATCCTCTCCAAGACATAGCGTGTTGCATGGCATGGGATAAGCTAGTCGAATTGTAAAAAAAGAAAATTAGATGTTGAAATAGTTGAAGTCATGCTTAATTACGAAAAAAACACCTGTCGTTGTTGCGTACCATTTCAACATCGAAGCTCTCCTCGAGCTTAATGCTGAAGTGCCGATCTTCATCCAGTTGAACGAACCTGTCGCACATACCTCGATCATCGTGGCACCAACTGCACTCCCCCGGGAGAATGTCGTCGTCCGAGTACGACATTTCCTACGTTCATAATTCAAAGATTAAACTTGTACATATTCTAGCACAAGTCATGCCAGAATTCACGGAAAAATCCAGCATGACCTTTGCTAAAAAAGGACATATCGAGCGCCTGAAATTTGCCGGAACGGAAATTAATCAACACTCCGACAAAACATAGGCCACTCGGAGGTGTAACCAAAACATGAAATAATTGCTTAAACTAAAAAATAACACCAAATATGGCATGTTCAACTAGTTCTATTAATTCAACTAGTTCTATTAATTCAACTAGTTCTTACTAAATATAAACTTAGTATAAAAAGAAAAAAACTAGTTCTTTCTAAAAATGAAGTAGTTCAACTAGTTATTAATTTACTTACTATACTAGTTCAACTAAAACTTAACTAGTTCAACTAAAACTAAACTAGTTCTATTAATTCAACTAGTTCTTACTAAATATAAACTTACTATAAATAGAAAGAAACTAGCACATCTACTACTACTAATTAACATCTAACTAGTACATCTACTTCTAATTAACATGTACTACGGCTAATTATACAACTAGTTTACCATCACTACTAGTAATTAATATCCACTACTTCTAAAAATCATTATCTATGAACCCTAAATTAACATCTACTACTACTAAAATCATCTACTAACTAAGCAAAGAGAGAGGGGGTTGGGGAGGGGTGGGGGGCTTACAGAGGGAGAGACGGTGGCGGGGAGGTGCTCAGCGACGGAGGGGCGGCGGGGGCGGGCTCGGGATCGGGAGGGCGGCGGTCCTGGGCGGCGGGCTCGGTCGAGGGCGGCGGCGGTGAGGTCGAGGGCGGCGACAGTGTGGTCGAGAGCGGCGGCGGTGAGGTTGAGGGCGGGCAGCGGCGGTGGCGGTGAGGGCGCAGGCACGCTCGGGCTCGGGCGGCGGCGACAGGGAGTAGGGGAACAGGCCGGTGGGGGGAAAAGGAGGACTTAGCGAAATTTTGATGCGGGGGGTGGTTAACTCGAACTAGCATGAGCGCACGTATAGAAAACGCGCTATAGCTAACTTATCTACAGCGCGTTTTAGGGAAAACCGCTACTGCTAATGGAAGCAGTTATTTCTTTTGTTTAGTAAAAACATCAAAAATATACATTGGTCATCATTGATCTTTTTGTGTATAATCTAACTAGTCAGCATGAATCCTCACTGTACCTGTATAAGTACAGGCGAGGATTCATATTGCAACCACAAATCATACACATATAGTTCAATGAAGACCAAGTGCTCGAGATAGGTTGAGAAGCAACATATTTAAGGTGGTAAACACCTTGTTCGCTTAGCAGTATGGGACTAAACTTAATTAGTTGCGGTCATACTTAGCAGCAGCGAGTTTTGAGCAAAACCGCTGCTACTAATTTTTTTAGCAGTAGCGCGTCCACGGGAAGGGCGCTACTACTATATCTAGCCTGGAGGCAACACCGTGGCAATTATAGTAGTAGCGCTCTTTTCACCAAGAGCGCTACTGCTACTCAGTCATTAGCAGCGCTTTTTTCTAAAGCTCGTTGCTACTAATTAGCAGTAGCGTCTGTTTTTAGACCGCGCTGCTGCTAAGATTCTGTGTATAAGGTTTTCCCTAGTAGTGCATCATCAGAATGAGGAGATTCACATGCAAATCCAGATAAGTTAGATGGATCAACTGGAGGTCCCTTTGCAGCAACCCATGTAGTTTTGGGGTACTGCTCAGGCTTCCAATATGTACCATCAGCATTGAGTTTCCTCTCAAAGGCGATACCCTCTTTCCTAGGGTTCCTGTTGAGGATCTGCTTTTTAAGCACATCACAAAGAGCCTGATGCCCTTTGAGGCTTTTGTACATGCCTGTCGTGTACAATTCCTTCAGCCCTGCATCGTCAGTGATACTAGCAATGTCCTCAGATGAGGAATTAGTGATAGTAGAGGCATGTGAAGAATTTGAAACATTAGCAGCATTTGAACATTCAGGTGAAGAATTAGCAGATTCACGTTCAATGCACTTCAAGCATGGAGGAACAAATTCTTCCTGAGAAGCGCTGATTTGTTGAGCAAGTAATGAATCGCGCTCCTTCTGAAGATCTTCATAACTCACTCTTAGCTTCTCAAGGTCTTGCTTTCTTTGAATAAATTCATAAGAAAGCTTCTCATGATCGGATAAGAGAGTGTTATGATGACTTTGAAGATTGTCAAACCTAGTCTGAAATCTCTGAATATTTTCAGTCAGGGCTTTATCATCACTTTTGTCTAGCATGTTTTGAACCTTTTCTAAAGCCCTTTGTTGTTTTACAGCAATCTTAGCAAGTTTAGAATAGCCGGGCTTAAGATTTTTATTAGATTCATTCTCACTTGATTCAGATGAGGTATATTTGAGTACCTTGGCACCCTTTGCCATGAAGCAGTAGGTCGGAGCGTAGTCATCATCCCCTTCATCAACTTTGTTCGTTAGGTTATTTTCTACAGTGTTGAAGATAGACTTGCTGATGAATGCAGTAGCGAGAGCTAGGCTCGCCACTCCAGATTCGGACTCCTCAGATGACTCCTCTTCCTCATTTTCTTCAGATTCAGCCTTAGAGTCCATTTCCTTGCCAATGAATGCCCTGGCCTTCTTGGAGCTGCTCTTCTTGTGATATGAAGGCTTTGAGGATTTTGATGATGAGGATTTTGTGGATTTCTTCTTTTTCTTCGCATCATCAGAACTGTAATCCTTGTATTTCTTCTTCTTTGATTCATTTATCCCATTGAGGACAATCTTGAATGTAATGTCCAGGCTTCTTGCATTTGTGGCAGAGCCTCCTCTTGTAGTCACTTGATGAGGAATCACTGCTCCTTGAGGGTCTCCCAAAGTGACCACGTCTTGAGAACTTTTGGAAGTTCTTCACAAGCAGAGCCAGATCATGGCTTAGTTCTTCAGGATCACCAAGGCTACTACCAGAGTCTTCATCTTCGGACTCAGATACGGCCTTGGCCTTCAGTGCACGTGTTCTGCCATAGCTTGAACCATAGAGATCTCTCTTTTCAGCAAGTTGGAACTCATGAGTATTTAGCCTTTCGAGAATATCAGCGGGATCAAGTGACTTGTAATCAGCATGTTCTTATATCATCAATGCCAGAGTGTCAAATGAGGAATCAAGCAATCTCAGCAATTTCTTCACCACCTCATGGTTGGTGATGTCAGTGGCACCAAGTGCTTGAAGCTCATTTGAGATGTCAATGAGGCGATCGAAGGTTTGTTGAACATTTTCATTGTTGAGTCTTTTGAAGCGGTTGAAGAGATTGCGAAGAACATCAACTCGAGAGTCACGCTGAGTTGAGACTCCTTCATTCACTTTGGACAACCTGTCCCAGATAAGCTTCGTTGTCTCCAAAGCACTCACTCTGCCATACTGTCCTTTGCTCAGATGGCCACATATGATATTCTTCGCTTGAGAGTCGAGTTGCTTGAATCTCTTCACATCAGCAGCATTCAGAGAAGGTGTGACTGAGGGAACACCATTTTCCACAACATACCAGAGATCGTTATCAATTGCTTCAAGATGCAGTCACATCTTATTCTTCCAGTAGGGGTAGTCCTTCCCATCGAAGGTAGGACACTCAACAGAGACCTTGATCATACATGCGGTCGACATAACTAAAACTCCAGGCGGTTAAACCAAAATCACATAGAACAAGGGAGTACCTTGCTCTGATACCAATTGAAAGTGCCTTATAACGACTAGAGGGGGGTGAATAGGCGATTTTTATGAAATTCTGCACTAAGGAATTTTCCGGTGAGGAAATTCCTTAGCGAAGAACTACTAGCAGCGGAATAAGTACTCAAAAGTAAACATAATAGAATACAAGCATAGTCATCATGATGAAATGAAGACAGGCACAGAGTACAGGAAGCGTAATCACAGGATAACACAGGATGAAGACAAACAGACTGAAGAAATTGAACTGAGGAAATTGAGAAAGTCTTCAGTCAAAGTCTTCAAACACAGATATGAACAAGCACACAACACAGTTATGAGGAAATGGAAGAGTTGAGGAAATAGAACCAGTAAGCTTGGTGAAGACAATGATTTGGTAGACCAGTTCCAACTGATGTCTCAGTTGTACGTCTGGTTGGAGCGGCTGAGTATTTAAACTCGAGGACACACAGTCCCGGACACCCATTCCTGAACACGCAGCTCAGGACACCCAGTCCTCACCGTATTCTCCTTGAACTAAGGTCACACAGACCTCGTCCAATCACTCGTGGTAAGTCTTCAGGTGACTTCCAAACCTTCACAAACTTGGTCACTCGGCGATCCACAATTCCTCTTGGATGCTCTAGACCATGACGCCTAACCGTCGGAAGAAGCACAGTCTTCAAAGGTAACAAGCGTCGGATCCATGCAGGATCAATCTCTTCAGTGATGCTCAATCACTTGGGGTTTGTAGGTGTTTGGGTTTTGGGTTTTTGGTTTTTTCCTCACTTGATGATTTTCGCTCAAAGTCCATGGAGGATGGGTTGCTCTCAAATGACAAGTTTCAGTTTCTCTCAGAGCAGCCAACCAGCTAGTGGTTGTAGGGGGCGGCTATTTATAGCCTAGGGAGCAGCCCGACATGATAATACATAAATGCCCTTCAATGATATGACCGTTAGGTGGATAGATATTTTGGGACAGCTGGCGCATAGCACAGCAACGGTCGGAATTTTGAGTAGCAAAATCCTCAGGGCTATCATGTTCCTCACTGTGTAGGAAATCCACACTGGCGAATTCCTAACTCCTCAGTCAGAACAAATTCCTCAGAGACCAGAAGAACTTCGTCTCTGTCACTGAAGAAATTGACTGAATTGTATGAGATTTCCAATGGCTTCACTCGAAGGGATTGGTAGGTGTAGGATTTTGAGTTGAGCATCACATGGAAAAATTTCCTTAGTATTTCCTCGACCCCTTTAACAGTACGGTGTTTCCTATGACTCAATAAAGAGAAAATGAAACTACGAAAACAAAAGTCTTCATGCTTCATGTTCCTCGAATGAATATCAAGTCTTCACGGTCACACCATTTTCTTCACTTTCAAAGTCTTCAGAAAGTCTTCAGAATACCAAAGTCTTCAGACGAAGAACTTCGTTTTTAGGGGTCGACTTTCTCTGTAAATATCAAACTCCTCATAGACTTATAGACCCGTGTACACTCATAAACACATTAGTCCCTTAACCTATAAGTCTTCAATACACCAAAATCACTAAGGGGCACTAGATGCACTTACATGTTGGCTCAACCTTTCCATTCTTCATTCCGGAGTGCCTCAACAATTTATGGTGGTGTTTCTCGTCATCATTCTCAAATTTTGAAGAACGAAGAATAGTTTTCCCTCCATATCTTATCCGTTCTCTAAAGGATCCATGGTTCTAGCTTGATGGCATCCTATCTTAATTGTTTTTGTTTTTGATAATTCTTTCCACCCTTCCGGAGTAGTTCAGGAGCAGTTCAGATGTATGGCTATCCTATGATGTTTGAGTAGATCCGTTTTGTCCTATGGGCTATTTGATGATCAAGATTGGTTTGAGTTGCATGTTTTATTATTGGTGCTGTCCTATGGTGCTCTCTGTGTTGCGCAAGCGTGAGGGATCCCCGCTGTAGGGTGTTGCAATATGTTCATGATTCGCTTATAGTGGGTTGCGTGAGTGACTGAAACACAAAGCCGAGTAAGGGGTTGTTGCGTATGGGATAAAGAGGACTTGATGCTTTAATGCTATGGTTGGGTTTTACCTTAATGATCTTTAGTAGTTGCAGATGCTTGCTAGAGTTCCAATCATAAGTGCATATGATCCAAGTAGAGAAAGTATGTTAGCTTATGCCTCTCCCTCAAATAAAATTACAATAAAGATTACCGGTCTAGTTATCGATTGCCTAGGGACAAATAACTTTCTCGTAACAACAAGCTCTTTACTAAACCTAACTTAGTTGTGTCTTTATCTAAACAGCCCATACTTTTTATTTACTTGCTATCGGGGGTTGGGTGCGACATATGCCAACGGATGGCTTATCGTGGTGGGGGCAAGTAGAACATCGCCGGTGCCTGGAAACGGGATAAGACACGAACGCCGACGTACTTTACCTAGGTTCGGGGCTCTCCTAGGAGATAACACCCCTAGTCCTGCTCTGCGGGGTTTCCGCATGATCACTAAGGCGAAGTGAATACAAGGGCACTCCTCGAGCTATATGCTGAAGGTAAGAGAAGGCAGGTCAGCTCTTCTCCCCCACCCTCGGTGTTCTGTCTAGTTCTAATGGATCGGAACCCCTTTGCATGGGTGCCCTGGGGGGTTTATATAGGCCTACCCCCAGGGGTACAATGGTAAACTGTTTGGGCACAGGGCCCAGCCGTCGGTCTCTTCGCCTGCCGGTCCTTCTGCCGACTGCTGGGGCCCGCCGATTGGTGGGCCCTGCCGACTGGTCTGGTATGGAGCCGACAAGCCGTACCCGCCGCTTGCGGGTCTTGCCGGCTGCTGATTATTGTAGTCGTGCCTCTAATGACGCAGGCTTGGTCATGGGGTCGTGGCTATACTCCTGCCGCTTGCGGGTGATCACTGTAGCCACTCCCCGTCTTGTCTGGTCAATGGCGTGGGGAACCCGTGGGAGGGGCAGGCCGAGTCCCGGGGGCCGGCTTCCTACCGTTCTGACTGGTGGCACCCTTGCCGTCTTCCGGACTCTCGCTGACTGGTAGGGCCCGTCATCCATGGACCGTACCGTCAGGCCATCGTGGGCTCAGGACTCCGCCCGCTGTTGCTGATGTCAGGGATGGCATGGCAACAGTGCCACGCCAGACGGAGATCTCCGTTGGTACAGCGCACTATGGCCTAGCCATCTCCTGAAAAGGGGAGGGAGTGGGCTTCACTGTTGCCACTCCCTGTCCCATCCCCCCTGACGAGGGCATAGGCTTTGTTGGTGCCGTGGTCCGACTCCCCGTGGCCGGCTTCTCCAGAAGCCGCCAGGCGGAGTCAGCCGGTCTTAACCTCGCCTCTAGGACTCGGATGCATGCGGGCAGCCGACTGTTCCTTCAGCCATCCTCCAGAAGGCGGCTCTTTATCTATCATCTTGAGGGGCGCAGTCAGCCCCGATGTCTTGAAAGGTTTTGGGCCTCGGGTTAGCCTACCCGTGGCCCATTACTCCGACAGTAGTCCCCGAAGCTGATGAGGCGCCGCGGATAGCCAGCCGAGGAGCCTCAGCAGTTTCTTTCTCTGAGTATTTGAGGTGGAAACCTTGTTCGATTCTGCCGGGCCGACTGGTAGGATTCGGATTCGCCCGATTTGACTCGTCCAAAACTTTCGAATGCCCCGGCAGGAACTCTATGGCGTATCAGCTAAGCTTCCTGGCAGCCACCCGTTTCGGGCCCGCCATGTGGTAACCAGCGGCCGGGCCAGCCTGCCTACCCATACACGCCACGGGACATGCCTACAGGCGGGGCCCTCCACTACCGCGCCTCGGCACGCGAGCGGATCCGCTGCGGCCGGGGGGGGGGGGGGGTTGAGGTTCCCACAGAGTTACTACGCGCAGTAACTTTGCACGATAAACGTGGGGGGCGTGGGGTAGTGGGCACAGTAGATCCCACAACCGCCCCCTCGGCTTCGCAGCCCATGAGGCTATAAGTAGGTGGAGGAGGGGAGCGGCAGAGCACGCGCGCCCCTTCTCCTCATTGCTTCTTCTTCTTCTTATTCTTCTTCTTCTTCTTCTTCTTCTTCTCTGCACCGCACCTCAAGCTACGTCGAGCGCTGCGGTGGTCTGCTCACAATGAGCTCTTCCTCCGCCGTCACGCCCCCTACGGCGCACTCCGGCACCTGGGACGGTTCGGAGGTCCACGACGATCACATCGATTTCCTCCGCAAGACGCGTCGGTTTCCCGGCGAGGACCTCATGCGGGTCCGCCTCGCGTGGAGGGGGGAAATTTCGCCGGCGCCGCAGGAGGGCAAGCGGGTCGTCTTCCGCTCGCACTGCCTACGCGGCCTGGGCCTACCGGCAAGCGGCTTCTTCCTCTCTTTCCTTGAGCTCTACGGACTCCAGCCGCACCACCTCACCCCCAACACGGTGGTGCTACTGTCCGCCTTTGTCACCTTGTGTGAAGGCTTCCTCGGAGTTCTCCCCACTATCGAGCTCTGGGGTGAGTTCTTCTACTCCAAGCTCGGCACCCAAGCCGCGGGCGTACCGGCTCAGTGCGGCGCGTTCATCGCCATGCGGACGTCGGGGGCCGACAACCCATTTCCCTCCATCAAGCTGATCAAGTCGGTGAAGATGTGGCAGCAGTCGTACTTCTACATGAAGAACGTCTCCGCGGAGGGTGATTGGGTCAATCTGCTGGCCTACATAGCCGGCCCGCCGGCGGGGAGGCAGCCCAACTGGTCGCATCGGGCCAGGACGTTGACGCCCGCAGGAGCCGGCGCTGTTGCGCGACTCCGAGAGCTGACGCAGTCGAAGGGCCTGACCGGGCCGGATTTGCTGGCCGCCTTCGTGGCGCGCCGAGTGCTCCCACTCCAAAGTCGCCCCCACATGATCTGCCAGATGAGCGGGCACCGGGACCCGAGTCGGATGTGCACCAAGGAGATGCCTCACGAGGAGGTAGCCTATATGGTGAATTATGTGGCGAGCTGCGACCTCAAAGAAGAGTGGCAGTTCGGCAAGGAGTCGTATTCACGTGCCGCCCCTCCGCCTCTGGTGAGTCATTTTCCTTTTCTCTTTTTCTTCGACTCTCCTGACTTCTTTGCTGCTGAGTCCATCTTGTCCGATCTGACCAGTCGGCTTTGGTCAGAACCCCCTCCTCCAGCCAGCAGCCGGCACCGTGGGGCCGGACCGTGAATTCCTCCCTGACCGAGCGGAGAGCGATGTTGACGACCCAACTTGGGGGCGGCGGCCCTGGAGGACGACGCCGAGGGAGGAAGCGGCGCAGCGGGTGGCCCGAGATTTGGGGCCAGTCTCGAGGACTAGCCTGACGATGATGAGGAGGTCGCCCCGCGCCACCAGCCAGGAGCCGGCCAGCCGGGCGCGAGCTCGTCTGCCGCGCCGGACGCTCAAGGCGGCGCCAAGAAGTGTAGGGCCGGGACGAGCCTGTTCGGCAGCCGGCCGAAGAAGCCCAAGGGCTCAGCCGCGGCGACCACGCGGGACGAAGCGGCCGCAAAGGCCAACCGCTTCCGCAAGGTGGTGAAGACGCCGCAGCTGATTTCGGCGTAAGTGCTACCTCCCTTTGCACCTTCACATTTCTTCGTTGACTCTGTCTGAAATCCCTTTGCTTTATTTTCTCGACTTTAGGGCCCCGCTCTCTCTTGAGAAGTAGGCCGCCGGCTCCGTCGTAAAGTCGGCGGAGACCTCCTCCACCACCCGGCGGATTGATCCGGCCGCCGACCTCCGGGAGGCGATGGAGCGGAACGCGTGGGAAGCGCGCGAGGAGTGGGAAGCTGCCCGCCTGAAGAAGGCGGAAGCCGACAAGGCGGAGGCCACCGCCCTGAAGAAGCTGGTGGAAGCCGAGGCCGCCGACGCGGAGAAGAAGCGCAGTGAAGAAGCCGCACACCACCAGTCGGCGATGTTTGTCGTCCCCCTGAACTCTGCGCCGCCACCACCGGAGTTCACGGCGCAGACTGGGGAAGTCGGCGACGAGAACCCGGTCATGGAGTGGGACGCCGACGACACCGCCACGCCAGACGTAATTATGCCGCCACCGCCGCCTTCCGGAAGCACGCCAGGCGGGCAGCCGGCGGACCCGCCGGTGCCGCCAACTGAAGGCGTGGTGGCGGCGGGCCTGGCTCTCGAGGTCGGCACGCCGACGCGCCGCCGTCTCGCGAAGGCGGCCTCGGCGCCGCGCCCTCTAGAGACCGGCGCCACGAGCTCCACGATCCCAGACACCGAGGTGTCGAGCGCCGTGCCCACTGGGTGGGTGCGGGGAGGCGGGACGGGCCCGTTGAACCGGGCGCTCTTGAATGTCCAAGCCAAGCTCTGAGCCGAGGGCGACGCCATCAAGGAATGCACCCAGGCGTATCTGGTGTCGCGAACAGCCATCCGGGTATGCGTCCTTCCTTTTTGTTTTTGTTTTTCTTGTTTTTCTTTGTGGGGGCGTGCCAGCGCATCCACTGGGTGTAGTCCCCGAGTTTTAGGCCGGCTGCTGAGCAGGCGGCTCAGAAATCTAATCGGTGAGTTCCAAGTACCAACAGTTTGTTTGGAATTTTGATGCAGGATTACCACAATCTTCGCGTGACCACCTTCAATGCCAATGTTGAGGAGCTGGCCAAGCGGACCGCCGACTTGTCGGACAGCCGGGGTGAGTCCTCTTCCTTCTCTGCGGGGGCGCGCTAGCGCACCCGCGGGCTGTAGTCCCCGAGATTCGGGCCGACTGCTGAGCAGTCAGGCCGGATCTCCCCGGTGACCTTTCTTCCTTGTTGACGACTGACACCCCTCCCTCTTCTTCTTCAGAGGCCAACGCCGCCCTGCAGCAGCTGGGTGAGGCCAATGTCGCGCTGCGTGTCAAGGAGGAGGAGTGCGGCCGGCTGACGGAGGAGCGCGACCAGCTGGCTACGCAGCTGGCGGAGCAGAAGGAGCTGCTCCAGAAGGCCCAGAAGGAGGCAGAGGACAAGGAGACCGCCCTCCTTGCCGAATTCGCGTCCGAGCGCTCCTCCTGGACCGACACGGAGATGACGCTGGTCTCCGGCTTCCACGCGATCGAAGATCTCGTCGATGGTGAGCTTCCCCTCATTTTCCTTTTCTAAGCTGCCGACTGCTAGTTATGTCGGCCTCTAATCTTTAACCTTGTTCTTCGTTCTACTTCCTTGGCAGACTTCTTCCCCGGCCATTCGGACGCTGCCAATCAAGCCATCGAGGCTGATTGTGAAGGGCGGAGGGTGGACGACGCGCAGATCGCCGCCAACGCCCCCCGAACTCTTGGCGAGCAGATCCTGAGCATCGAGGCCCGTCTTCGGGCGGCCCACCGGATGCTGCGCCGGCTTCAACGCATCGGCGCGCAGGCGATTGCCGCCCTGTGGCCGGATATGCAGGCACCGCGCACCCCCAGTCGGACTGCCGATTGGCTGGAGGTAGCAGCCGACCGCCTTGAGGCCTGGAAGGGTTCTTCGGCCCGGGCTGGAGCACGCCGGGCCTTAGAATTCGCAAAGGCGTGGTATCCTGGGCTGTGTCTAGCCCAGCTAGCCATGTTTCGGCTGGAAGCTCAGGCGGAGCTGGTGGCCGTGGAAGATGATCTCGTCAAGCACGCCGCGTCGATCGCCGAGTACACTGACACCAACGTCTTCGTCCCAGAGCGGACTGAGAACGGCGAGGAGGCGTCGCCGGAGTGGTTCGGGCTGAACCCGGATGACGACGAGGACTCGGCGGAGGTGGTCGACTCCAGTGGCGAAGAAAAGGCAAGGAGGAGGAAGGAGACGAGGAGGAGGCACCAGAGGTCGGGGCAGACGGCCAGCCCTAGCTCGACCGCGCCTCTAGCATCGATTCGCGCCCAACCGAGCCAGCTGCCGCCAGAGGTGATCAAACGGAGACCAACTAGCCGGCCGCCCCGGCAACTGGCACCGCCGACCCCTCCGTTCCTCCGAGTCCGTCCATGGCTTCCTAGGCTGCCACTTTATCTTTGTTTTTACCTGCTTAGTAGTCTCAATGATCTTGTTATTTTGCACAATTCCACCCACTGGGTGTATCTTGAACTTCTATTTGAAGATTCGGCCAAGGGCCTTTTCTATGTAAATATTTATCCGTGTTCTATCTCTTCTTGCTTATTGCTCTTTCGCTTTTTCCTTTGCCGCCTTCCCTTGGTTGCCGTCTTGCCAGTCGGACAGCCGCTCTGCGGACTGCTGCTGGATCAAGTACTTGGCTTCTTTGGGAAGGAAAGTACTTTAGCCGTTAAGAGTTTTTAGCAAGTTAATTTAGAAAACGGCATGCCGGCTGCTCGAGGGTCGGTTGTAAAAGGCTGGAAACCTGCTTAAACTATGTACATGCTTTGAGTCCTTAGCCATTTTTCATATGGGCACCCATTCTACCTTACTCCTGCTCACCAGACAGTCGCTCTGCGATCTGCGGGTTCTAACAGGAGACGGCTTAAGTGCCACACACTACTTGTCCAGCTGCAGGAAGTCATTTCATAGTTCAAGACGGCAAGTCCCCGGGCCAACTATTCGAACCCGGTGCCAAGCGGTATAACAAAGAATAACATACTCATAGGCATAACTCTTATCATATCGATAAAAGAGGGCAGTCCCCGAGCTCTTCTCGAGGGGCCTAAGGTCTTCATACTTTAATACAAAAGGTAGCGTGGTACATACTGCATTAACTGTAAAATCTTCAGAGGAGGTTTGCATTCCACGGCCGTTCCGTCTCTTTGCCAGAGTCGTCCCTCTTGCATGCTCGGGGCTTCTGAGCATCGATCAGGTAGTAGGAGTCATTGCCCAACACTTTGCTGATGATGAAAGGGCCTTCCCAAGGTGCTGAGAGCTTGTGCTGGCCGGCTGTTCGCTGAATCAGCCGGAGCACAAGGTCTCCTTCTTGGAAAGATCGCGGCTTGACCTTCCAGTTGTAGTATCGGCGTAGGCTCTGCTGGTAGATGCTGGACCGGCTGAGTGCCAGCAGCTGGCCCTCTTCCAGCAGATCGACGCCATCTTGACGTGCTTCTTCTGCTTCCTCTTCGGTTTACATGGTGATTCGAGGGGAGTCGAACTCTATGTCCGTTGGGATGACGGCTTCGGCACCATAGACGAGGAAGAAGGGCGTGAAGCCGGTTGACTTGTTTGGAGTCCTGCGCAGGCTCCAGAGGACGGATGGCAACTCGTCAAGCCAGCAGCCTGTCGAACGCTCCAGAGGCTCGACCAGCAGAGGCTTGATGCCGGACAGGATTAGGCCGTTTGCTCGCTCTACCTGGCCATTGGATTGTGGATGAGCAAATGACGCTAAGTCCAGTCGGATGCCCCGCGTCGCGCAGAAACGGGCCAATGCACCTTTGGCAAATTTTGTGCCATTGTCGGTGATGATGCTGTGCGGTATGCCATACCGAGTTGTGATGTCGGAGATAAAGGTCACAACAGTCCGACCATTCAACTTCTTGATTGGTTTTGCTTCTATCCACTTGGTGAACTTGTCCACTGCGACAAGTAAGTGAGTCAAACCGCCTCGTGCCGTCTTGAATGGTCCTACCATGTCAAGGCCCCAAACAGCAAAGGGCCAGGAAAAGGGAATAGTCTTGAGTGCAGAAGCCGGCTGATGAGTGTCGGTGTCAAAACCGGCGGATCTCGGGTAGGGGGTCCCGAACTGTGCGTCTAGGCGGATGGTAACAGGAGACAAGGGACGCGATGTTTTTACCCAAGTTCGGGCCCTCTCGATGGAGGTAAAACCCTACTCCTGCTTGATTAATATTGATGATATGGGTAGTACAAGAGTAGATCTACCACGAGATCAAGGAGGTTAAACCCTAGAAGCTAGCCTATGGTATGATTGTTCTTTTCGTCCTACGGACTAAAACCCTCCGGTTTATATAGACACTGAGAGGGCTAGGGTTACACAGAGTCGGTTAAAATGGTACGAGATCTACATATCCGTATCGCCAAGCTTGCATTCCACGCCAAGGAAAGTCCCTTCCGGACACAGGACGAAGTCTTCAATCTTGTATCTTCATAGTCCAGGAGTCCGACCGAAGGTATAGTCCGGCTATCCGGATACCCCCTAATCCAAGACTCCCTCAGTAGCCCCTGAACCAGGCTTCAATGACGACGAGTCCGGCGCGCAGATTGTCTTCGGCATTGCAAGGCGGGTTCCTCCTCCAAGTACTTCATAGAAGATTTTGAACACAAAGGTAGTGTCCGGCTCTGCAAAATAAGTTTCCACATATTGCCATAGAGAGAATAATATTTGCACAAATCTAATCTATTGACGTATTCCGTAGCATGACATCACACCACGACCAAGTCTTTATTCGAATCGTTTTACTGTCCCACCTTAGCGCGTTTAGCGAGGCGGTTTCCTTGGCACGTCTTGACAAAGCAGAGATCGTGTCCCCTTATTCTGGGATTCTCATCAATACGGGCGCGGGTAACCCAGTCGTACCCATTGGTATGTTTTCTCGATCAAAGGCGAGTCCCAAACGGTCACGGGGAGGGCCCTTGGTATTCAACCTCTTATAAAGAGACCAAGGCCTTACTCCTTTCTTTCAATCTCAAACGAATTCGCCCTTCGCCTCGAGTTCCAACACCCAAGGCTCCAGATTTCAGGCGCTTCGGACCTTCGACAATGTCCGGTTCCGACCTTCGAGGCCGATGGATGCCCTCCTCCGTCACGGAGGAGGACGTGCTGAAGTTGAGAGAGGCCAGGTTCTTGACCGGCGAAATCTGGCATAGGCTGCTGTAACGCCCTTGATGCGGCTATATCTCCCACATGTCGAAGCACGACTTAGAGGCATAACCGCATTGAAAGCAATGTCGCAAGTGAGGTAATCTTCACACAACCCATGTAATACATAAGGGAAAGAGATACATAGTTGGCTTACAATCGCCACTTCACACAAATACATGAATAAAGCATTACCACATCCAAATACAATCAAGGTCCGACTACGGAACCAAAATAAAAGAAGAACCCCAAAAGCGACAAGGTCCCCGATCGACCCCAACTGGGCTCCACTACTGATCAACTAGAACGAAACAACACAAAGGACAAGATCTTCATCGAGCTCCTCCTTGAGCTTGGTTGCGTCATCTGCACGGTTCACGACACCTGCAAGCTGGTTTTGGAAGTATCTGTGAGTCACGGGGACTCAGCAATCTCACACCCTCGCGATCAAGACTATTTAAGCTTATAGGTAGGGTAAAAGGTATGAGGTGGAGCTGCAGCAAGCGACTAGCATATATGGTGGCTAAACATACGCAAATGAGAGCGAGAAGAGAAGGCAAAGCACGATCGTGAAACTATGATCAAGAAGTGATCCTAGAACAACCTACGTCAAGCGTAACTCCAACACCGTGTTCACTTCCCGGACTCCGCCGGAAAGAGACCATCATGGTTACACACGCGGTTGATGCATTTTAATTAAGGTCAACTTCAGGTTTTCTACAACCGGACGTTAACAAATTCCCATCTGCCCATAACCGCGGGCACGGCTTTCGAAAGTTCAAAACCCTGCAGGGGTGTCCCAACTTAGCCCATGACAAGCTCTCACGGTCAACGAAGGATATTCCTTCTAGCGGGAAGACCTAATCAGACTCGGAATCCCGGTTACAAGACATTTCGACAAGGTAAAACTAAACCAGCAACACCGCCCGAATGTGCCGACAAATCCAGATAGGAGCTGCACATATCTCTTTCTCAGGGCACACTCAGATTGTCTAAGGTACGGGTAGGCCAGCCCAGAGTTGCCCCTGGTGGCCACCGGTAGCTGACAGGTTGGACCAACACTCAGAGGAGCACTGGCCCGGGGGGGGGGGGGGGGGGTTAAAATAAAGATGACCCTTGGGCGCGCGACCCCCAAGGGAAAAGAAAAGGCTAGGTGGCGAATGGTAAAACCAATGTTGGGCATTGCTGGAAGAGTTTTATTCAAGGTGAACTGTCAAGGGGTTCCCATTATTACCCAACCGCGTAAGGAACGCAAAATCCGGGAACATAACACCGATATGACGGAAACTAGGGCGGCAAGAGTGGAACAAAACACCAGGCATAAGGCCGAGCCTTCCACCCTTTACCAAGTATATAGATGCATTAATTAAATAAGATATATTGTGATATCCCAACAAGTAAACATGTTCCAACAAGGAACAACATCTCCATGTTCCAACAAGGAACAAACTTCAATCTTCACCTGCAACTAACAACGCTATAAGAGGGGATGAGCAAAGCGGTAACATAGCCAAACAATGGTTTGCTAGGACAAGGTGGGTTAGAGGCTTGGTTCAACAATATAGGAGGCATGATAAGCAAGTGGTAGGTATCGCTACATAGGCATAGCAAAAGAGTGAGCAACTAGCAAGCAAAGATAGAAGTGATTTCGAGGGTATGGTCATCTTGCCTGAAAACCCGCAAGGAAGAAGAACGAGTCCATGAAGAAGACAAACGGACGTAGATGAACGTGTCCTCACAAACACGACGTTACCGGAACCAACCCGAAGAAGCAACACCGGAAAAGAAGCACACAACATAGTAAACAACCAACACATGAACATGATATGATATGCGGGATGCGGTATGTGATGCATATGCATGATTTGATAAGGAATGATTGAACCTGGCATCAACTAGGAAATCCAAGAGTGCCACTGGAAAGGTGAGGTGATTTTGGTTGAAATCGATATAAAGATCACCGGAATCGGATGCACGGTTTGGAAATGGCAAGCAAAACAAATATGGCACCGGTCTGCGATAAACAGCAAGTAGCCATCTAAATGCAACAATATAAACATGCTACAGCACTCAAACATGGCAGGGATCCACTCATAATGCTTAACAAAATATGAACACTGAGCTATGGCCAATTCATCCATTACCAGGTTCAAACAAGCATGGAAAAAGAGCAATTGGTAAACAAGTTTCAGACTTAGTGAAATTAACACTAGTCTGGAACTTCAGATCAGGTAGCACACTTTGGAGCATTAAAACTATATGCTACAGGAACTTAACATGGCAAAGTAAAGCATGGCATGGAGCTACTCAAAGAGCTTAACAAAAGTCCCTTAGTTACCTTGAGCCAAAAGGGATCAGAAAATACAATTGCAAGCATGCGAACAAGGCAAAAACATAATCAGATTACAGACTTAGAGAAAAACTGGAACTTGCAAATCTGATAACGAGTAGGCATGTTCACGAGCTCGATGCACTCATTACAGAGCAAGGCATGACAATCTAAGCATACACCCATCAAGAATACACATTATACAAGCTAGACCTGGCAAGAACAACAACATAGCATGCACGGATCAACAACAACATCCTCGGCAAAATCGCTAACAAGTAGACAATCTGCCCAGATTCACGAAATAGCAAAAGTAGAGCTCGATTGACTCAAGCTAGGGTGCTCCATAATTGCAAACAAAGACATGGATGGATAGAGCACTACAAGATTAACAAAACATCCTTACTGATCATCCACAAAAGAGGCACGGATCACTAGGGAACAACATGAACATATGGCCTATTGATAAAAACAGATCAAGGACTTTGAGAAATTCTAAGTCCCTGAAATCAGCATTAACGAATGCACCACTTTGCAAGCTTGTGCTAGTCACCACACACATCACAAAAATACATGGATAGCACCTCTGTAAAGATGGCATGGCATATAACAAAACACATGTAGAGCTCAAGAGCATATCATGCACACAATAATCATGGCAAAAATGACAAATAGCTATTTGATGCAGCAGATCTGACAATTAGCTCAAATAGCACTCTTCCAACAGCATTTCGGGCATCAAGATGAGCTCAAATGAAAATGATGCAATGAGATGAAATGATGTACTCTCTGAGACGAACAATTTGATATGCTACACGTGCAAAATGAACCTACGGATGCAAAGTTACGACATGATGAACATGGCCATTTGAATCTGGAAATTTCGAGGACTTAGTGAAATTTATACCTCCGAAGAAAGTCAACGGGACGGAGCGGTGCGGGACGGCACGGTGCATATCTGAGACGGGCGTTTGGATGCCGGAACTGGTGGATCTGATCCCCTTTGGTGCGGATGACGAGGATGCCGGAACCTCGCCGAAGAAAAACTGGAACGGCGGCCGGAGACGGAGGAGGCGCGGGGTTTGTCGGAGGATGACGCCGGCGAGGCGGCGACAGCTGACGTCGGCGAACGGAGGCGGCGGGCACGGCGAACAAGGAGGCGGTGCACGGCACGCTGCGGCGGCGGAGGCGGTGGCTGGCAGGGAGGGCGCCGCGGCGGGGCAAGGCGAGCTCCAGCGAGGGCTCACCGGTGGCGGGCGGCGGCTGAAAGGCGCGGGGCGCGCTGACCGGGCGGATCAGGCCCGCCGTGGCCCGAAGCGGGCCGGAGATGGGCTCCGCGGCCCGGCGCGGTGGGGAGGAGAGAGGCGGCGACACATGGCAAGAGCTGGTTGGCTCGCGGCGGCGGCGGGGTGACGTGGCGCGACACGATTCGTCAGAGCGAGGTGGCGGCGGCGGCTGGACATTGTCCGGCGCGGTGGGAGATTTGTCCGGGCGCGAGGAGGACGAAGCTAGGGTTTGATCTGCGTGAGGATTTCGGAGGGAGACACATATTTATAGGTAGAGGGAGCTAGGAGAGTCCAAATGAGGTGCGGTTTTCGGCCACGCCATCGTGCTCGAACGACCGAGATGATGGAGGAGGTTTAAGTGGGTTTTGGGCCACTTTGGAAGGGTGTTGGGCTGCAACACACACGAGGCCTTTTCGGTCCCTCGGTTAACCGTTGGAGGTATCAAACAAAGTCCAAATGGCACGAAACTTGACAGGCGGTCTACCGGCAGTAAACCAAGGCCGCATGGCAAGTCTCGGTCCAATCCGAAAACGTTTAACACCCACACATGAAAAGAGGTAGAAAGGGACACCGGATGACATAGGAGCGCCGGATTGCAAAACGGACAACGGGAAAAATGCTCGAATGCATGAGACGAACATGTATGTGAATGAAATGCACATGATGACATGATATGCAATGCATGACACGCAAGAAATGACAAGGCAACAACAGCGAATAACTGGACGACACCTGGCACATTGGCCTCGGGGCGTTACAGCTGCCTGCTCAAGGGCAGGTCATTCCCACTCCCAAGCCTGGTGAGAGTGTGGTGTTCATGTCTCACTTCCTTCGGGGGCTAGGCTTCCCAATGGATCCCTTCATGAGGGGGCTCATGTTTTATTATGGGCTGGAATTTCACGACTTAGCTCCGGAGTCCATCCTCCATATTTCCTCATTCATCATCGTGTGTGAAGCCTTCCTCCGTATTACTCCTCACTTCGGACTATGGCTCAAGACCTTCAAAGTAGAGCCGAAGATGATCGAGGGACGGCACGCGGAGTGCGGAGGTGCTTTTATAAGCAAGAATGCTGGTGCTCCATGGCCTGAGGGCTCTTTTCAAGAGGAGTCCAGCTTATGGCAACGAGAGTGGTTTTACATCACCGTTCCCAAGGGCACCAAGTGGGTGGCGCCACCTGCCTTTCGCTCAGGTCCCCCACCACAGCTAGTGTCATGGGTCAATAAAGGACTGGACTGGGGGCCATCCAAGGACGTGCCCTTGTTGCAGGGCCACATTCGAGATCTCTTAGAAAGAGACATTAGCCTGGTCGTGGTGACACAGGTCATGCTGATCCACCGAGCCTTGCCCGGCAAACGTCGCCCCCTTCGCCTGTGGGAGTTCAATCCGAAGGGACCACGAGCTCTCCAGCATTTCATGGGCGCAACGCCCGGCGTGATGTACAAATTGTTCTTCGGATCACAAGCAATGTGTCTGGACTTGACCGAGGACGCAGGCCTGAGCTGCAATCGCCCGGATACTCAAGTAAGTAGCCTTGTGCCTGGACTCGCTATCCGTATATTTATCACAAAATTTCCCCTAAAAGAGATGTCCTTTAAACAGGAGTGGATAGCGAAAGCAAAGCTAATCAGGTTTTCGGCCCCCCTCCCCGAGACCACGCCGGATCCCGTGCTTGTCAGGATGTTGGAGGTTGTGCCTTCGGAGGAAAGCGAGGGAGGGGACAAGGAAGCTATAGCCTCCTCGAAGGAGGTTGTCCGGAAGGGAGGAATCAAAAATTCCTCTCCTCAGGGGAAGAAGAGGACCGCCTCTGACGACCCGGAGACCATGGCCTCAAAGCACGGGAAGAAATCTTCGTCAGAGGGTCCTGCGCCGGGAGATACTTCGGCCGAATTATGCCCTTAAGGGGATCAGCCCTCCACCGAGCCGTAAGTAGAGAGGAGTTTTTCTTTTTAAAAAATGAGATAAATCCTTGCGTTATATCTGAGAAGAGTAATCAAAAATTCACCTTGTAGCTCGGACCTTAGCCCTTCTCAACAGAGCTCGTCTTCGGGGGATCTTCTTTCGGAGATGATGGAGAGCGGAACGCCTCCCCCTGCCATACCGCCTTGCGAGGCGGGCGACCCTGAGGTATCGTCGCGGAGGGTTTCTCCGAATCCGGTAGGGCCGGAAGGTAGTCATATGGCCCCCCAAATCCCTCCGCGTCCGGCCTTCGAAAAGTGCCATCGGACGAGTCCGGCACCGTCTGGTGCGTGGTCGGAGGAGCTGAAGGATCTGCTAGGGCGAGCATCTATCTCAGAGGAGCACCGTGCATTGATGGGTACGGTGATTGAGAGGATTTCATCCGTGGAGAGTGGATTGCACGAGGCCGTCAGGAGTTTACTGACAGGTTTTGAGGTATGCGAAATAATGTACCCTTTTTGGACAGTTGCGCATAAATAAGATGCGCCCTGTGTAGATAGTAGTCCCTGAGACTCTGTGCGTTGTCAAAAGTGACGGCGCGCAGAGGATCATAATCCCAGGTCTAATATGCCGCCTTCATACGTAGGTGGCAAAGTGTCGGGTGGCCAGCCGGACTGATGAATTTGCCGAGCTAAAGCTTGACGTGGCAGATGCCGACATCGCGCTTGTCAACAAGCAGCTTGATGAGGCACAAGGTATGTAATTACTCTGGTGGCACCTGGTAAGAGGAGCTTTATGCCAGTATCTTACAATGTGTGCGCTTGATGCAGATGGTGCTGCTGCCATGGAGAATCTTTGGGCGGAACTTGCCTGAGCCAAGGAGCAAGCCAGGAAAAGTGATGCGGCTGCCGGAAAGGCAATTGAAGAGCTGAAAGCCGAACAGGCTGCTCACTGCCGAAGCAAGAAGGAAATGGCCGAGATGGCTGTGAAGCTGAAGAGCATTGCTGACCGTTGCAATCTTCTTGAAAAAGAAGATCAGGCGGAACAGACAGACCTGGAGAAGGCCGTTGCCAATGCCAAGGATGCTTGCTCTGTGATGAGAGCTATGAAGGAGGAGCTGCGTCAGGCCGGAGAGATCGCGGCTGGAAAGCCCTTTATGCTGCGGAGGAAGTTCTGTGATCCTAAACATGCTCCGTTAGACCGGATGTGGAGTACGGCGGAGACCTATCTGGATTTGGCAGCGAGTGCCGCAGATGCGGCCGAACACTTCCGAGATCAAGAAGATCACGAAGTGGAAAAGCTCTTTTGGTCGCAGTTCCACAATCCGGAGCGTCCACTGTCATTAGCCGATCGTTTGGCCGAATGGGCCAAGCTAAATAGGTTGTCCGGACTCGCCATGAAGTATGTCATGAGTCATCTGTGGCCAGAGAGGCCAGAGCCGAAAAGTATTTCAACTTGGTGCAGCAGTTCCTTGGTGCAGCGCCGCATATCAATGCGATGAAGAGGTCAGCGTGCATAGAGGGTGCGCGGATGGATCTTGCCCGTGTCAAGACATACTGGGCGGAAATGGAGGCCACCGCTGTTGCATCCCCAGACTCGGATGGAAGTCGAGTACCTGCCGAGCACTATTTTCAGGAAGTTCTGCAAGGCGCTCGTTTAATAGAGGCGCAGTGCTCGAAGGATACTATATTCGAATAGCATATATTATTGCAAAACAATATTTTGATAAATTGTATAAGCTTTTTATACTTGTGCCTGCAAGTATTATAATACCTCCTGTGCGGCCGTTTAACATATATGTATATATAATCTGAAAGATGGCAGTCATCGGCTTCAGCCCCCATGCACATAATGCGGGGGTGTTCGCAGAAGGCGCATTTTCACACTTGATCCAACATCTTGGTCCTACAAAGGAGGTGATAGCGCAGCGAACTAGGCAATCGGACTATGATGCTTTATCACTTTCACTTAGCCATAGGAGTTTGACAGTGAGGCTACTTATATAGCCCCTGGTGGCGCATGCGCTCGCCCGAACTCGGGGCGCGTATGTGCCTGGCCGGGAAGTGGCCCTTCGTTAATGTTGAGGAATCCTAAAGATTCCGATAAGTCATCGAGTGGTTGACCAGTCTCACGCTATATCATGACAGTCAGTTTTTGACTTTCTCTACTAAGGTGCTCGCTTGGCCGAACCGGGGCACAATCGTAGTAGTTCTCCTGGTGCCGCCTTAGCCGATAGAGCAGAACGTAAGGTAGCAAAACACAAGAGCCGGGCAAACCCAACATTTGACCAAAGACATGATTTGGAGCTGATGCATATAAGGCCAAACTCGCGACGCCGAACACTCCCTAAGGTATTCGGTCTTTATGAGGGCGGGCGGGATAACGCCCTTAGTAATAAGCCCCTAGTGTCCAGGTACGCGCAAAACTCTGACGTGGCCACATGCCAAAACGCCAGCCTCCTCCTTGGTTATACCGAGAAACCAGGGGATGTGTATCAACAAGAGACAGTAAAAAAGGTTTACACAGGGTCTTAATCTGAAAAGAATCCTTGGAACGGGTCCCTGTTGCACGTCTGCGCCTGTGTCTCTATTGTGCCGTATCCTGGACGGTCGTAGCACGGTGTTCATTTGTAAAAGAGAGGAACTTAGTTGAAGAAAGATCGTGCCGAACATGAGTTATACTAAATAAACAAAGTATAAATCGAAATGGGTAAAATTGAGCTTTATTGTCTCTTGTTTTATATGCGCGGAGCCCCTAGTACAGGGGTATACGGCTATTAAGCCTTTATCAATTGTATGTTTATGCCGGACTCGTCTAGCCGTGTCTGTGGTCTTGACGACCTGTTTAGGTGCTTTGGCTGGTGAAGCCGCTTTATTGTGGGGCTGTCAAGGGAGCCGCACTGTCTTCTGCGCGGGAAGAACACTCAATGTTTTCCCTTTAATGAGATGATGCCTCGTGGACTGGGCATCTTAAGTGTAAGAGATGCATAATGCGGTATTGCGTTAAAGCGGGCGAAAGCTTCACGTCCCAGCAGTGCTTCATAGCTACTTGAGAATGGGGCGATGTGGAAAGTTAGCTGTTCACGACGGAAGTTATCGGGGGAGCCGGAGAGAACCCATGCAACGGGCATCCGGGCCTGGCGTTACCCCTTGAAAGGAGGTTTTGCTATGGCGAATTTTTGTTGGGTCTATCTCCATGTTGCGGATTGTGTCCTGGTATAACATGTTTAGACCACTGCCACCGTCCATCAGGACATTTGTAAAGTGGAGTCCGCCGATTATTAGATCTAATACCAAGGCAGTCCAGCCTGCGTTCCAGATACTTCTAGAGTAATCCTGATGGTCGAAGGTGATCGGTTTTAACAACCATTGGCGAGACTCGTTTGGGATAGGCTGTATGGCGCGTATCTCTGTTGGCGCCATTCTGTTCGTCACGTGAAGTAAGTTTACTATTTTGACTTCTTGTGGGAAATCCTTTTGTTTCCTGGTGCTCTGCTTGTGGGGTTCGTTGTCGTCCTCACTTGGTGTGTCGAGCCCCTTGTGTTCGGCGTTGAGTTTGCCGGATTGCTTGAAGACCCAACAATCTTTGTGGGTATGGTTCGCATGCTTCCCGGGAGTACTGTGTATTTGACATATCTTGTCCAAGATTTTGTTTAAGTTGGATAGCTCGTCCCTGTTATCCTTGAGGGGCGGCTTTCTCTGATTCTGCCGCGAGCTTTTGAATCCGGCGTTGACCGCCGTGCTCTTTGGGCTGTTTCCCTTATTCCGGCGTTGGTCCTTGCTGCATCGGGGTTTTCCGTTTCCATCCCTAACTTCGGATGTACTTGGGTCGCTGGTGCTACATCTTGCCAACCAGCTGTCCTCTCCTGCGCAAAAGCGGGTCATGAGGCTTGTTAATGCGGCCATTGTTCTTGGCTTTTCTTGGCCGAGGTGTCTGGCGAGCCATTCGTCTCGAACGTTATGCTTAAAAGCTGCTAGGGCTTCGGCGTCCGGACAGTCGACTATCTGATTCTTTTTAGTAAGAAATCTATTCCAGAATTTCCGGGCTGACTCTCCGGGCTGTTGAGTTATGTGACTGAGATCGTCTGCATCCGGAGGGCGGACATAGGTCCCTTGAAAATTTGCCCGGAAAGCATCCTCAAGCTCTTCCCAACTTCCAATGGTGTTTTCGGGAAGGCTTTTGAGCCAATGTCGGGCTGACCCTTTGAGCTTGAGGGGTAAGTATTTTATGGCGTGGAGGTCATCTCCTCTGGCCATGTGTATGTGGAGGATATAATCCTCAATCCAAACCCCAGGGTCTGTTGTTCCGTCGTACGCCTCTATGTTTACGGGCTTGAATCCCGCTGGAAATTCATGGTCCAGCACCTCATCGGTGAAACATAGGGGATGTGCGGCACCCCTGTATTTGGGTGTGCCGTGATGTTTGGATATTTGTTGTGTTGCATTGCTTACTAGAGCTTGCTTTCTTGGCCCGTAGATAGATCTGGCTGGGCCATCTTTTTGATGCGGATCCTTTGGTGGATCGCGTGCCGGCTTGTGTGCGGCGCCGCTTGCCGCTCCATGCTGCCCATGCGGTCGTCTATCCGACCGGGTGGCTTTCCTATTTTTGACTGCGGGGGCTCTAAGGCCTCCTCGTCAAATTCAGGCAGTAGCTTTCGCTTTGGATAGATTTTTGTGCGGCGACTGCCGCCATATTTGTCTGCGGTGTTGCGTACTTTGCTCCATCTGATTCTGAGTGCATCTTCCGCAGTTTTGAGCTTCCGCTTCTGCTTTTTCAGGCTACGCACACCGGCGACGAGCCTTTTGTGGAGGTTCTTCTGCTCCATGAGCCTATCCGGCGTAAGGTCGTCCGGACTGTTGTTTTCGCCGGGGACGGGGTGTTCGGTTTGTTTATCCAAGTTGCCTTGTTCGGACGGTTGCTCGAAGGCATGTTCGTCGTCCGCCGGCTCGTCCTGCTCTATGGCTGGGTCTGTATGGCTGCTGTCTCTGTCGAGGTGGGGCTTGGAGCGGCGCTTACGTCGCCGCTTTGATTGCTTTTCGAGTGAACGATCCCTCGTTGCATCCCCGTGTTCCTCGTCGTCGCTTCCTTTGGGTGTGTCCACCATGTATACATCATGAGATGAGGTGGCTGTCCAGTGCCTTATAGGCGTTGGTTCATGTTCATCTCCTACATCGTCGTCCATACCGTCGATGTCTTCGGAGTCAAAGTCGAGCACGTCGTTTAAATTATTGACAGTGGCTACGAAGTGGGTGGTGGGTGGGCTTTGAATTTCTTCATCATCCGCATCCCAACCTTGCTGACCATAGTCCGGCCAGGGCTCTCCTGATAAAGAGAGAGACTTTAGTGAATTCAGAATATCGCCGAAGGGCGAGTGCTGAAAGATGTCCTCGGCGGTGAACTCCATGATCGGCGCCCACTCGGGTTCGATCGGTAAGGGCGCGGAGGGCTCGGAGTCTGGAGAGGAGTCCGGCTCCTTGGAGTCACGGGCTTCGTAGAAAATAGGGCTGGTGTTCGGCTCGATCGCCGTAGAGATTGCAGCCCCCGAGGCGGTGTCCAACCACCCATCCTCGATTGGCGCAGTTGGCTCCGAATTAAGGGTCGGAGCTGATGCGGGTGCAGCCTCCAGGGCACTGTTCGGCGGCAGAGCTAGATCATGCCCATCATGACAGTGCGGTGCGCTCGGCTGCGGCTCGAATCCGTCGAAGATCAAGTCTCCGCGGAGGTCGGCCGTGTAGCTCAAACTTCCAAATCTGACCTGATGGCCAGGGGCGTAGCTTTCGATCTGCTCCAGATGGCCAAGCGAATTGGCCCGCAGTGCAAAGCCGCCAAATACGAAGATCTGTCCGGGGAGAAAAGTCTCACCCTGGATCGCATCGTCGTTGATGATCGAAGGAGCCATCGGGCCTAAAAGTGACGACACAGAGGAACTCTCAATGAAAGCACCAATGTCGGTGTCAAAACCGGCGGATCTCGGGTAGGGGGTCCCGAACTGTGCGTCTAGGCGGATGGTAACAGGAGAGAAGGGACATGATGTTTTTACCCAGGTTCGGGCCCTCTCGATGGAGGTAAAACCCTACCCCTGCTTGATTAATATTGATGATATGGGTAGTACAAGAGTAGATCTACCACGAGATCAAGGAGGCTAAACCCTAGAAGCTAGCCTATGGTATGATTGTTTTTTCGTCCTACGGACTAAAACCCTCCAGGTTATATAAACACCGGAGAGGGCTAGGGTTACACAGAGTCGGTTACAATGGTAGGAGATCTACATATCCGTATCGCCAAGCTTGCCTTCCACGCCAAGGAAAGTCCCTTACGGACACCGGATGAAGTCTTCAATATTGTATCTTCATAGTCCAGGAGTCCGGCCGAAGGTATAGTCCGGTATCCAGACACCCCCTAATCCAGGACTCCCTCAATGAGGCTTGTGGCGGAACTTCTGGCACCCCTTGCATTTTTGTACCAAGGCCTTGGCGTCTTCAAGAGAAGTCGGCCAGAAGAAACCATGGCGGAAGGCTTTGGCGACGAGTGCTCTTGAAGCCGCGTGGTGGCCACACTCGCCTTGATGGATGTCCTTGAGAATTGCTTGGCCTTGCTCCGTCTCCACGCAGCACTGGTAGACACCAGTGATATTGCGCCTTACGAGTTCTCTGTTGACTATGGTGTATGCTACCGCCCGGCGTTGCACTTGCCGAGCCGAGATCTCATCAGTTGGCAGCTCTTTGTTCACCAGGAATTTGAGGATGGGCTGGGCCCATGAAGGTGCTGCAATTTCTGCAACAGTCAAGACCGCGACTTGGACGAGGGCGGCTGGTCCGGGAGGTGGCGGGTTGGAGTTGGCAGCCGCTTGCTGTGTCGATGAAGTCCCGGGGCGGATTGGTGCAGTCCCTGGGCCGGGTTCTGAAGTCCCCGGGCCAACCGCTGCAGTCCCCGGGCCGGGTGCGACTGCCACGATCCCCGCACCGTTTGCCGGAATACTCGCGCCGTCTGCGGTGGCTCTTGAGTCAGATCCGACTACTTCAGGAGGAGCCGGTACGAAGATAGAGCCTGACTCTGGCGATGGCTTGACAGACGGCTTGAGGAGGTGCTGGAGGGCGACGCCGGACGGTATTGCTTGACGGGTGGAGCCGATTCGCGCGAGGGCGTCTGCTTGGTCATTGTCATTTCTTGGTACATGGAGAAACTCGCACCCCTCAAAATATCCACTGAGTTGCTGTACGAGGAAGCGGTAGCTCGCCATGTTTGCGTCTTTGGCGTCCCAATCGCCAGATGACTGCTGGACCACCAAGTCGGAGTCACCATAGCACAAGATCCGGTGAATGCCAAGCTCTTTGGCTAGCCGGAGCCCATGAATGAGTGCCTCATATTCGGCGACGTTGTTGGAGGCGGCAAAATGGATTTGCAGCACATATTTTAGCTTGTCGCCTTTGGGAGAGGTGAGGACGATGCCGGCTCCCAAGCCGGTGCGCATCTTGGAGCCGTCGAAATGCATTCGCCAATGGGTGCAGTCGGGCGCTGGCGGCAGATACTAGGTTTCGTCCCAGTCGACGAGGAAGTCGGCCAGCGCTTGCGATTTGATGGCGGTGCGAGGCTGATAGTAGATGGTGTAGGGGGCCAAATCTATGGCCCATTTGGCCACTCGTCCCGAAGCATCCCGGTTGCCGATGATCTCGGCTAGCGGAGCCGTGCAGACCACAGTGATTGGATGTTCTTGGAAGTAAGGCTTTAATTTCTTGGCGGCAAAGTGCACGCCGTAGCACATCTTCTGGTAGTGGGGGTAGTTTTGCTTGGAGGTCGACAGTACTTCACTTAAATAATATACCAGTCTCTGGACTGGTAGCGCCTTGCCTTCCTCCTTGCGCTCTACCACGATGACTGTGTTGACTACTCGGCTGGTGGCAGCGATGTAGAGGAGCATGGGTTCCTTAGGAGTCGGAGCCGCCAGGACAGGTGGAGTAGTTAACATTTTCTTTACTTGGAGAAAAGCTTTGTCCGCCTTGTAGTTCCACTCGAAAAAGTGGTCTTCTTCATGAGTTGGTACAGGGGGAGAGCCTTCTCGCCCAGACGACTGATGAATCGGCTGATGGATGCCAAACAGCCAGTGAACTTTTCTATGTCCAGCAGTCGGCTGGGTACCTCCATCTTCTCAATAGCCTTGATCTTCACAGGGTTGCACTCTATGCCGCGTTAGGAGACCAGGAATCCAAGGAGCTGGCCGGCTGGTACTCCGAAGACACATTTCTCTGGATTGAGCTTGATCTGAAATCGGCGCAAGTTCTCAAAGGTCTCCTTGAGATCTTCCAGCAACGTTCCACGCTTCTCCGTCTTCACTACCACATCGTCCACGTAAACATGAGCATTTCTGCCGAGTTGCTTGAGGAGGCACTTCTGCATGCAACATTGGAAGGTGGCCCCGGCGTTCCTCAAGCCGAACATCATGGTCAAGTAGCAGAAGGCTCCAAACGGCATGATGAAGGCGGTCTTTAGCCTATCGGCCGGGTTCAACTTGATCTGGTGATACCCCGAATATGCATCCAAGAAACTCAACAGCTCGCATCCGGCTGTGGAGTGTATCACTTGGTCGATTCTTGGCAAAGCGAACGGGTCCTTGGGGCATGCTTTGTTGATTTGCCATTGCTTGTTCTTCTTCAGTACCAGGACCAGGTTGGCTAGCCATTCTGGAAAGAACACTTCCATGATGAAGCCGGCCGCAAGCAGCCAGGCTATCTCTTCTCCAACAACTCTTCTCTTCTCTTCTGACAGGCAGTGCAAAGGCTGCCTGACTAGCTTGGCATCAGATCGGACGTGCAATTTGTGCTCGGCGAAATCCGTCGGGACACCTGGCATGTCTTTGGGGGACCATGCGAAGATGTCCCAATTCTCACGGAGGAAATCGACGAGCTCGCCTTCCTATTTGCTGTCGAGGTTGGCGCCTATGAAAGCGTACCTCTCTGGGTGCTC
Organism: Triticum urartu; assembly: GCF_056163025.1. Taxonomy (NCBI): domain Eukaryota; kingdom Viridiplantae; phylum Streptophyta; class Magnoliopsida; order Poales; family Poaceae; genus Triticum; species Triticum urartu. The sequence goes on from NC_141878.1 coordinate 522,927,306, forward strand.
TGGGTCCAAAGGTATCTTCTTTGTTTCTTTGGCTGGCTTGAACGAGCCCTCAGCTTCCGACTCCCTGGGATCGGGCGACATCTCTGGCTGTTTGCTTGCCATCGCCACAACCTGGTCAAGTAGCCGCTTCTCAGCTGCGATCACGAGGGACTCGGCCAGACGACTGCTCTCTAATGCACAGGTGGACGACTTATTGTAGTCGCCAGTTATGGTCAGGATCCCTTTGGAACTCGGCATCTTCATCCTTAGGTGGGCATAGTGGGGGACAGCCATGAGCCTCGCCAAGGCATGCCGGCCAAGCAGCACATGGTATGGGCTCTCCAGGTCCACCACTTCAAACCAAATTGACTCTCGGCGGAAATGATCTTTGTCTCCGAAGAGGACGTCAATCAAGATCTTGCCGATTGGTGAGCAGGAAAGGCCAGGAACTATGCCATGGAACACTGTACGGCTGGACTGAAGCTGTCTCTGTCTGATTCCTAATTTCTCCATGGTATCCTTGTACAGGATGTTGATGCTGCTGCCGCCGTCTATCAGGACTCTAGAGAAGTGAGCAGCTCGCTTGTCTATGGCAAAGGTGGCGTCCAAAACCAAGGCATAGGAGTCGGGTTCGGGCATTACTTCCGGGTGGTCAGCTCTGCTCCAGCTGATGGGCTTTTCAGACCAATGCATGAACTCCGGTGTGTCAGATGCTACTGCATTCACCTCCTGCTGCTACAGCCGCCTGCTGCGTCGATCATCGGCCACGCTGGTGAACACGACATAGGCTCCATGCTCTTTTGGGTACTCATCTTGTATCGCACCGACTGGTCTGACCGCCGGTTGCTGGGGCGGAGGAGGAGGCGGCTGCCCAGCAGGTGGGGGAGGCAAAAGACCGTCTCCCTTGGCGATCCTGGTGAGCCAGTGGCACTTCCGAGTGGTGTGATTGGACGGCTTCGCGCCACTGTGGAATTTGCAGGGTCCATCCAAAGTCTGCTCATATGAGAAAGCTGGCTGCCAGCTGGGCTTGCCGCCCTTCTGTCGTTTGGGCGGAAGCTGCCCTTCCAGCTGCTGGTCTTCGACTGTCGCCACCTGCTGACTGGTGGAAGTCGGTTGTGGGGCTTTGCGCTTGTGGTTGTTCTGCTATTGACGTTGACTGGTGTCTTCGGCCAGGGTTCGAGGAGCCTGAGGAGCCACCTTGCCTGTTGCACTAACTTGAATCTTCGTCTTCATGGAGGAGTCGGCCATGGCGTATTTGTCTGCTATGATCAGCAGCTCGTCGAGGGTTTCCAGCTCATCGCAGAGAAGGTTGTGCTTGAGGAGGGTGCCCTCTCGGCATACTGTAGTGAAGTACTCAATAGCCTGCACCTCGTGCACGCCCTCGCAGGAGTTGCGGAGCTCGGCCTAGCGCGTGAGGTAGTCGCGAGTTGACTCGTTGGGGCCATGCAGGCACAAGGAGAGCTGGCGAGGTTTGGGAGGCCGCTTGTACGTGCTGGTGAAGTTGCGGACGAAGGCGTCGATGAAGTCGACCCAACTGTTGATGCTGCGGGGCCTTAAGCTGTTCAGCCACGTCCAGGCCGTGCCCTGGAGCATGAGCGGAACGTACTTCACGACAACACGCTTGTTGTTGTTTGCTATGCTGACGGCCGTGGAGTAGTCGACCAGCCAGTCTTCCGGCTTCATGGAGCCGGTGTATTTGCGTGTGTCTCTAGGGAGCGTGAACCCTTTGGGGAAGGGCTCGTCTCGGATGCGGGGGCCGAAACACGGTGGACCCAACTCATCTTCTTCTTCAAGCGACGCTCTTCGCCCTCGAACTTGTCCAGCTCATCTGCCGCCGCCTGGGCGGCTCGAATGTTCTCTGCAGGCGTGCCATAAACAGGGCGATTTGCCCCGAACAGGTTGGCGATGGCCACGCCGCGCTGCTAGACTGCACCAAGGCAGCTAGGCCCAGCCGGCGCCGGCGTACCGCCCACAGCATGGTCCATATCGCGCTGGTAGGCCTCTGATAGGCGTCGCATGCTGGCCAGCTTTTTGGCGCCTTTGACTAGCTGAAGGCGGCGCGCCTCCAGCGTCTCAGCGTCGGCGTCTTCGGGAATGGGCGCTACCAGGTCTTGCAGCGCCGCGTTGAGCAGGTCATAATCACTCCCGCCAGAGTGCTCGCCATGATCAATGACAAGAACTTCCATGACAGTGCTTCCGCCGCTCCCCGCGCAAGGGATCAGCTCGTCGTAGACTACCACGTTGGTGGGGAACGTGTCAAGCGACGCGGTGTCGGAGTCGACCAACATCGGATTAGTGGAGCCTACGGACTCCAAGTCCCCAGCTGGCTCGCTGGCGACGGGGAGTTGATCAAGGAGGCCCACGAGGAGGCTCTCGGGGCCGCCTGTGCCCGCATCGGATGCGGGCTCGTCGGAGAGGTGGACCTCGCTGACAAGATCGGCGAGGCAACTGGCCGCGCAGGCAATTTCAGCGCCATGCAGCGCGTCGGCGCAGACTCCGTCTGGCATGCCGGGCTGGCTGCGCTCGCCAGGGAGGAAAAGGGTTCCCGTCCAGAACAGGTCTCCGGACGATGATGCACCTGGCCCCATGGTGGGTGCCAAGTGTCGAGGGTTGGGTGTGACATATGCCAACAGATGGCTTATCATGGTGGGGGCGAGTAGAACATCGCCGGTGCCTGGAAACGGGATAAGGCGTAGACATGAACGCCGGCGTACTTTACCCAGGTTCGGGGCTCTCCTAGGAGATAACACCCCTAGTCCTGCTCTGCGGGGTTTCGACATGATCACTAAGGCGAAGTGAATACAAGGGTGCTCCTCGAGCTATATGCTGAAGGTAAGAGAAGGCAGGGTCAGCTCTTCCCCCCCCCTCGGTGTTCTATCTAGTTCTAATGGATCGGAACCCCTTTGCATGGGTGCCCTGGGGGGTTTATATAGGCCTACCCCCAGGGGTACAATGGTAAACTGTCTGTGCGCAGGGCCCAGCCGTCAGTATCTCCGCCTGCCGGCCCTTCTACCGACTGCTGGGGCCCGCCGATTGGTGGGCCCCGCCGACTAGTCTGGTACGGAGCCGACAAGCCGTACCCGCCGCTTGAGGGTCTTGCCGGCTGGTGATTATTGTAGCTGTGCCTCTAATGACGCAGGCTTGGTCATGGGGTCGTGGCTACAGTCCCGCCGCTTGCAGGTGATCACTGTAGCCACTCCCCGTCTCGTCTGGTCAATGGCGTGGGGAACCCGTGGGAGGGGCAGGCCGACTCCCGGGGGCCGGCTTCCTACAGGTCCGAGTGGTGGCGCCCTTGCCGTCTTCCGGACTCTCGCTGACTGGTAGGGCCCGTCACCCGTGGACCGTACCGTCAGGCCATCGTGGGCTCAGGACTCCGCCCGTTGTTGCTGATGTCAGGGATGGCATGGCAACAGTGTCGCGCCAGACGGAGATCTCTATTGGTACAGCGCACTGTGGCCTAGAAATCTCCTGGAAAAGGGGAGGGAGTGGGCTTCACTGTTGCCACTCCCTATCCCATCCCCCCTGGAGAGGGCATAGGCTTTGTTGGTGCCGTGGGTCAACTCCCCGTGGCCGGCTTCTCTGGAAGCCGCCAGGCGGAGTCGGCCGGTCTTGACCACGCCTCTAGGACTCGGATGCATGCGGGCAGCCGACTGTTCCTTCAGCTGTCCTCCAGAAGGCGGCTCTTCATCTATCGTCTTAAGGGGCGCAGTCAGCCCCGATGTCTTGAAAGGTTTTGGGCCTCGGGTTAGCCTACCTGTGGCCCATTACTCCGAGCCTTGCTCTTTATTATCTTGCAAACCTATCCAACAACACCTACAAAGTACTTCTAGTTTCATACTTGTTCTAGGTAAAGCGAACGTCAAGCGCGTGTAGAGTTGTATCGGTGGTCGATAGAACTTGAGGGAATATTTGTTCTGCCTTTAGGTCCTCGTTGGGTTCGACACTCTCACTTATCGAAAACTGTTGCGATCCCCTATACTTGTGGGTTTTCAGTCACCGAGTTGTACATGCGCTGAACGCGGAGGTGCCGTACGTTTGGTACTCGATCGGTTGGAGCGCGAAGAAGTTCGACTACATCAACTGCTTCAACAAATGCCCCCGCTTACGGTCTACGAGGGTACATAGACACACTCTCCCCTCTCGATGATATGCAGATCTTGCGTGTGCGTAGAATTTTTTTTGTTTTCCATGCAATGTTTCCCAACAGGTCTTTCTCAAACAACCCTGCAATCAAAATACAAAGAGTCTCTTATGTCCCCAACACACCCAATACTATTGTCAATTGTGTAGGTGCACTAGTTTGGCAAAAAGATGATGATAGATGTGTAATATGTATAGTAGATATAGGGTCTTTTAATCTAAAATAATAAAAACAGAAAGTTAGCAAGTGACAAAAGTGAGCACAAATGGTATTGCAATGCTTGGAAACAAGGCCTAGGGTTCATACTTTCGCTAGTGCAATCCCTCAATAGTGCTAACATAATCGAATCATATAACAATCCCTGAACGTGCGACAAAGAATCACTCCAAAGTTCCTATCTAAGAAAGTAGGACAAAATGTGTATCAACCTCTATGCCTAGATTACCCTAATGTCACCATGGGAATCTGCAAGTGGATTACCAAAACATATAGCAAGTGACTCAATAGAGTACCCCATTGTCACCACGGGTATCCACATGCAAGACATACATCAAGTGATATCAAAATCCAAAATATTCAATCCAAATCAATGAAGCCTCAAAGAGCAAGACTCAATTTATCACAACAAAATAGATGGAGAAGAATACCATATGATCCAACTATATTAACAAAGCTAATGGTACATCAAGATCGTGCCCTATCAAGATCACGAGAGAGAGAGAGATCAAACACATAGCTATTGGTACATACCCTCAGACCCATGAGTGAACTACTCCCTCCTCATCATGGAGGCCACCGGGATGATGAAGATGGCCTCTGGTGATGATTTCCCCCTCCGGAAGGGTGTCGGAAAAGGGCTCTAAATGAGATCGCTTTGGAATAGAGTCTTGCGGCAGCAACATAAAAGTTCTAGGATTTATAAGAACTTTCAGCATTGGAATCATGTCAAAAGGAGTCCCAGGGACCCACAAGCTCACATGGCACTCCCTAGGTGGGTGGCACACCGTGTGAGCTTGTGCCCTCTTTGTGGGTCTTCTGGTCCTTCCTCGGAGCTCTGGGGGCCTCTTATGTTCCAAAAAAATCACTGTAAATTTTTATCGCATTTGGACTTCATTTGGTATGGTTTTTCTGCGAAACATAGAAAGGGCAAAAAATGGGAACTGGCACTCGACACTAAGTTAATAGGTTAGTCCATAAAATATATATAAGTGCACCAAAACCATATAAAATTGTTGTAAACATGGCATGAATACTCCATAAATTATAGATACATTAGAGACGTATCAGCATCCCAAGCTTAATTCTTGCTCGTCCTCGAGTAGGTAAATGATAAAAGAAGTAATTTATGAAGTTTGAATGCTAGAATAGTGCATAAGTTTGATCAATTATAATTTCAATCACTTTTCCTAGTATGATAAATAACAACTCTTTCTCATAAACTCATCATGATAAAGTAGCAATCAATTCGCATGTTATGGCTCAAACAATGCACTCTCTTGAAACTTAACAAAACCTATGTTCTTAGTCACCAAATGATTACAAATCATATTATCTTAGGAAAAGTCTAAGTAAGAGCTCCACATACTCAATTATCATATAGTCTTCTATGATTGCTAGTACTCAAAGCATATTCTTAGAACAAACAACATCCATCAAACACAGAGGAAGATAGGGGCTTAATGTTTCGCCTCCCAACTTATTTATCATAGAGATAATTGTCAATAATAATAATCATGATCAAATATATTTGACTGGATATATGTGTCTGGATCTTTCCCCACCACATGGTGCTTGCCAAGTGGAGAATAATTGAGGTTGGAATAAGAAGTTGAATCAACATGAAAAGTAAATAGACAGGCCCTCTGCATAGCAAAGCGTGGATTTGCTAATGTGCGAGAGCTCATAGCTTAAAACAGAGATAATTTCATTTGAGAGGTGTACTTTTCCTATCAACGGTTTAACGACAAAGTTTTCAATATATCCCAAGCTAAACACATTAATGGCGGTTCCCATGCTTTTACTCCCCATCCACCATACCAACACAAACCATGGCTAGCCCAATCCACGGTTGCCTGCCAACTTTCAACTTTTAAGGGGATTGTCCTCTATAAATTTTATTATTATTTTTGTTCGGTACTGGGCATTCCTATTACTAGCCTCCCTCAAATTTCACAAGTGAATAAACTCTCGTCGATGAGTAAAATATGAAGGAAATATTCCCTAGAGGCAATAATAAAGTTTTTATTTATATTTTCTTATTCATGATAAAGGTTTATTATTCATGCTAGAATTGTATTGATCAGAAACATAAATACATGTATGAATACATAAACAAATACCATGTCCCTAGTAAGCCTCTACTAGACTAGATCGTTGATCAAAGATGGTTAAGGTTTCCTAACCATAGACATGTGTTGTCATTTGATAAGGGGATCACATCATTAGGAGAATGATGTGATGGACAAGACCCATCCATTAGCTTAGCATATTGATCGATCAGTTTATCGATATTGCTTTCTTAATGTCAAATGCATATTCATTCGACTATGAGATTATGCAACTCTCGGATACCATAGGAATACTGTTGGGGATATTAGTACCAGTATGACCCGCCCAGGAGGGGCCGGGTCAGCCCTAATGGCGGGTTACATAAGAAGCCCGATAAACATTCAATATGATAGTTTACTAAACGTATAGAAGGCCCAAAGGCCTGGGGCGGCTTAAGGCCTGATACTGTAAACCGCCGTATGTAAGGAAAGACTTGTAAAGAAAGGCATGTAAAGGAAGTCACCGAGCCGGACATGATTATGAGCCGGCCAGGACTCTGTAGGCCACCAGGCGTCAACCCGTGTATATAAGGGGACGACCCGGTGCCGGTTTAGGACAAGAAACAACCAAGTCGATAACCAAGCCAGCGAGTTAAGCCTCTTGGAGATCGAAACTTCAGCAATACCAATCCCAACTAGACGTAGGCTTTTACCTTCATCGTATGGGGCCGAACTAGTATAAAAACTCTCTCGTGTGTCCTTTGTCCCGATTAACCCCTTTAACCTTCCTAGTGTGATGGCCCTACGACTAAGTCCTTGCTCTAGGACATCTGCCGTGTCAAATCCATGACAGTTGGCGCCCACCGTGGGGCTCGAACCCACAACCACAAGGTTAAGAGCTGGAAGTAGCCTTTGGGGATGAGTATGACTCCAGAGCAGAAAAATTAACCTTTGAAGTGGTTAAGATCAAAAGCCCATATCATGCTCCGTTTGGGCGGTCGGTTATGCCAAGTTCATAGCTCGGCCGTGTTACATATATTTGCAGCTCAAGATGCTGGGTCATAAGGGCACCATTACAGTACATGGGAGCCGGAAGATAGCCTTGGAATGTGAAGAAGGTGATGCCGCCTATGCTGAATCTGTTTGTGCAACATATGAGTTAAAATTCTACAAGGATCATGTTGACCCGGCAGACATGACGTCATTAAAGAAACCAACAACAGAGCATGAGCCGGAGTTGAAATTCAAATCAGCTGATGACACTAAGATGGTTGACTTTGTACCTGGCGACTCATCCAAACAGTTCATCATCAGTGCAAACTTGGATCTGAAATAGGAAAGCGCGCTCATCGAGTTCATCCGTGAGAACCAGGACATCTTTGCATGGAAACCTTCAGACATGTCGGGTGTCCCGAGGGAACTCGCTAGCACACTCTTAATATCGATCCAAAGTTCAAACCTGTCAGACAATTTCTCCGATGGTTCAATGAAGAAAGGCGCAAGGCCATTGGAGAAGAGGTGGCCTGGCTCTTGGCAGCCGGGTTCATTGTGGAGGTCTTTCACCCCGAATGGTTAGCTAACCCGATGCTTGTACTAAAAAAGAATGGCACCTAGCGTATGTGTGTGGATTACACAGATTTGAACAAGGCTTGTCCGGCTGATCCTTTTGCTATCCCCTGTATTGATCGGATCATTGATGCTACGGCGGGTTGCGCATGCTTGAGTTTCTTAGATGCTTATTCCGGTTATCATCAGATTAAGATGGCAGTCAAGAATCAAGAGAAGACAGCTTTTATAACTCCTTTTGAAGCTTTCTGCTATGTGTCTATGCCTTTTGGGATTAAGAGTGCCCAGGCGACTTACCAGTGGTGTGTGCAGAATTGTCTTCACGATCAAATTGGGCGCAATGTTCATGCTTATGTGGATGATATAGTGGTGAAATCCAGGGAAGAGGAAACCTTGGTCACAGACCTGAAAGAGACTTTTGATAATCTTCGGGTTTACAAGATGATGCTTAACCTAGCCAAGTGTGTTTTTGGAGTGCTAGCCGGCAAGCTCTTGGGTTTTTTGGTGTCTAACCGAGGTATTGAAGCTAACCCATAGAAAATCAAGGCAATCACATCTCTAGCCAAACCAACCTGCGTCAATGATGTTCAGCGACTGGCGGGTCGTGTGGCTGCTTTGAGCTGGTTCATAAGCCGGTCAGGGGAAAAGGCTATGCCTCTGTATCAGTTGATGAAGAAAAACAGATGTTTTTGTTTGGAGCGATGCTGCGAATGCTACTTTTGAGGATCTAAAGGCGCAACTGGCTGAGCCGCCGGTCCTGGCTGGTCCAATTGAGAAAGAGCCGCTATTGTTATACGTAGGTGCCAACTCACGGGCTGTTAGTGTGGCTATTGTGGTAGAGCGCCAGGAGGCTGGCAAAGAGCATCCGGTTCAGCGGCCGGTTTATTATGTCAGTGAAGTGCTAATTGAGTCTAAACAATGATATCCACATTGGCAGAAGCTTGTTTATGGGGTGTTCATGGCGAGCCGGAAGCTTGAGCATTACTTTCAGGGACATCCAATCTCTGTGGTTAGCTCTGCTCCTTTGGGAGACATTATTCAAAACAGAGAAACCACGGGGTGAGTCGCCAAGTGGGCAATTGAGCCTGGGTCTCATGGGTTGAAGTATGTTCCACGTACTGCAATTAAGTCTCAAGCCCTGGTTGACTTCATCAATGACTAGACAGAGATGCAGATGCCGGAAGAGAAGCTGGACAACACATATTGGACTATTCATTTTGATGGATCCAGGCAATTGGAAGGCTCGGGGGCTGGAGTCGTGTTAACTTCGCCACGAGGTGATAAATTTTGTTATGTGTTACAGTTGATGTTTCCATGCACTAACAACGCAGCAGAGTATGAAGCCTTGCTCCATCATGGTCTTCGAGTGGGAAAGGAGATGAGCTTGAGCCGGGTCAGTTGTCTTGGTGACTCAGATCTAGTGGCTCAACAGGTATCTGGCAAGTGGGATTCCAAAGACCCTCTCATGGCGGCTTATCGTCGAGAGGTCGATGCTGTTGCAGGATATTTTAAAGGTTATCAGGTGGAACACATTGACCGTTGAAAGAACGAAGCGGCTGATGCTTTAAGCCGGCTAGGGTCTCATCGTAAACCGGTGCCACCCAACACCTTTTTGGATGTTTTGCATAACCCCTCTATCAAGTTGCCCACAGAAGAAGATTTAGCTGTTCCTGACCCGGAGGCACAGTTGGTAGCGGCTCTTCATGTCATCCCAGATTGGACGATGCCATTCTTGGCTTACATGACCCGGTGAGATTTCACTACAAAAAAAAGACACATCCGTGACATTTTGGGCCGAACGAATTTTTTTTCTATCATACATATGACACTTCTATGAAGATAATTGTGACAAAACCCGGTATCATCATAGATGTGGTGGTCTCCTACTTCTATGACAAAAAATCATGACAGAAAATGGGCTTTTCGTCCTGGGCGGGCCGGAGACGCAGCTGCATGACATTCTTTGGGCCGTCCATGATGGAAAAAACCGTGGTAGAAGCGAGGGGGAGGAAAATTTCGGGGAGTTCCCGGTTACGGTGGGAGGTCGGGGGCCGAGCGATGCGCGTTTCTCTCGTACACGTACGCGCGTGTGTGCGGGGCGCTGGCTCTAACTGAACCCGAGCGAGGCGTTGGGCTCTAACTGAACCCGAGCGATTGCACTGCAGGCTACGCGTTACTGAACCCGAGCGATCGATCCATGGCTGTTAACTGAACCTGATCGAGTGATTCCTTCGCTACTGCTGCTAACTGAAGCCGATCGATGGGATGAACAGTGAGTGTTGCGGGGGGGTTTGGATGAACAGTGAGCGGTGGCGTTGCCTCTGGATGAACAGGACCCCGTGGTGTGGTGGAGGGCTGGATGAACAGTAGACGGTGGAGGGGTGCCCGTGGAGGGGTGGATGAATAGGACCCCGTGGTGTGGAGGGCTGGATGAATAGTAGACGGTGGAGGGGTGGTTGAACAGGACCCCGTGGTGTGAAGGGCTGGATGAACAGTAGATGGTGGAGGGGTGCCCGTGGAGGGGTGGTTGAACAGGACCCCGTAGTGTGGGGGGCTGGATGAACAGTAGACGGTGGAGGGGTGGTTGAACAGTAGCCGGTGGAGTAGCGCGCGGTGGAGGCTGGATGAACAGGAGCCCGTGGATGAACAGTCGCAGGTGGAGGCTGGAGGAGGTCGACGATGGATGAACAGTAGCTCGTGGAGGCTGGAGGGGGTCGACGGTGGAGATGAACAGTATCCCGTGGAGTCCCGTTTTGCGGTACGCCACACCCCTCCCGATGAACAGGACCCCCGTTTCGACCGTAGCACTCCAACACAAGTCTGTTTCCTCCGTTTTGCGGTACGCCACACCCCTCCCGATCAACAGGACCCCCGTTTCGACCGTAGGAGGTCTGTTTCCTCCGTTTTGCGGAACGCCAGACCCCTCCCGATGAACAGGATCCCGTTTCGAACATGGCCGGTTGAACACAAGGCCGTTTCCTCCGTTCTGCGATACGCCGGGCCTCGTTTTCATCGCCTATTCCGTCCAAGCCCTCCCGATGAACACGACGCAGTCCGTTGCCTCCCCATGAACATGACGCATTCCGTTGCCTCCCCATGAACACGACGCATTCCGTTGCCTCCCCATGAACACGACGACGACGCTGTTTCTCCGTTCCGACCCAGCCATGTACACGAGCCCTCGCCGTACGTATGCGCGAGTAGGCATTCGAGTTCCCGCCCGTATGTACACATACGTGGCCGTATTTTCTTTCTTGCACCCTGGCCGTTGTACGTACGTGTACATGCTACGTGCGCACCTCTAGTACGACACGTGCGCACCTCTACTACGACACGTGCGCGCCTCTAAATCGACCAGTATGTACGTACACGTTCGCGACCAGAATGACAATGCTACGTACGCTTCGACCAGGTGGGTCCCGACTGTCAGGCACTTCCTTGCCTGCGAAGATGTAGCTGGTCGGTCCCAGCAGTCAGGGGGCGAATTGTTTTTTTTGCCCGGACGCACTTCCTTGCGTGCGAAGATGTAGCTGGTGGGTCCCAGCTGTCGGGGGCCTGGTGGGTCCCAGCAGTTAGGGGGCGAATCGTTTTTTTCGGACGCACTTCCTTGCGTGCGAAGATGTAGCTCGTGGGTCCCAGCAGTCAGGGGGCGAATCATTTTTTTCGTGAAATACGGTGGCTCGTCCGGTGGGTCCCCGCTGTCAGGTGGAGGAATAATTATTTTGCGCGTAATAAGGAGACACTTCCTTGTGGCTGTGGTGGACCCAGCTGTCAGCCTCTCCACGTATAGTACTCTTCCGGTGGAAGTCGGTCGTTGACCACGTTGACCAAGCCGTGCCGAGAGCACCAGGGCGGTGGTCTGGACGACGGCGAGGCCTAGGAAGGGGACGACACGGAGCCGGGGAAGACGCAGCAGTGGAAGCCCGCGCGGAGAGGAGTACGAGGGTTCACTAGTTCGGCTACGGTGTGAGGCTGCCGTCACCGCAGAATAACAGGGGGTGTGGGTGAGTAGAGGGATGGCCTGGCCAGCGGTGGGAGTAGTACGGGGCGGTGAGGCCTCCGTGGCATCACAGCCGGCCACGGGAGGCAGGAGCACGCGACACGACCGGCGCTGCTTTGGGCGGCTGGAGCAACAAGACCAGAGGTTGAAGAAGCACTAAGTCCGTTGGATGGACATTGTACGATCACTGCATCTAGAATCGTTTATATTGACTAAGTTGACAAAGCCCTTGGTACGCGTTAACTTAGTAGGCTCACAGCTCGGATTTGGCAGAGAACATATAGCCCATTTGCGATTTGTAAGAATATACAGCCCATTTTTTAATTCTAATGGAATTTACTATAGCCCATTTACAGTTTGTTAAAAGTACAGCCCAACTTCTAGCTAGGACAACGATTGATAATTTCAAACAACCGCTCAAAACAGAATTCAAAAAAAATTCCCACATTTTGATGGGATCCAAAATTTCTAGTCAGGTTAAATATAATTTCAAAATAAAGTTGTATTACATTAAAATCCAACGAAATATTGCGCGCGCAACAAGTAATGAAATTAAAATTTTCAAATTCCAAAAATAATATATTTTTCAAACTAATTACGTGTTTGGTGCATAGTAACTGTCCAGTTATTATAATTACATCTCATTTATTATTTCTTAAAGTTCATTTTCTTTTCAAGCCTAATGCATACCTCCTAGTAAAGTTTGCAGCCCAGCGGGGCGGAGAATAACAAGTTAACCCGGATATTGTGTACAACTGTCGGCCCAGTTGCATTGCAGATGTTGAAAAAAAACAATTTTTTATACACACATTAAAAAAAATTGTATAGATAAGGAACATTTTTTATACACACATTTAACAATTTTTAAATACATGATTAACACTTTTTAAAACATATTTTTTAGTCAACAGTGGGCCCACAGCGAGCGGAGGAGGACACAATACACATATTTTTTAAATACATTATTAACACTTTTGCAAAAAACAATTAGCCCACAGCGAGCCAATTAGCTCCAGTCGGCCCAGAGTGGGCCGACAGGGGCCAGTCGGCCAGCTGTAGGCCGACTGGAATCCAATCAGCCTGCTATGGGCCGACTAGGCCCAGTCGGCCTGCAGCAGGCGGACGGTGTATTATTTTTGAAAAAAAATTACCCGGCATAATATTTATGAAAATTAATAAAAAATGTATTATTTAAGAAAAAATAGCGAAAAAAGGCCTGTGTAGTACAGTACAACCTAACATGGTTACTCAGCCCACATTCAGCGACGCCGGAAAGGCCCAAACAAGGCTTCTGTACAACTTTTTGAAGTCACTGAGCTCAATTAATAACTTAAGAAAAAAGTTAGATTAGAGTGGAACCTAATTAAAAGCTGTCACGAGCAAATAAATAATTCAACGGGTCCCACTTGTGCGTGTGCGCGCGCGCGTGTGTGTGTGTGTGTGAGAGAGAGAGAGAGATAGAGAGAGAGAGACCTATCGTCCGATGCTCGTAAATACATCTTTCAGCCATATGCATTGCTGATGCTTAGTAAAAACTTATATAGTTGACACAATCATATAGAACATCATAGCACACTGAACATGCATACAAAAATTTCACGCAGGCGGCACAATCAGGATGGAAGCAGTGGATCGCTACGGGAAGGGCTATGTTGAAACCAATGAAGTCGTACATAACGGTTCATCGTCTTTATCAATGATGGGGAAATATCTTGAATGTTGTGCAAATAAAACAGACAGACAACACAATAAGTTCTCCTAGCACATTAAGTTGACGTACAACCCTTTCTAAAAAAAGTTTAGGTACAAAATTAGAACAGGTCACAATCAAATGTACTGGCATATCAGTGCTTCACACCCATAGCTCGGATTTAACTAGTATCTGACAAGATTCAGTTGTTACCTCAAATTAGAGCACATCCAGGCAGCCAGCCCTGCCTCTTCTCCCAAAGAAGCAGTGGCCTCCGCCGCGCGATGGAGTAGGCCCTGTGCCATCCATCGTTCCGAGCAACACGGGGAAAGTCTAACGTTGACTCCTGTAATGGACGTCGTCGACGGACCCTGGCACCAGCGGCGGCGGCAGGACTTCGATTGATGGATTGACCACTTCTTCGACATGCACGAACACTCGATACAGGTACATCCCTAACGTGGTCCGCGGCAGCCTTGGTGGCGACGAATAGTACAACCCCGGTTTCTGCACCGGTATCTCAACACCAATCACCTTCGGTATGGTGGACGGCTTCTTCATCCATGCCATAACCGTTAGAGCCCAGCTGTCTAGAGGAACAAACATACTTACGAGCTCACCTCCAAGGTCGTTGATAAGCTCGTTCATGGACTTGTTGTTCCAAGCACGTCGAGGCATGCCGTGGAAGGTAAGCTTTGTTAAAAACTCAAGCTCAGAGGGCACCGAGCCCCATCCTGGGTGCCACCGATCAAAGCTCACCAGCGCGCCATCGCAGAACAAACGCCAGGTAGATTGAAACACACGACTGCAGTCGAAAGTTGTCCGGAACCTGACGAGGAAATCAGCTGGTGGCGGACAGACTTCGACGAGCAAGTCACTTATTTGGATGTCGTGCGCAATGCCAAGAGCTTTGAGAAGGTCATCCGGCGAGATGGGAGGCCGGTCGCCGTTGATGGTTACCATCAGCGCTTTGCCGGTAAACTGGTCGTCAAGCGCCGCCATGCCACTGTTGAGCGACAGCACGCAGCGACCGAAGGCAGGACGGACCTCGGGATCTCCGGCTCGAAGATCTGCGTTGACCAGCGACATGATAGTGCGCTTGAGTACAGGGAGTACAGGAGGGGGATTTGGGGGAACTGGAGTAGGAATCGAGATTCCAGAGGTGGGGGAGGGGCGGGAGACTGTGGATGAAAAGGTAGCATGAATTTTGAGCACGCGCCAATATGCTCTCGGCGCGCAAGCCCACGAAAACACCGGTGGCGCCCACATGTCGGCCTAAGAGTCCTTATTCATTCTTTTTTGGAGAGCCCGGCCTTTTTTTCAAGATCTTTTGAGAGCCCGGCCTGAGAGTCATAATTGACCTGTTTGGCATTGCGTTACTACTCGGCCCATATTCAACGACACCTCACTGGCCCAAACAAGTGTACATCATCGAAAAGACACTGAGCTCAAATTATATAACTTGAAAAAAGGATATATACTCTGAACATTGGAGAATGGTGATGCCCTCATTTAGCCCACCAGTAGTTCGAGACAATAAACAGTTCCAAACAATGATATATACAACATTCAAACACTGACTAGTGACTACTACTGACATAAACAGCAAGACATGATAGTTCATAAGAAGTCTTGCTACACCACCAAAACACACCCATCTGCAGCGCTCAGACTCTCGTGATCCAGACGAGAATGACATTCTAAATAGAAGCAACTATTACATAGTAAGAGTGACATAGACGAGGATGACCAAATGACAAGGAATATGCATAACAAAAGAAAGAACTACCCATCCAGAACCAGCAGCAAAGACAACAAAGTCATTCAAAGAGATGATCCAACACCATCATAATTTGCAGCCCCGCTTCAGCGACCAGTGATCCGGAGACACCAGTACTCCACCCTTTCTATGCAACAGCCCAATTACCTATCAACCTGAAGGCTCGAACCACATCACTGCCTGTCGTAATTGAGACATCCAAGGATCAAAGTTAATCCGGATGCCTTTGTCATTCTCACCTTCTTTTGGCTGCAGGCTGTATCATTGACAATCAGGGGAGTTTGCTCCCGAACTCCTAGGGCTCGCCGTGTAGACACAGTTTTCCATAGCAAAGAGAGCCTCTTTGCCATCAAGGTCCTTGCCAACGGTGATCTCCTGGTTAATCGGATAATTGAGTCCGAGAAACAGAGAGTGTGAACCAAGGCTGTTTACCCGCCTCCAACTAAAAAATCCTAAAGGACCCAACAAGCTGGTATCCTGCTCATAGACGTAACAGCCACTATCCGGATACTCATGTATTACACGGTGCTTGTATACAGTGGGGTTTTTGCAATATAACTTTTCCGGCTCATGTGTCCGAATGATCATCAGTCTTTTGCCGTCGTCTGATCGAGCGAGGAACCAGTTGTGCTTCCCTGTTTTTGGCAAAGGTGGTGTGATTACAAAGGGCAGTAACTGTAGGGACACTGCATCATATCAAAAAGGACAGGCATTGTTAATGTAAGATCAGCATTGTTCATAGTATGAGTAGGATAATGCAAGAAACATCATTGATATGTCCCTGTTGGAAATGGGAGGAAAATACAGGGAAATGTATACTGGGTTCAAAAATATAGAAGTGCCATGCATGGTTATACTCATGTTATCTCGCAATCGATTCTTCACAGGAAACTACCATGTCATGCATGTTATGTAATCATGTTCTGTCCTCACAAACAAATTCTTCAAGGTAACTAACAAACCATGCATTGTTATATACTCGTGTTCTGTGGGCAAAAATTTTGTGAGGATATTATTCTAGCCATTGATTGCTGAAGGGCGAATATATGTATGTACACATGGTAAGCATTGCATGATTTCACTACTTCCAAATATAGAGTTCTCCATATGCACATTTACTTCCCTAATGTATGGTTAGATGAAACCAACAGTGTGGTGCATGTTTCTACATCATGAAAATGAGGAAACTAACATGGCCATTGATACACACTCATATTTAGTAGTAGTATATAGATTACTGTAAAATAAGGATAATATCCATATATTCCTAACCGTTTGATTATTCAGGGTACAAATTGGCTATAATGACATGGTCACAATCGCATGAATTAACTCATTCCAAATACAGCTGATTTACGGCGTCTCTAATACATTGCCATAGTTCTACTCAAATGTTGCTCAAACAGAGATATGCCAATCATCACAAAAAGTTCAATCAGTGTCATGGCGTCATCATTAACATGAGAGGAAACAACTTACACGCGCCGTCCCAGCAATACGTGGTGCCATCTGCTTTGTCGATCGCGTAGATGATGCCATTGCGTTCGATAGCATCATAGAAGTGTGTATCAGCTTTGATGATGATCCACTGCGAGCCGAGTTGTCTCTGGCTAAAGAAGGCACTGGCGTAAAGATAGGCGAGTCTGCGGTCGAACAAGGCAATTAGCTTGAAGTCTGCGTAATTCGCATGTCATGTGGGCACTTGGCAGATTACAATCTTCTGCAAAACAAGGTCCGTCCAACTGACGTAGTAATATAGATGACTTGGACCGCGATGGTAATACTCTGTATAATCCAACAGAGGAAGGATAATCTCATGGGAGGTATGGAAGTTCACGAGCACCAACTTTTTACCGTCTTCTCTGAAGGCAGCCATCCAGTGGAAGTTCATGTTGACCCAGTACATACCTGCCAAGAAGTTTCGGGCGATGGTGATCGGATCGATGTCGAGGGAAACGATGTACGGCGACCCACTACATACCTGCAAAGAAGTTTCGGCTAATGGAGATCGGATTGAAGTCGAGGGGCATCATGCACACCTCTGTATCATGGTGAGCCAATCTCGCAAGACCAAATAGCAGCAAGCAGGGTGTCTTGAAAAGCTTAGGCCTCGCTTCGACGATGGTTGTGTGCATGTCCCTCGAGCATGCAGCCAGCCGCAGGGTGCTCAACATATCCATACACGAACAACAGAAGTCGAGGATGTCACTGGGGAGATTGCTCCAATCGCGGCTCATATGGATGCTGCGCGGTTCGCGTTCGGCCATGGTGGAGTTTGGAAGGGGGCTTGATTTACGGGGGAGAAGGATGTCGGTGCTGGAGCGGCTAGCAAGGGAATAGTGGTACTGGGGGAGGCGAGTGAGGCGACGGTACACGGGGGCACAGTGAGATGGAGACGGAGAAGGAGATGGAGATGGAGATGGAGTGGTGCTATGGGAGCGGGGAGGGAGATGAGGCGAGGCGCCAATGTGTTGTACAACGGCGATGACAGACTGCACTATGCACAGGGTGAGGCTGACTTTGGTAACCCGAACACACCGCCTGGACTAGTGTCAGGCACAGGGTGTTGTCACTTCACTGTGAGGACCGGATGAATAGTATTTTGACCATCAAGTGTACCACAAATGTACTACTACTACTACTACCAGTAGGTACATGAGTACTCCAGTATTGTATAGCGTAAATAGGTCTGCCGTGCTAGCATGCCTGTTCACTTCATCGTTCAAGTATCATCCATATTGTGAGCAGAACCAAATTCTCGTGCATGCCCAATCAACGCTCTGCCAGGATGCATGCAGTGGTCGTTCTGGTGCATCAAGGACGGCATGCAGATCGTTCCACACTTGAGAAGAGGAAAAATGGAAAGGTAGAACGCGGCAGCAGAGGAAGAGAATGCTGGCTAACGAGGCTGGGAGGGGATCGAGCAGGAAGTTAATGCTCCACGCCTAAAGGGAGTATTCCTTAACCAGAGTATGTTGTGTCTCCCACTCACGCGCTCAAAAAAAAAACTACGACACATTTTTTTATCTGTTTGCATAGGTCCCAGGATGGGCACGTACACGAACAGGTACGACTCATCAGTCTACCCGCATAGCCTTTTCGTTTAGTCTACCTAGCCGTCTAATCAACTGCCTGCACGGCACTTCTCCCATTTACTTCTCCATCGGGAACCGATTCTCCTCGGCTTCTTCACCTCCCCTTCGTCTTCATTTGCATCCAAACCCCACTGCATTCACATTGTTTTAACCTCTTTAAATAATCATCTACTACTTCAGTTAGACTAGCCATCTAATCCTAATTCTCCAAACCATAGCCCTCCGTTCCAGCGGTTCCAAATGGCGATAGAGATCGAGATGCAGGTTTTTAGCGTCCAACATGCCCTCGTGGAAGGCTCGATGCGCATAATTTCCACCGTCACCGTCCACCCAAGGGTTGTTCGGCAGTGGATCAACAATGTATCCAACTCCCTCAAAAAGGTAGAGATGAGGGTCATCGGTCTCGACGCAGAGTACACGGAGCGTGCCCCTGGGAAGATCCAGCGCGCCGCCGTCCTTCAGCTGTGCTTTGAAGATGATGTTTTGGTGTACCACATCATGCACTCGCACTCTATACCAGGTGAGCTTCACGATTTCTTGTCTCGGGAGGACGTATACTTCTGTGGGGCAGCCATCGAAGGGGACAAACAGAAGCTGGAGCCGTACAAGCTTGATTTGAATAGCATCGCTGACCTGCAAACCAGAATCAAAATTCCTGTAGAAGTTTGTGATAAACAGACACCATCCCTATTCGACGTAGCAAATTTTGTGCTCAGTACAATCTTCAGAAGTGTGACGAGACGGTGGCATTAAGGTCGTCTAGATGGGAGAATTATCCCTTGACGTACGAGTGGATAAAATATGCTGCCCTCGATGCCCGTGTGAGTTTCGAGATACCTGCAAGGTCCAAAGAGCTTGTTGTGAAGCCGTCTCCCACAGAGAATGAGAACAAGAAGAAGAAGAAGAAGAAGAAAAGGCTGCACCAGCAGGAGGGCATTATGGATGGATGAACTATTTCCTCTCTTGTAAAAAAATTATTCCCTCTCGGTGTATATTGATATAGATGGACTATTTCGATGCTGTGCATGTCTTTGGAATAGAGTAGTAGCGTGGGTCCGCTTGACTATAAGGAACTATTTATCCGCATATATAGCTTTCTCTCCTACTCCTTCCAGTGATCGGTATGCAGTGCATGTGTCCGTAGACATGACAGCTTGTCCATGGAAGTTCAACTACGGCGGCCATCATGTTTCATCTCGCGATTCCCACGACGCCTCTCCAACCCACGGCACCACGCCCCCCGACGTGCGCCTCACCCCTCTCGGCCGCACCGCCCCTCTGCCTTTGTGTGCATGATATGTGGGCCACCTAAAATGCGGCGAGCATCAAGTTTCTACCACAGCCACCCGCGATTCCCATGATGCCGCTCGAAGCCATGAAACCACACGTCCCCCCACCTGCGGCTCACCCCTCTTGGCCCCACTGCCCCTCTGCCTACGGGAGCATTACATGTGGACCAGTCACCTATCGGGTCCACATGTTATTGACTCAAAGGTAGGTGTAGTAAGGCGCTGAAGCTCAGTCCCGACGGCTGATAACCCACAAGTATAGGGGATCACAACAGTTTTCGATAAGTAAAAGTGTCGAACCCAACAAGGAGCTAAAGGTAGAACAAATATTCCCTCAAGTTCTATCGACCACCGATACAACTCTACGCACGCTTGACGTGCGCTTTACCTAGAACAAGTATGAAACTAGAAGTACTTTGTAGGTGTTTTTGGATAGATTTGCAAGATAATAAAGATTACGTAAATAAAAAGTAGGGGCTGTTTAGATAAACAAACAATAAAGTAAATATAGCGAGTGTGGAAAAGTGGTGGTAGGAGTTGCGAAATTGCCCCTTAAGCAATTGACTACTTTACTAGACCGATAGCAAGTATTATGTGGGACAGGCCACTGCTAGCATGTCATCCCTTACTTGGAATTCTATGCACTTATGATTGGAACTATTAGCAAGCATCCGCAACTACTAATGTTCATTAAGGTAAAAACCAACCATAGCAGTAAGATATATTGGTCCCCCTTCATTCCCGTATGCATCAATTTCTATGCTAGGTTGAAGCTTCTATCACTCTTGCCCTCCAATACATAGTCCTATAAACATACAACTAACCCTATGGTGTGATCCACTGTAACGCCCCGAGACCGATGTGCCAGGTGTCCTCCAGTTATTCGCTGTTGTTGCCTTGTCATTGCTTGCATGTCATGCATTGCATATCATGTCATCATGTGCAGTTCATTTGCATACATGTTCGTCTCATGCATCCGAGCATTTTCCCCGTTGTCCGTTTTGCAATCCAGCGCTCCTATGTCACCCGGTGCCCCTTTCTACCTCTTTTCGTGTGCGGGTGTCAGACGTTTTCGGATTGGACCGAGACTTGTCATGCGGCCTTGGTTTACTACCGGTAGACCGCCTGTCAAGTTTCGTGCCATTTGGACTTCGTTTGATACTCCAACGGTTAACCGAGGGACCGAAAAGGCCTCGTGAGTGTTGCAGCCCAACACCCTTCCAAAGTGGCCCAAAACCCACCTAAACCCCCTCCATCATCTCGGTCATTCGATCACGATCGCGTGGCCGGAAACCGCACCTCATTTGGACTCTCCTAGCTCCCTCTATCTATAAATATGTGATCCCCTCCGGAATTCGCGGTCTAACCCTAGCCTTCCTCTTCCTCGCGCCGCCGGACATGTCCGTCCACGCCGGACGCGTCCGCCGGCCACCTCATTTCGCCCAATGGCAGCGTGTCACGTCACCTCATCGCCGCCGTCAGCCTATCCAACGCCGCCACCTCACTGCCTCCTCTCTCCTCCGCCGCCATGGGCCCGCGTGGCCTAGATCCGGCCCGCGGGGCCCGAACAGCCGTCGCCCCACGCCTGGGCATCCCCGCCACCTCGGGCACCCGCCGGCCGTTGTCTCCGCCCGGCTGCGCGCCCCGCGCCTTCCGCCTGCTGCTCGTCGCCGGCGAGCCGCGCCGCCCCTCGCCGCTGGGCCTCATCGCCGGCGCCGCCCATCACCGCCGCAGCGCACCAGCTCCGCCGGCCGCCTCGCTCCTTCTCCGGCCGCGGGACCGGCCGCCCCGTCGCCGGAGCGCCTCGCCGTCGACCTCGCCCGGATCGGCGCCCTTGCCGGAGTTCCTCTCCGGTCAGATCCGGAGAAGATGGATGAGATCCACCAATCCCGCCATCCAAACACTGTATTTGTCCCGGATCTCTTCGTCCCGCTTCTCTCCGTCCCGCATTGACTTTCGCGGAGGTAAAAATTCCACTAAGTCCCCGAAGTTTCCAGATTCATATGCCCATTTTCGACGCATCGTAACTTTGCATCCGTAGCTCCGATTCATGCGTGTAGGATATCAAAATGTTCGTCTCGACGATTACATAATTTTATCTCATTGCATCATTTTCATTTGAGCTCATCTTGATGCCCAAAATGTTGTTGGAAGAGGGCTATGTGAGTATTTTGTCAGATCTGTTTCAGCAAATGGCATTGTCATTTTTGCCATGATTAATGTGTGCATGCTATGAACCTGAGCTCTACATGTGTTTTGTTATATGCCATGCCATCTTTACAGAGGTGATTGCCATGTATTTTTGTGGTTTTTTTGGTGACTAGCACAAGCTTGCAAAGTAGCGTAATCGGTAATGCTGATTTTAGGGACTTAGAATTTCACTAAGTCCTTAACCTGACTTTGTTGTTATGCCATATGTTCATGTTGTTTCCTAGTGATCCGTGCCTCTTTTGAGGATGATCAGTAAGGATATTTTGTTAACATTGTGGTGCTCTATCCATCCATGTCTTTGTTTGCATTTATGGAGCACCCTAGCTTGAGTCAATCGAGCTCTATTTTTGCTATATCGTGAATCCTGGCAGATTGTTGACTTGTTAGCGATTTTGCCGAGGATGTTGCTATTGATCCGTGCATGCTATGTTTTTGTTCTTGCCATGTCTAGATTATATGCCATGTATTCTTGACGGGTGTATTCTTAGATGGTCATGCCATGCTCTGTAGGGAGTGCATCGAGCTCGTAAACATGCCTACTCGTTAACTGATTTGCATGCTCCAGTTTTTCACCAAGTCTAAGATCTGTTTATGTTTTTGCCATGTTCACATGCTTGCAATTGTATTTTCTGATCCCTTTTGGCTCAAGGCCACTAAGAGACTTTTGTTAAGTGCTTTTAGTAGCTTCATTCCATGCCTTGCTTTGCCATGTTAAGTTCATTTAGCATGTAGTTTTCATGCTCTAAAGTGTGCTTCCTGATGTTAAATCCCAGACTTGTGTTAACTAAGTCTGAAACCTGTTGTCATTTCCACTTTTGCCATGCTTGTTTGAACCTGTTAATGGATGAATTAGCCGTAGCTCATTGTTCATCTTTTGTCAAGCATCTTGAGTGGATCCCTGCCATGTATTTTGTTGCCATGTTTGAGTGATGTAGCATATTTATCTTGTTACATTTAGTTGGCTACTTGCTGTTTATCGCAGACTGGTGCCATATTTGTTTTGCTTGCCATTTCCAAACCGTGCATCCGATTCCGGTGATCTTTATATCGATTTCAACCGAAATCACCTCACCTTTGCAGTGGCACTCTTGGATTTCCAAGTTGAGGTCAGGTTCAATCATTCCTTGTCAAATCATACATATGCATCACATACCACATCCCGCATATCATATCATGTTCATGTGTTGGTTGTTTACTATGTTGTGTGCTTCTTTCCGGTGTTGCTTCTTCGGGCTGGTTCCGGTAACGTCGCGTTTGTGAGGACCCATTCAACTACATCCATTTGTCTTCTTCATGGACTCGTTCTTCTTCCTTGCGGGATTTCAGGCAAGATGACCATACCCTCGAAATCACTTCTATCTTTGCTTGCTAGTTGCTCGCTCTTTTGCTATGCCTATGCTAAGATGCCTACCACTTGCTTATCATGCCTCCTATATTGTTGAGCCAAGCCTCTAACCCACCTTGTCCTAGCAAACCATTGTTTGGCTATGTTACCGCTTTGCTCAGCCCCTCTTATAGTGTTGTTAGTTGCAGGTAAAGATTGGAGCTTGTTCCATGTTGGAACATGGATATTTTGTTGGGATATCACAATATCTCTTATTTAATTAATGCATCTATATACTTGGTAAAGGGTGGAAGGCTCGGCCTTATGCCTGGTGTTTTGTTCCACTCTTGCCGCCCTAGTTTCCGTCATATCGGTGTTATGTTCCCAGATTTTGCGTTCCTTACGCGGTTGGGTTATAATGGGAACCCCTTGACAGTTCGCCTTGAATAAAACTCCTCCAGCAATGCCCAACATTGGTTTTACCATTCGCCACCTAGCCTTTTCTTTTCCCTTGGGAGTCGCGCTCCTGAGGGTCATCATTATTTTACCCCCCCTGGGCCAGTGCTCCTCTGAGTGTTGGTCCAAACTAGAGCCCTGTGCAGCGCCCCCTCGGGGAAACTTGAGGTTTGGTTTTAGTTGTATGGAGATCTCATCTGAGTGTGCCCTGAGAACGAGATATGTGCAGCTCCTATCGGGATTTGTCGGCACATTCGGGCGGTGTTGCTGGATTTGTTTTACCATTGTCGAAATGTCTTCTAACCGGGATTCCGAGTCTGATCGGGTCTTCCCGCTAGAAGGAATATCCTTCGTTGACCGTGAGAGCTTGTGATGGGCTAAGTTGGGACACCCGCGGTTATGGGCAGATGGTAATTTGTTAATGCCCGGTTGTAGAAAACCTGAAGTTGACCTTAATTAAAATACATCAACCATGTGTGTTACCATGATGGTCTCTTCTCGGCGGGGTCCGGGAAGTGAACACGGTGTTGGAGTTATGCTTGACGTAGGTTGTTCTAGGATCACTTCTTGATCATAGTTGTTTGACCGTGCTTTTGCCTTCTCTTCTCGCTCTCATTTGCGTATGTTAGCCACCATAATGCTAGTCGCTTGTTGCAGCTCCACCTTATACCTTTTACCCTTCGTATAAGCTTAAATAGTCTTGACCGCGAGGGTGTGAGATTGCCGAGTCCCCGTGACTCACAGATACTTCCAAAACCAGCTTGCAGGTGCCGATGAGCCCGTGCAGATGACGCAACCAAGCTCAGGGAGGAGCTCGATGTAGATCTTTCCCTTTGTGTTGTTTCGTTCTAGTTGATCAGTAGTGGAGCCCGTTGGGGTCGATCGGGGATCTGTGTAGCATTTGGGGTAGTTTTCTTTTATTTTGGCTCCATAGTCGGGCCCTGATTGTATCTGGATGATGTAATGCTTTATTCATGTACTTGTGTAAAGTGGCGATTGTAAGCCAACTATGTATCTCTTTCCCTTATGTATTACATGGGTTGTGTGAAGATTACCTCACTTGCGACATTGCTTTCAATGCGGCTATGCCTCTAAGTCGTGCTTCGACACGTGGGAGATATAGCCGCATCGAGGGCGTTACATCCATGTGCACGCTCATATGATGGGCACCAAAGGACAGCAACATAACCACAAGCAAATTAAATCAATCATAGCAATTCATCAACCACCGATAGGACAACGAAAATCTACTCAGACATCATAGGATGGCAACAAATCATTGGATAATAATATGAAGCATAAAGCACCATGATCAAGTAGAGGGTACAGCGAGTTGCGGGAGAGTGGGCCGTCGTAGATAGAGGGGGGAAGGTGATGGAGATGTTGGTGAAGATGGCGGAGGTGTTGGTGAAGATCGCGGTGATGATGATGATGGCCACGACGACGTTCCAGCGCCACCGGAGGAGAGGGGGAGAGGGGCCCCCTTCTTCCTCTTCTTCCTTGACCTCCTCCCTAGATGGGAGAAGGGTTTCCCCTCTGGTCCTTAGCCTCCATGGCATGGGAGGGGCGAGAGCCCCTCCGAGATTGGATCTATCTCTCTTTTTCTCTCTGGTTCTGCGTTCTCCCCTGGCTCTGTTTCACCGTTTCGTGTATATATGGAGATCCGTAACTCCGATTGACCTGAAACCTTCGCCGTGATTTTTTTCCGAATATTAGCTTTATTGCGGCAAAAGAAGAGCGTCAACCGCCTTACGGTGGGCTCATGAGGGTAGGGGACGTGCCCTAAGGGGGGCGTGCCCCCTGCCTTGTGACCACCTCGGGCACTGGTTCGCGTTGATTTTCCTTCCGAATTTTCCATATTTTCCAGAAATAAGCTCCGTCCGTTTTTATCCCGTTTGGACTCCGTTTGATATGGATAATCTGCGAAACCAAAAACATGCAACAGCCAGGAACTGGCACTGGGCACTGGATCAATATGTTAGTCCCAAAAATAGTATAAAAAGTTGCCAAAAAGTATATGAAAGTTGAATAATATTGGCATGGAACAATCAAAAATTATATATACGACGGAGACGTATCAGCATCCCCAAGCTTAATTCCTGCTCGTCCTCGAGTAGGTAAATGATAAAAAATATAATTTTTGATGTGGAATGCTACCTAGCATAATCTTGATCATATGTCTAATCATGGCATGAATATTAAGACATGAGTGATTCAAAGCAATAATCTATCTTTTGACATAAAGACAATAATATATCAAGCATACCAACCAAGCAATTATGTCTTATTGAAATAACATAGCCAAAGAAAGCTCATCCCTACAAAATCATATAGTCTGGCTATGCTCCATCTTCACCACACAAAGCACTCACATCATGCACAACCCCGATGACAAGCCAAGCAATTGTTTCGTACTTTTGACGTTCTCAAACCTTTTCAACTTTCACGCAATACATGAGCGTGAGCCATGGACATAGCACTATAGGTGGAATAGAATATGATGGTGGGGGTTATGTGGAGAAGACAAAAAAAGGAGAAAGTCTCACATCAACTAGGCATATCAACGAGCTATGGAGATGCCCATTAATAGATATCAATGTGAGGAGTAGGGATTGCCATGCAACGGATGCACTAGAGCTATAAGTATATGAAAGCTCAAACTAAAACTAAGTGGGTGTGCATCCAATTTGCTTGCTCATGAAGACCTAGGGCATTTGAGGAAGCCCATCATTGGAATATACAAGCCAAGTTCTATAATGAAAATTCCCGCTAGTATATGAAAGTGGTAACTCAAGAGACTATATGAAGAACATGGTGCTACTTTGAAGCACCAGTGTGGTAAAAGGATAGTAACATTGCCCCTTCTCTCTTTTTCTCTCTTTTTTTTGGGCCTTCTCTTTTTTTTGGCCTTTCTCTTTTTTATATATATTTTTATTTTTTTTATTTTTTCGTCCGGAGTCTCATCCCGACTTGTGGGGGAATCATACTCTCCATCATCCCTTCCTCACTGGGGCAATGTCCTAATAATGATGATCATCACACTTTTATTTACTTACAACTCAATATTACAACTCGATATCTATAAAAAAGATATGACTCTATATGAATGCCTCCGGCGGTGTACCGGGATGTGCAATGATCTAGCGTAGCAATGACATCAAAAAAAACGGACAAGCCATGAAAACATCATGCTAGCTATCTTACGATCATGCAAGGCAATATGACAATGAATGCTCAAGTCATGTATATGATGAGGATGAAAGTTGCATGGCAATATATCTCGGAATGGCTATGGAAATGCCATGATAGGTAGGTATGGTGGCTGTTTTGAGGAAGGTATATGGTGGGCTTATGGTACCGGCGAAAGTTGCGCGGTACTAGAGAGGCTAGCAATGATGGAAGGGTGAGAGTGCGTATAATCCATGGACTCAACATTAGTCATAAAGAACTCACATACTTATTGCATAAAATCTATTAGTCATCGAAACAAAGTACTACATGCATGCTCCTAGGGGTATAGATTGGTAGGAAAAAACCATCGCTCATCCCCGACTGCCACTCATAAGGAAGACAATCAATAAACACCTCATGCTCCGACTTTGTTACATAACGGTTCACCATACGTGCATGCTACGGGACTTGCAAACCTCAACACAAGTATTTCTCAATTTCACAATTACTCAACTAGAATGACTCTCATATCACCACCTTTATATCGCAAAACTATTATAAGGAATCAAACATATCATATTCAGCGATCTACAAGTTTATGTAGGATTTTATGACTAACCATGTGAATGACCAGTTCCTGTCATATCTCTAAATAGATATAAGTGAAGAAAGAGAGTTTAATTATTTATACAAAAGATATGCCCACTCTCTAACAAATATAAGTGAAGCAAAAGAGCATTCTACAAATGGCGGTTGTCTATGTAAAGAGAAACAGGCAATCCAAACTTCAAATGATATAAGTGAAGCACATGAAGCATTCTATAAAGCCATACTCAAAAGATATAAGTGAAGTGCAAAGAGCATTCTATAAATCAACCAAGGACTATCTCATACCAGCATGGTGCATAAAAATAAAAATAAAAACCTAAATGCAAAAGACGCTCCAAGACTTGCACATATCGCATGAACAAAACGAATCCGAAAACATACCGATATTTGTTGAAGAAAGAGGGGATGCCTCCCCAGCATCCCCAAGCTTAGACGCTTGAGTCTCCTTGAATATTTACTTGGGGTGCCTCGGGCATCCCCAAGCTTGAGATCTTGCCTCTCTTCCTTCTTCTCATATCGAGACCTTCTCGATCATCGAACACTTCATCCACACAAAACTTCAACAGAAAACTCGGTAAGATCCGTTAGTATAATAAAGCTAATCACCACTATAAGTATTGTTGCAAACCAATTCATATTTTGTTTTTGCATTGTGTATACTGTAGTATAACTTTTTCAGGGCTTAATCCACTGATATAAATTGATAGTTTCATCAAAACAAGCAAACTATGCATCAAAAATAGAATCTGTCTAAAACAGAACAGTCTGTAATAATCTGAACATTCACCATACTTCTGATACTTGAAACATTCTACTGAAATTAGGAAAGATAAACAATTTGTATAGGAATACATTGCAAAAAGAATCATAACCATTTGACGTTCCAGCTAAAAATGTAAAATCGCGCACTACAGCCAAAGTTTCTGGCTTGCACCGTACAAACCATCAAGCAAATGTAAACATCCTAAAGGCAAACCTTGGCACATTATTTTTATAATACAATGGAATTGTACAAGGGGATAATTATTTTTGTTGAAAAGTTTCTGTAATCAAGATTCACAAAGTTGCCATGAGCATGAACAAAGTTCAAGGAGCTCTCCCACTTCAACAGTGCTTGTCTTTCTCACTTTCACTTTCCTTTTTGAAAAGTTTTGGGTTCACCTCTTTATTTTTGTTGTTTTTAAACTATATGAAAGCACTCAACAGAAATAAATGACTCCCTAAAACATCCAGGTTGTCTCCCTGGCAGCGCTTTCTTTAAAGCCATTAAGCTAGGCATATAGTGCTCAAGTAGTGAATCCACCCGGATCCCAAGGTATATCAAAGCCAATTTTAATTAACAATGATTTGTAATTTCGTATTGAGCACAAAGCAACATATATCAAGCAATGACGAAGTCTAACTCTCTTCCTATGCATCGGCATGTCATAAAAGAACAATTCATGCACACCTAGTAAAGGCCAATGCATAGTATAAACAGTTTCTTGCAATTTTATCATATTGGAAACATAGAGAGGTGGAGATATAGTTCCCCTCTCATAATAATTTCAAGTAGGAGCAGCAAGCACATGCATATTATATCTATCAAAATCATCATGTGCAATGGTAAAAGGCAACCATCAATATAATCCTTAATAAGTGCAAACTTCTCCGATATAGTATAATCGGGAGAATTCAAAAAGATAATAGGACTATCATGCGTGGGTGCAATAGCAACAATTTCATGTTTAACATAAGGAACTATAGCAAGTTCATCTCCATAAGCATAATTCATATTGGCATCTTGGCCATAAGCATAGCAAGCATCATCAAAAAGGGATATTTCAAAAGAATCATAGGGATCATAACAGTCATCATAGCAATCATCCTTCGGTAAGCACGAAGGGGAATTAAACAATATATGAGTTGAAGAGTTACTCTCATTAGAAGGTGGGCACAGGTGATCAATCCACTCTTCCTCCTTTTGTTCTTCGATCTCCTCATCATCTTTTTCATCCAATGAGCTCATAGTTTCATCAATTTCTTCTTCCATAGACTCCTGCAAAATATTAGTCTCTTCTTGGGCAGCGGAGTATTTCTCAACATATTGTTTAACATAGGTATTAGAAGCATAATTATCATAGCAATATTTAAGTATAGCAAAATTTTCAGATTTGTGAAAAGTAGCATCATACTTTTTAGTCAAAGAAGCAATTTCATAAGCACCCTCAAAAGCAACAAATTCTTCAATTTGTTGAACATCATAGTAACTATAAACACCTTTAGCATAAGAAGATAAGATTCCATTATTACTAAACTCACATTGATAGGGAAGGTGTTTCTTAGGGTTTTCAGAACAACATGTAAAATCATATAATTCACATAAATTCCAAGCATAGCATTGCAAACGTTGAATTTGACTCCATAATAATTTCCCTTTTTCAGATATACGGTGTCACACATAACAAGCATGCTCATCTAAAGATTTGCCCTCAACTAAGCTAGTTGGGGTTTTAGCACGAGCACAAAGGGATCGAAGATGATCCAAGTAAAAAGCTTCAGCAGTGTGATACATTTTGAGTGGTTCTTCAACCATTGGTTCAGTAGGTACAACTAATTTTTTTGGTATTTTACATTTCCTACCCATAACTAAAGGTAGAAAACAACTAAGAACAGCAAATAAAAATTACTTAGCGATAAAGCAAACAAGCACACACGAGAATATTCACCCCACGCTATTGCTCCCCGGTAACGGCGCCAGAAAAAGGTCTTGATAACCCACAAGTATAGGGGATCGCAACAGTTTTCGATAAGTAAGAGTGTCGAACCCAATGAGGAGCTAAAGGTAGAACAAATATTCCCTCAAGTTCTATCGACCACCGATACAACTCTACGCATGCTTGATGTTCGCTTTACCTAGAACAAGTATGAAACTAGAAGTACTTTGTAGGTGTTTTTGGATAGGTTTGCAAGATAATAAAGATTACGTAAATAAAAAGTAGGGGCTGTTTAGATAAAGAAACAATAAAGTAAATATAGCGAGTGTGGAAAAGTGGTGGTAGGAGTTGCAAAATTGCCCCTTAAGCAATTGACTACTTTACTAGACTGATAGCAAGTATTATGTGGGAGAGGCCACTGCTAGCATGTCATCCCTTACTTGGAATTCTATGCACTTATGATTGGAACTATTAGCAAGCATCCGCAACTACTAATGTTCATTAAGGTAAAACCCAACCATAGCATTAAGATATATTGGTCCCCCTTCAATCTCGTATGCATCAATTTCTACGCTAGGTTGAAGCTCCTGTCACTCTTGCCCTCCAATACATAGTCCTATCAACATACAACTAACCCTATGGTGTGATCCACGCGCACGCTCATATGATGGGCACCAAAGGATGGCAACATAACCACAAGCAAATTAAATCAATCATAGCAATTCATCAACCATCGATAGGACAACAAAAATCTACTCAGACATCATAGGATGGCAACACATCATTGGATAATAATATGAAGCATAAAGCACCATGTTCAAGTAGAGGGTACAGCGTGTTGCGGGAGAGTGGACCACTGTAGATAGAGGGGGGAAGGTGATGGAGATGTTGGTGAAGATGGCGGAGGTGTTGGTGAAGATCGCGGTGATGATGATGATGGCCATGGTGGCGTTCCGGCGCCACCGGAGGAGAGGGGGAGAGGGGCCCCCTTCTTCCTCTTCTTCCTTGACCTCCTCCCTAGATGGGAGAAGGGTTTACCCTCTAGTCCTTGGCCTCCATGGCATGGGAGGGGCGAGAGCCCCTCCGAGATTGGATTTATCTCTCTGTTTCTCTCTGGTTCTGCGTTCTCCCCTGGCTCTGTTTCACCGTTTCGTGTATATATGGAGATCCGTAACTCCGATTGACCTGAAACCTTCGCCGTGATTTTTTTCCGAATATTAGCTTCTTACGACAAAAGAAGAGCGTCAACCGCCTTACGGTGGGCTCACGAGGGTAGGGGGCGCGCCCCCCTGCCTCGTGACCACCCCGGGCACTGGTTCGCGTTGATTTTCCTTCCGTATTTTCCATATTTTCCAAAAATAAGCTCCGTCCGTTTTTATCTCGTTTGGACTCCGTTTGATATGGATATTCTGCGAAACCGAAAACATGCAACAGACAGGAACTGGCACTGGGCACTGGATCAATATGTTAGTCCCAAAAATAGTATAAAAAGTTGCCAAAAAGTATATGAAAGTTGAATAATATTGGCATGGAACAATCAAAAATTATAGATACGATGGAGACGTATCAACGGCCCTGAGAGGGAAATGTAAATCCTGCGCGAGGGCTTGTGGTGCTCCCATAGCATGAACTCGTGCCAAACTCGAGATTTGTTTCTTTACTATACATGCACGCGACGATTTAATGGACATTGTAATCTCAACATGTGATGGGGAGCTCTCAATTTGAATTTGAAACTTATAAAACGAAAAGATTCAAAACAAAAAACTGGGAGAGAGGGAGTATATCGTAGGATGTGTCCCATACAAAATAAGTCCCCTGGTTTGTCACCGCGCAGATGCGGTTAGAAAGGAGCACAACGTCTTCCTACTCGTACGGCAACAAATCGGCCGCAGACAGCATGGTCCGCCTTTGACCGCCATGTGCAAGGTTCGTGCTATCTTATTCAATCTCACCATGGTTCCATCATACCAATTCATGCGGTGGCCCGTTGCATGGCTGATCCCAATGTTGGACAAAGATTCTACGGGAATGGTTTCACCGTCGTAAATGTTGTGCAAATTGATGTTGGTACCCTCCCGTACATATGCAAGCCAATCTCCATCGCACCGAGCCTAACTTGTGAAACAGTGGGCAGGGGGAGAATTAGGAAATAAACTTGGAAGTAGTCTTTAGAATGCAATTACTACGTGATCAAACTCATCTTACCTGCTCATCGGAGGAAATCTGAGTGCCCCTCAACGTCGGCATCTCAAGGGGCGTCAACTTGCAACTACGGCCACGCCGCGCTGGAGAGACCCCCAAGGAAACATCCTCGTGCGTTCCACGTAACATCCAGATGCATTTGTATGAGTAGTTTATCTTGTGAGAGAAAAGGATGAACGAGGGAAGGCCTCTAGAGATAGAGATGGACACTACTACTACCAATGTGCTGGCCCGTGCGTTGCAATGGATCCAAAGTAGTAGAATAATACTTGTTCACGTGCTTGAAATATAAACACTCTAGTTTTGATATACATGTGTCATCAGACATGACAGCTTGTCCATGGAAGTTGAACCACGGCGACCATCACATTTCTTGTTTCTACCACTAAGCCACTGAAGTTCGGTCCCGTGAGCCCCGAGAGGGAAATATAACTCCTGCGGCAGGCCTTGTGGTGCTCCCGCAGTACGAGCTCGTGCCAAAACTGGAATTTGTTTCTTACTACTACCAACTAGTACTAGTAAGGTACACGTGCATTGCACGCATGAGATTCTGGTGGTTTGTGCATTATGCTTCTACATGTGGAGCTTTCTGGATTCTAACATGTGGCAAAATCTGGTGGAATTTAAGGTTAGGCAAGTTTGATTAACTTAGGCGAGTGTTTGATTCAAGCCACACCTTCGGCAAGCCACACTAAGGCCCCACATGACACACACAAAAAATGTGGCAAGATTCCCTTAGGCTTGCCAACTTGTTTCTCTCGTTTTGAAGAACTAATAACTTTGCCTAAGCTTAGTTGTGGCAAAGTTAGGGTCTGTTTGATTCAAAGGATTTTCATAGGATCTTTGAAGGATTAGAATCCTTAGGAATTTTTCCTATGTTGGTCGTTTGATTCGTAGGATTGAATCATGTAGAATATTTTCCTAAGGATTCATTTGTACTACGTTTCACAGGAATTCTAACATGCACTCCAACCTCTTGAAAGAAATCCTTTGTTTTTCATGTGACACAATCAAACAAACTCAAATCCTATAGGGATCCAATGAACATGCCATTCCAATCCTACTTTTTCCTATTCATGTGTTTCTGCAATCCTATGAATCAAAGAGGCCCTTAGTCATGAATTAAGTTCAACCATGGAGTCTTCTAGATTATACATGTGGCAGAATATGGTGGATGATATCCAACACCAGTAGTGCTTGGATTTCCCATCTTTGTACCGTTGGATTGGCTTCATCCAATGACCAACTTTCAAAGTTTTTCACACACTATATAGGGGGTATAGATATAGATGTGCCGGTCCGTTGCAATGGATCCAAAGTATATATATATCTATTTAGTGGAGTGCACTCTAAACACATTATCTATTTATTTTTCTCTAACCTTCCGTAGCCATGCAACCAAGCCACATAAGCTTCATGGGTGCCCCCCACATCATATTAGTCATACTACGTTGATTGAAAAATAGATAAATCACCCAAAACAAGATCTTCCCGTTTTTTGTTCCTACGATGTTGTGTCGTGCACGTACCTACTAGTTGTATAGTGGTAGTACTAGTAATATAGTATTAGGAGTACAAACTTGGTACTAGTAGGAGTAGTACTAGTACGGAATGCTCCTACTCTATCAACGAGCCCCGTCTGACACCAAATTTCTTGGCTTCCGTGCTACAGCTAAATCTTCCCCTCGTTTCTTTTTTCCAACCCGGCGGCGGGCGGGGTGTCGGTTTGCTCAACGGCGGTCCCACATGAAAGTGAAAATGCTAGGCAACACGCCATCCGTAAGCCATGTGTCATGCCGGACGGGCCATGTTGTACTCCCGATTCCCGTGCGTGTGGGGGTGCGACGCGAACGCAGCAGGCCTTTTCCTTTTACCAACAATGTGCTTGTGCGTTGCGAAAGATCCAAAGTAGTAGAATAGTAGTATTTGTTCACAAATTTGAAAGAAATCACTATTGTTTTGATATACTCCTAATATATTACTCCCTCCGTACCTAAATATGTGTCTTTTTTGAGATTTCAAATGGACTATCACATACGGATTATATAGACATATTCTAGTGTTTCTAGCAAGATGCCCGCGCGTTGCACGAAGTTGATGGAAAAGGTAAGCACAACTTATAAGTTGACGGATGGAGTACTAGTTATAGTGATGCATATAATTAAGCAAAGGGATCGCACATGTCGTTATTGACTGGAACGAGAATGCAATAGCACAGAATTAAGGCCACGATGATGCGATCGCAGTGGTGGTTACAGAAGGCAAGAAGAAAGATGGATCCACAAACGTACGACCTCCTCCTCCTCAACTTAGTGCGTCGGGCCACCGACTGGTGGGAGCGGCGGCTTTTGTGGCGAGGTCGAGGTGCTTCTCAGCAAAGGCATCCAAGGCTTCCAGTCGGTTGAGGAAGTCCAACGTCGTAGCATCCTCACTGGCCTTGTAGATACCTATGTACACGATTTCCTCGTACATGTGGATGTGTAGGTCGATGAATTCTTGCAGGGCGAGGCGCCTCGCGGTGAGCGCGACCTCCAGGTGGACATTCTTCGTGGCGTCGGCGGGCAGTCGCAGGGCCACCAGTGCTTGAAAGAGGTTCTGACCATGGAGGCCGATTAGGGTGGCAGGCAATGAGGAGCCCGGGCGCGCGGGCTGGAGGAGTACGGCGATGTCGTCCGCAAGCTTCTTGAGGATGATGAACTTGTTGCTGGTGGCATTGATCATCTGGTCCAACCGAGAGTCGTAGTTGGCGTCGAAGCCGGCCATCCACCAGCCGGTCTCCAACACCGTCTGGAGACGATCCTCGGCGCCATGCCGCAGGCCGGCATCGTGGACCATCTGGCGCAGCCGCTGGCCGCTCACGAGCATCGCCGCCATGGGTCTGGAGTGACCTCTTTTGCGCTTAGTGTAGGTGCTTAGGCAAATGCTTAGGTGCGTACGATGTGGTTGATGCATTGGAATGGAGGGGCACCTTTATATGAGGGCAATGAGGGCAAACTGCGTTGCATTCACATCGTGCAGCCTCTTTTCTCGGACCTCCTCCCATTCCTTCCCTCATGCATTAATTGAAGGAGGATGCATTGGCCGTTCAACATATCGGGAACCACAACTCCCTCCCTCGTCTGCATTAAAGCCGTATCGGGAACTGCGCCGCACACTGTCAAATCGAATACTCCCTCCGTCTAGGTGGGTATTAAGTCATCTTACGAAAACCAAATAGTAAACACATAGGCGTGGTGCATTAACTCTCACGTTGTTTCTTATTTTTTGACATAAATAGAGGAATCAACCAAGAAAAGATGTGGGGCTTGTATGCTTTTAATGACTTGAGACTATCAAACATGACATGCAGTGGTCAGTTCGTTGCACAAGAACAAATACAACCCACGTCAGCACACACGCATCTTATATAGCATCACATCCAATGGCTATAAAATATGAATGAGACCAAATTATATCTCATATGGATGAGTTCTAGCAAAACTATATTAATAATACTTAGTACTCCTGCGGCATGTATCATATATTAGTATCATGTAGTACCTTATTTATTTATGAGGTATCCAGATGGCACTGCACCGCCAAGAAAATAGGGTAACATTAAAATTATGGACTACTTTTTGAGTATGTTGGTAAGGTCCGGTCATAGTCACTTGTTGAAATCTCTAAAAAGATAAATACTCCCTCCGTCCGGAAATACTTGTCATCAAAATGGATAAAAGGAAATGTATCTAGACATATTTTAGTTTTAGATATATCTCTTTTTATCCATTTTGATGACAAGTATTTTCGGACGGAGGGAGTAGAAAACAAAGTTGGTGATGATGGTGTGCGTGCCATCCTGCAATATAGGCCGTCGGATTTATATCTAACGGATAGGAAAGAAACTATGGCAATTTTGCAAAAATATACCCACATGTCTCTCCACGTTCGCAAATAAGGCCTTCCCTCGTTCAACCTTTTCTCTCACAAGATAAACTACTCATACAAATGCATCTTGATGTTCCGTGCAATGCACGGCCAGCTAGCTTATTTCTTTTAAAATAGTTGCTGCGATAATTGGGTTGAAGTGATATATTTTATGTCTGCCCCGAATGATTTCAGATTCACTGGTAGTAATAAAGAAAAGGTTGCCTTGTTAATTAACAGAAAACAGGGTGAAAACTATCACATGAGGCCGGTAAAAACAAGGCACACTGGGTTCAGCGTCATCGTCACTACAGTTGTGCACGTGCGAGAAGTCTACATATCGAGGGGGCTACCGAGCGAGGCACCGAGACACAATGTTTGAGAGAGAAACCAATTGACAGATTATGATCAGATCGAGTTGTCACCCTTCTGCTGTCATTGTTGGGGGAGAGAAAAACATATCGAGAGTGTGCACGGTAGGCATAGAGGCACAACTAGCGAGTGTGTGTGTGTGTGTTTGAAAGAGGAGTAGATAGATTATTATCAAGATCGATGTGCCACCCTACTAGCTCCTTCGGTGCCGGGTAGTGTGTGTGTGTATGTTTGAGAGAGAAGCCAGCCGATAGATTAGTATCAAGATTGAGGTGTCACCCTACTCCTTCGGTGTTGGGAAGTGTGGGTGTGTGGGGAGGGGGGCAGTGACACTTACATATCTCTACTCTTATAAAAACAGAGTTGGTGATGATGGTGTTCCTGCCATCCTGCAATATAGGCCATCCAGTTTATATCCGACGGACAGGGAGGAAACTATGGCAATTTTGCAAAAAGATACCCACACCCCTCTCCGCATTTGCAAATAAGGCATTCCCTCGTTCATCCTTTTCTCCCACAAGATAAACTTCTCATACAAATGCATCTTGATGTTCCGTGCAACGCATGGGCATCTTGCTAGTAGGGAGAAGAGGTTTGTGTGACACATATCTAGCTATATTAAGGGATAGGTAGATAGCATATGTGTGAGAGACATTAGTGGTTGTGGGTGGGCGGAATTAAAGGGGTGGGCGTGTTAGACATAGAGAGTGTGTGTGTTTCTGTGTGAGAGACTTGTAGGATGGGGTAGAAAGACGAATTTAACCCTGACGGAGGGAGAGAAATACACGAAGTGCGCGTGTGTGATTCCGATGCCTAGAGGGAAATGAGATATGTATGCGTGTGAGAGAGATTGCACAATTCATTCACGTATCACTATCTAGCGATCGTGGACGTGCATCGCTTGAACATAAGTCAATATCTACTTCATATCGTGGCCAAAGGTACAATATCGATTCAACGCTATAAAGATTGGACACTCACGTATCACATTTTTTTCTATTTAAATAAGCCTTTTTAGTTGTGCATGCCAAAGTTACAGTGATGTTTCTTCAAACAACCAATGTAGCTATCATGAACATGCACCATTGTTACTCTTGCATTCAAATTCATTAGTCTTGGATGATTTAAGTTTCTATTTTGAAGTAATATATGTAATATTCATATATGAATCCAACGGGTATGCAATTTATGAAATGGAGGCTATGTAATCATATGAGGTAACACTTTTAAGTAGCTGACTACAATATCCATTTCTTTTTTGTGCGCCTCTACACTAACACGTCAATGCATTATGTTTAAAGTAAATAACCAATGGCACTAAATTATCTATTTACATGAGAAATACATAGGCTGAGCGTTTGATCCCTTTTTTGTGAACGCGCCACTACACCCGTACGATTGGCCGTGCCCGTGTGAACGTCCAAGTTATCGGCGCATCATCCCGAGTTATTGTCTTTTTTCTGGGGTGGACTTCACACCAGTTATTAACTGCTGATGCATGCCCCGTGTACACAGTCTAGCATGACCTTCCCGCTAGCACGGTCCAAAATTAGTTGAAACTGGATACGAACGATCCCGCGGGAGGCAAAATCTCCCGCCTCCTTCTAAAATTTCCGCCACCTTAGTCTTTAGCATGCGAAATCCCCCTTTTGTCCTTGGTGCACGGAGACCAACAGTTACAATACCGCCCTCATCTACATGATAGGTCGGGGCTGCTTTGGTAACTTCCAGTTCCCCCACTACATGGCACCCCCATTTCCTCTCCCCCTCCCGCAAAAACGACTAACTCCACACTCCACAGCAACAGAGCATCTTACATCACGCCGTCCGTACTTCATCGCCCTTTCTCCCCTCCCCTCTCGAAAACCTAGACTGCTCATCCACCGGCGTACCATAGCCCATTAACTGCCAGCGGCGTCCACCTCGCCGGATCTTCTTCTGCGGCCGCATCTACCCCTCCCACCTCCCCTAGAAACAAGTAGACTGCTCATCCACCACTGTACCACTGCCCATTCAGTGCCGGCCTTGTCCACGGCGCCGGATCTGCTTCGCCGGTACTCTCGTCAACCGCCGCGCATCTGCAGCGGCTCATTCGTACTCCCCACCGGAGACGCTTCATCCACACCCCCCGGAGCCGCCCCACCGACGCCCCCATCGACGGCCTCTGATCCTCTTCGCCGACACCTTCATCAACCCTACCGGAGCCGCTTCGCCGACACCTTCCTCAACCCTACAGAAGTAGCTTCGCCTATATCATTCTCAACCCTACCGGGGCCGCTTTGCCAACTCACAAGTCCACGGCCTCAGATCCGCTTCCTCGCACCCTCATCCAACCTACCGGAGCAGCTTCTAACACCCCAACCACGGCCGCAGATCCGCATCGTCGACACCACTGTTAACCCAACCACCGGAGCAGCTTCTGACGCCCCGTCCATGGCCGTAGATCCGCATCATCGACACCATCCTTAACCCAACCACCGGAGCAGCTTCACCTATGCCCTCGTCCATGGCCATAGATTCGCTTCGCCCACATCGTAGTCCACCCTACCGGAGCCGCTCCACAAACACCCTACTCGACGGTTCTAGATCTCCTTACCGGACCCCAACAGCCAGCGCAGCGTCATCACCCTCGACGTTTCTAACCTGATTCCCACAGTCTGGAGAGATGCCAAGCACCCGCCATGGCCTAGGTACTTGTCACCTTTAAACCCGTCCAGCATCACCTGCCCGATGTACTTCAAATATACTAACCGGTCGCTGTTACCTGTTATGCAGCTGGCAAAAACTACAAGGATGATGTTTCTTCTAGATCTAACAGCTTGGCCAACCAACATCCTGGACTGAGGCATTGCTATGATCTTGTAAGCGCGTCTCTCTCTCTTGTATTGTTCCGTGCCTGCCAGCATGCTTTGCTAGGATTTTCGACCAGTAATCCCTTTGTGCAGACAATGATTTCTACTACTGGCTGCTAAATTAGATATGTAGATGTCATACATGATACTACCTCGTACCTCCGTTCCTAAATATAAGTCCTTCTAGAGATTCCACTATAGGCTACATACGGAGCAAAATGAGTGAATCTACACTCGAAAATGCATCTATATACGGTACATTACACAAAATCGTAGGTGGCATGTAGGAATTCTAGTGCACTACATTAGGCTCCCTTAGAGTGCCTGCTAGTCCAGCATACAGAGTCATGGCTAGTTTATGGTATGCACACAATCGTTAATTGGTGGTTTAAATATGCGCAAGGGATATGCAATGTAGTATCATGTAGAGATGTCTGAAATTAGCTGTGTCAACTTGTAGATAGGGTTACACAATGAAAAAGTACAAGATGTATGTGGCAATTTCATGGAACATCGCAAAAAAAGGAGAGGCAGCGGTGAGCCTATAAAGTGTGCCATGGTACATCACTCCTCCATTGCAATCATCGTGACATGTTATTTTTATGCCAGTTCTATTAGCCAAGTTTCTTAGGGACAGTTATTACGAGTCATCCTAAGAAAATAAGCACCTGTGAATATAAGCTCCATGTAATAAGCCAACCAGTTATTTTCATTGTGTTTTCAGCTTATCATTGGTATGATCAGTGGAAAGTCTAGATTGCATTATATTTTTTTCATTTTGCTGCCCATATGGAAATTAATTTGACTTAAAAACATCACAAATTGAACCTAGTGCAGTAATTAATATGATAGGAAAACATACCATCACTATTCGCTCAAAATGCAAATACAAAGATACCATCTACTTGGCACAATCTACTTTGGTCAATGTTTTCCATAGAGATCCCATTGCCTAATTTAAACGAAGAATGCATGGCCCACATTTAAATGAAGAACAATTATTTATTGAAATTCAATGGTCCAAGTGGCTGGTTATTATTGTATAGCAGCACCACCTGAAAGCATCATATAGCAGCAGCAGCTCATAGCAACTCATCATACAGCAGCAGCAGCAGTCTGCAATTCATCATATACCAGCAGCAGCTCATAGCAATTCATCATATAGAAGCAGCAGGAGCAGCTCATAGCAATTCATCATATAGCAGCAGCAGGAGCAGCTTGTAGCAACTCATCATATAGCAGCAGCAGCAGCTCATAGCAATTCATCATATAGCAGCAGCAGCAGCTCATAGCAACTCATCATACAGCAGCAGCAGCAACTCATAGCAATTCATCGTATAGCAACAGCAGGAGCAGCTCATAGAAATGCATCATATAGCAGCAGAAGAAGCAGCTCATAGCAATTCATCGTATAGTGGAAAGGGAGAGGAGATGCAAGCGGGCAGGGCAATGAATGCTTGCATGTTTGTTTTTACTTGAGGGTCAGGTGTGACATGGGCGTCAGCAGTTGCATTTTGAGTGTAATATAGGCAGACAACAGAGTCATTTCACTATTCCCCTTCCCTTCAATTTTTAGTGAGGTTCTACCCGAAACACCCCCCTCCAAAGCGAAATTAGTTAAGCCCAAGCCCATAACTCAAAAATGACTTCTTTACATCTTTTATGGCTTATTTTGACAATATGCCCTGAAAAGGCGGAATCGAACTAGCCCTTAACCTGCAATTCAATTGTGCATGCAATGATGAATCACTCCTGCCTGCTATCTGTACATTTAGGCATCATCATGCATGGGATAACCTAATACATGTGCATTCCATTGTAGAATCTGGAAATATGCAATGTTTATGTTAGTTCATGCGTTGCACATGATGTTTAAATGCCCCTTAAATCTGGTCAGTCAAGTGATGGTCTTTAAGCCTCCTTTGCTTCTTTTCTTGATATGTAAGATTTGCTCACACATTTGTTCAATTGCTTGTTTGCATCAGCCAGCCATACTAGGACTGTTTGCTTTGATTACTTGTTGTTCTTGACATAACACTCTAACAGAGCTTGTCAATGATTTAAACACTAAGGGCTGCTGTAGTGGGGCCTTGTCTAACTCATAGGTGACATAAAGGTTTGGTTGTACACTACGGTAGGCTCTCCAAGAGTACCTGGAGATCCATTTCGAAGGTATGCCTAGTTTTTACATAGTGCAGACATAGTAAATGCTCATTTCATTGTGTGCAAGTGCAAGAGATGCGGCATGTTTCATTATGTGGTGTTGTTTTGTTATAATCTCATTCTTTTGTTTTCACAGACTGGAAAGTATGTGTATTTATCTTCCAAGGAGACGAGTAACTAGTTTGTGTCACCTTGCAGAGGGGGTGCAATGAAGATAAGATTGAGGATTTCCAAGTACAAGATGTTAGGAAGGAGCCTTGCAAGAGAAGTAGGAGCTGCGCTGAGCCTCTTCAACCTGCTAAGGTAAGTAACTATATGCAACTCAACAATTCAATTCCTTGTTTGTTTCAGGCATAGTTAATTTTCTCTTTTCAATTGCTTTATTTGTCCTTAGTTAATGAGATGCCCAAATAATCATGCCTGATGTTCGATGCTTGTATCACTATTAGTTGACATAATTAAAGGCCTTACCATTTAATTACTCTGCCGAAGTGTGCCTGAAGCTTTGAAGTCTATTAACCAACTATTATTGCATGAGGCTCACAATCTAGTTTATACTACGCTAATGATTGCATAGTTTTGCCTGCTGTAGTATGTTTGTATGAAACCCTCTGCTGTTCATTATGCTCCCTAAGACTTTAATTGAGGCACAGAATGGCCAACTGCTTGCTTACTTATACGCAACTTGC
Organism: Triticum urartu; assembly: GCF_056163025.1. Classification (NCBI taxonomy): domain Eukaryota; kingdom Viridiplantae; phylum Streptophyta; class Magnoliopsida; order Poales; family Poaceae; genus Triticum; species Triticum urartu. The sequence goes on from NC_141878.1 coordinate 522,969,767, forward strand.
TGTCTAAATTTGTAACTTGTCTGTCTTTTCGATTGGGCTCCAACATCATGCTCCTCTGGTGAGCTAAGAGGGATTTCTTTATGCAGGTTGCACAAACTATCTTTTTTATAATTTTTAAAATATCACCTGCTTATGCTTCATGACGTGTAACATTTTTTTAAAGTGACGTGTAACATTATTGTTAGTCCTATTTTGCCATGTAGTACAAATAGTGTCTTGTTCGCTTCACTGTTGTAACTATATTTTTGCCCTAGTCATGTGTACTTACAGAAACATTTCAGGATGAAGTGACATCAACACAAAGATCTGCGAGCAGTGCGGCATGGCCATTACCGAATGATTATGGATTGGAATTGGAATGTGCTGATGTTCTCGAGCATCAACTAGAGGTGGCAAGACAACGTGTACATGATTGTCAACGTATAATCAACAAGTTGAGACTGTACATGCAGGTATTAGATGCAGGAGTCAAAAAAAATGAAACAAGACACTGAGGTAACCATGAAGGAATTGGAGATTTTGCTGACTGAAATTTGTGCTATCTGAATCCGGCCAATCCTATTTTCTGAAGAGATTATAGTTCAATTGGATTTAAGTTGATGCGCGTCCATGATGTATGAGCTGTATTTGCCCAGTGTATGTAATTTGCAATTTGTGTATGCTTTATTATCACCTGTGCCGAACCATAATGCCCAGTGGGTATAATCGGCTGTAATTTCTTTATTGTATAGTGTAGGATTATTCTACCTTTTATGCCTTGATCTCTTTGTTGTAATAGTGTATGCTTTTTAGAGGTGATAGTATTGAGTAGGATAATTCTTTGAATATGCTATATCGTTCAAACGGGGGCCAATTCGCCCGACCATGGCCCTTCACGGGCCGTAGGATCCATGGGCCTTCGGCTCATTTATGGGTCTTGTACGGGCCTTTAATGGGCCGTAGATGGGCCTTTAATGGAAATCGTACATTTTATGGGCTGACCATAACGGGCCGTTAATAGGCCGTATTTGGTGATGCTATGAAAATGGCCCAACAGACTAACGGTCCGCAAATGGGCCGACCGTAACGACGGGCTGAATTTGGCCCACAAACAGAAAATGACAGTAACAGGCCGTAAGTAACCGAATGCTGCAAATGAGCCCAAGAATAAATGGGCCCTCAGAAGGCCGAAAGTTAACTTGGGCTGGAAACGGCCCAACGGAATAACGGGCCGTTAATGGGTATAAAGTGATACACTGTTCATTACGGGCCAGTTTCACCACGGGCCGTTAATGGGTGTAAAGTAATACACTGTTCATTACGGGCCAGTTTCAGCATGGGCCGCTAATGGGCCAAGAGTTACAAAGGGCCTCATATGGGCCGAAATACGTCATGGGCTATACATGGGCGAGAAGTGAAAATGGGCTGGAATCATATTGGACGGCCCGGATGACGCTACTGGGCCTAATTTGGATAGGGCGTAACGGGCCTTGGATTAGTGGGCTGTAAATGGGCTATATGCGAACAGGCCGTTAACAGGCTTTCCATGGGCCGGCCCGCCAGCTTTTGACCAAGTCAAATAGGCCGGCCTTTTCACAGGAATGGGCCACTGTTGGGCCGTGCCACATGTCAACGTATCATAGGCGCCTTCTGTCCAGTGAGTGGATGACATTTGTCCCAACAATGAGCCGACACGTGTTTCCTCTAGCCAATGATGATTTTACACATGGAAAATCCCCATTGGTCGGGGCTGTTAACAAGTTATCGGGTCCAAAACCCGACCCGATAGCTTAATGGCATTCCGTTACGGTGGATGCCACGTGTCGGTCACCCTTGACGAAAGCACTTCTGTGACGCGCGATTTATCGTCATGGAAGTGGACACTTCTGTGATGATAATTTTGGTAATGCCATGGAACACTTCTACGACAGCACAGGTATGACTGTCTTGATTCTGTCATAAATTTGTCATGGATGTACATGCATGAAAAAAAAAGTGACCTACTGTGACAAACACGTATCATCACGGAAGTGTATTTTTTTGTAGTGGTTGCTAGCGGATGAGACCCTGGCTCGGCAGATAACCCGGCGATCTAAGTCCATGACGATTTCGGATGGAGAGTTGTTTCATCGTAGTGTTTCCGGAGCATTTCAACGGTGTGTTTCCCCCGAAGAAGGTCAAGAAATCCTTCGTGAGATCCATGAAGGCGATTGCAGTCATCACGCCGGGTCAAAATCTTTAGTGGCCAAAGCGTTTCGTCACGGTATTTACTGGTTGACGGCTCACGCTGATGCAGAAGATTTGGTCAGTAGATGTGATGGATGTCAAAAATTTGCACGACGAGCGCATGTGCCGGCTCAAGAGCTCCGGATGATTCCAATCACTTGGCCGTTTGCGGTCTGGGGGCTTGACATGGTGGGACCTTTCAAAAGGTCTAAGGATAAAAAGACGCATCTCTTGGTGGCAGTTGATAAGTTCACCAAATGGGTTGAGGCGGAGCCTGTGAGTAAGTGTGATGCAGCCACGGCGGTTCAGTTCATGAAAAAAGTAATCTTCCGTTTCGGTTTTCCACACAGTATTATCACAAACAATGGCACTAATCTGTCCCAAGGGGCTATGGAAGAGTTTTGTCAGCGAGAGCACATTCGGCTTGATGTTTCTTCTGTAGCTCATCCTCAATCCAATGGTCAAGCTAAGAGAGCCAATCAGGAAATTTTGAAATGGCTAAAACCCCAGCTTATGGTTCCTTCACAGCGAACGCCGGGTTGTTGGGTAGAGGAATTACCCTCAGTGTTATGGAGCATCAATACTACGCCCAATAGGTCTACGGGTTACACACCCTTCTTCATGGTTTACGGAGCAGAAGCGGTGTTGCCTAGTGACATCCGTCATGACTCGCCCCGTGTGGCGGCTTATGTTGAAGCTAACAATGAAAAATCCAGACAGGATGCGCTTGACTTGTTGGATGAAGAAAGGGACTTAGCAGCGGAACGGCCAGCAATTTATCAACAGGACCTGCGTCGTTATCACAGCCGTCGGGTTAAGTCCAGGACTTTTCAGGAAGGCGACTTGGTGCTCCGGCTCATACAGGATCTTTCAGATGCACACAAGTTATCCCCACCTTGGGAAGGACCCCTTGTGGTCAGTAAAAATTTAAACAATGGGTCATACTACCTCATTGACGTTCGAGAGCATGCAGACTCACGTAAGTCGGAAGAGGAGACCTGCCGGCCATGGAACATTGCTCAACTTCGGCCATATTACACCTGAGCCACCGGCTCTCAACATGTACATACGTTCACGTTGTATATACTATGATAAGCAATAAAGTAAGACCATCGGTCTCTTTTCTTTTCACAGACTATACATCTTTATTATTTCTTACTTACAAATAACTATTAAGGAGCTGATCATATTTGAATCAAGTTTAACCTTTTTGGTCTGGCTTATGATCGTATCCGAATCTAGCTGCAAATCTCAAGGTCAATTGGGGGCTTCCTATTCAAACATAGGTCGTATTCGAACCAAAGAGAACATAGCTATCGTAACCCTCTTGATCGGCTCAAGGACAAACTCACTTGGGGGCTTCTTGATTGTATCCGAATCATAGCTTAACCCCTTTTGAGTCCGACTTGGATCATATTCGAATCAGGGTCGTTAAAAACCTCTCAAGGTCATTTGGGGGCTTCCTGTTCAAACATAGGTCGTATTCAAACCAAAGAGAACATAGCTGTCGGTACCCTCTTGATCGGCGCAACGCCAAAGCCACTGGGGGCTATATGGTCGTATTCAAACCTTAGCTTAACCCATTTGGTCCAGTTTACTAATCGTATTCGAATCAGAAACCCCCAGCCTTTTGAATACAGAGTTAAAATTATGTTTATTATCTGTTGCTTGCCTTTTTAGCTTTTGTTGTTTCAATATTACAAATAAGATAGCCTGGTTTTCTTCACCGGCTCAATTATTGGACAACACAGCCGCCCAGGTTATTCAAGCCAGTGGCTCAAGGATCCAAAGGTACGAGCTACTAAGATATGATGATCATTGAGTATTCAAGAAGTATTAACTTTTCATACATATTGAATTATCAAGTTCACCACCCGGATTATTAAAACCGACGATCTAAGGATCAACAAGGACAAGGTATAGTTCTTACTTATACGCGCTTACCCGCTGCGTTAACTCAAGAATTAGTATTAACCCTTATCCTTTCTTTATATTTGTCTCTATTTTTATTGAGGTAAATATATTGGCTGTAAATTAGGGTGTTTAAGCCCGTTTGGTTCTAAACCGCCTTGCCAGTCTTTTTCTTGTATTCACAGGAACAGAGTTAAAATATCGCAGAGACAAACATTAAACGTTGCATACATTAACATCTGGAAGCAGATTCACATAGAAGTATTTTATGCACGATGGTGTTTTAGCAACTAAGTTATTACAAGGCTTTATAAGCCTATGAAGATGATCATCGTCCCTCCCTCGCCGGTTCACCACCTTCTGTTTTCTGGAAGTTGGATTTTGACCAATCAAAGCCGTTCATGGCGACAAATTCGGCTTCGTCGTCAATCAGGCCGACCGGGTCAATTTCCAGGGCAAAGGTATCTTCTCTCACTGGTGGGATCAGATCTACTACTTTGTATGAAGGAGTGGCCATCTTCTTATTTTCACTATCAAAACCCGGATGGTACTTCTCAACATTGGTGTCATCTCCAAGACTAGTCGCCTGAGGCCGGACTTCGCGTACACACGCTATGAAATCATCCTGATCAAACGGAGACCCGTCCTCCTTCACAGTAGGGTAACCTCTTGCTACGTCCGCCGGGTCTAGGTCTGGCACCCAAGCCTTGGAGCGGCTTAGGGAAGTCAAAGCTCCGGCTCACGCGCAGGAGCGTTTTACTTCTTGGAATCTGGCAGGAAGGATGGACAGCTTCTTCAGGACATCGCTAAGCCGGTTGGGTCCTTGATTTGTAGGAGAGATAGAGGCCAGAGCCCGTTGTGCACCAATATACAATTGTTCAACCAAGGTGTATACTGCCTTCAGTTTAATCAACGGATCCTGGCTCGGATTTTTACTTCGCGGACCTGCATATATTTTTAACAGAGTAAGTTGGCGGATTATACTCTGGTTTGGCAAAAATTATACAAAAGGTCAAATCAGGCAGCTTACCAAAGATAGCAGCGACTGTCGGTGTCAAAACCGGCGGATCTCGGGTAGGAGGGTCCCAAACTGTGCGTCTAAGGCGGATGGTAACAGGAGGCAGGGGACACAATGTTTTACCCAGGTTCGGGCCCTCTGGATGGAGGTAAAACCCTACGTCCTGCTTGATTGATATTGATGATATGGGTAGTACAAGAGTAGATCTACCACGAGATCAGAGAGGCTAAACCCTAGAAGCTAGCCTATGGTATGATTGTATGTATATGATCTATCGACTAGCCTGGCCTCAGTTTATATAATGCACCAGAGGCCTAGGATAACAAGAGTCCTAGCCGAATACGCTGGTGGGGAGGAGTCCTTGTCTTGATCACCAAGTCTTGTGGAATCTTCCATGTATGCGGCAGTTTTCTGAATTGGCCCATGAGTATACGGCCATGGGGGTCCTCGGCCCAATCTAACAGATCGGGAGACGACGTGGTGAGTACCCCCTAGTCCAGGACATCGTTAGTAGCCCCCTGAACCGATCTTCAAGTTAGGGACGCTCCTCGATTCTTCTGAACTATTCTTCATCTTCGGTTGTCGGTCTTGAAAACTGGTTCAACAAATCTTCTCATCTTCTATCTTGAGGATCGCCGAAATGCATTCGACAAGTTTATACGCCGGGTATCCGAGGAGCCCCTTTAAGTTTCTGGCCTTTATCAATGCCTTGTTATTTTTATGCCACACCTCGGGTTTTGAAGTTGTTCCCGGGAGGCAGTGTCCTCTTGCGTCCGAGCACCAACGCCGGACTGCATTCGAGGTATCTTTTGCAGCCGAGCACCAATGCCGGACTGCTTCCGAGCTCCAACACCGAAATGTATCCGAGCTCCAATGCCGGACTGTGTCCAAGCTCCAATGCCAAAATGTATCCGGGCTCCAACACCGGACTGTGTCCAAGATCCAACGCCAGACCATATCCAAGATGTCATAGATCATCTTGGTACAAAAAAGTTGAAGGAGTTTAGCCGAGTTTAATGCCAGAAATGCCCTCTATGGAGCTAGCCACTAGTGCCCGAACTTTATGCTGGACTGCTTCCGAGGTGGTGCACCACCCCGACTGTGGGCCGATTTTTTGTCAATATTTTTATTAGTGCAATTTATTCTCTGCCGAGATATACAGCCAGTAGCCCTCAAGGTGTGTATCGGTCTAAAACCCGAGATGCACCTGAAGGATGACGTAAGACCGCTGATCCCAGTAGCCGCTAAGACTTAGGTTGATTTGCAAAATCGGCCTGAGGATCAAGTCCTAGCTCGGCAGAATACTTCGGGACACAAAAAGCGGCGTGCTCAGTCCTCGAGACTCAGGTTGGGTGCGGCCGACCAACCTAAGGATCAAAATCTCCTCGGAAACTATATTGCACATAAAATTTTCTACATTGGACAGGCAATGCAGTAGCCCCCAAGACACTGGTCGGGTGGAAACACCAGATCAGGGGATCGATGTGCCCCTTTAATATTTGTAAATAATAAGCCCAAAGCCCAGTAGCCCCCGAGCCTTAATGCGGGCACGGGTGGCCGAATTAAGGATCGATATCCATAGTAAAATCACAAATTATGTGTAATGACTCTATGTATCCAAGTACTTTACATCATTAATGCTCGGATCCGCATTGTACAAAACTTTGTTGACCGACCATCGGCTTCTACCTCCTCGGCAAGTAGCCGAGGAGTGTTTGTCCTACTTTATAAAGCCTTTATGAGGGCAAAGATTTACGACAAACAAGGCAATCTGGCCATACGGTTTTATAAACAAAGGTACGCAGAGAGATATGTTATATTACTATTTAACATAAGAAATGTCTTCTAAAGAAAATAGTCCCGCTATCGGTTCCTTTCTTTGTGTTGTCATGCTAAGCATGATCATGAAACCTCAGCTCTAATGTAATAGCAAAATATGGAGGATTTAGTTTGGGAGGCCAGTTAATAGCCCCCGGTAGTGTTCGGCGACAGTCGAGGTCAAGCCGTAAACACTTCAGCCATTGTTATGAATGGTCCATCATTTAACACAGTCATCGGATCGCTGACCAGTTTACGCTTATTGTGACAGTCAGTTTTTGGCTTTCTCCACTAAGGTGCTCAACCATGTGAGCTGGAAGCACAATCGCAGTGGTTCTCCCTTTGCACGCCTAGCCGAACAAAGCGGAACGTAGGAAGCAAGTGCAGGAGCCGGGCAATCCAACTATTGACCGAAGACACAATTCGAAACCGATGCATATATAGCAATATCTGAGAATGTTTTTGCCGAATTTCTAAAGGTGTCCGGCACTGCACTGTGAGACTTGTGCTGAAAACACACAAATAGTTTAAAAGTGTCATAAGCTTGGAAAACCAAAAAACGTCAGTAAAAACTTGACGTCCGAACAAGATCAAGTGTTCGGTGCCAATCCGAAAATTGGTCTTAGAAAAAAAAGAGTGCTTCTGTCGTGCTTTAACATGTTACATCATGTCTCAAGACTTCAAGCGGGTCAGCCTACAGCTTCAACCTCCTATCCCGAAGGCGGAGTACTTCTCATTAGGCCAGTTTAGCAAACTAAACTCTAACGGCTTTGAGAGAGAAATTAGGCTCCCCGGCTAGTGACCACACACTAGTGTCGAAAAAAGGAGTGATGAATAATAATATTAATAAAGACTTTGCAACGACTAAGAAGAAAAACACTTATTATAAAACGGCTCATATAAATTTAAGAGCCCCCAAGTGACTTGGGTAAAAGAATTTTATGTATAATGATTGTATGTACCGAAGTACTAATTGTGACGCCCCCGATTTAATCGTACACTAATCATACACGCAAACGTGTATGATCAAGATCAGGGACTCACGGGAAGATATCACAACACAACTCTACAAATAAAATAAGTCATACAAGCATCATATTACAAGCCAGGGGCCTCGAGGGCTCGAATACAAGAGCTCGATCATAGACGAGTCAGCGGAAGCAACAATATCTGAGTACAGACATAAGTTAAACAAGTTTGCCTTAAGAAGGCTAGCACAAACTGGGATACAGATCGAAAGAGGCGCAGGCCTCCTGCCTGGGACCCTCCTAACTACTCCTGGTCGTCGTCAGCGGGCATCACGTAGTAGTAGGCACCTCCGGTGTAGCAGGAGTCGCCGTCGAAGGTGGCGTCTGGCTCCTGGGCTCCAACATCTGGTTGCGACAACCAGGTAGAAGGGATAGGGGGAAAAGAGGGAGAAAGCAACAGTGAGTACTCATCCAAAGTACTCGCAAGCAAGGAGCTATACTACATATGTATGCATTGGTATCAAATGGAATAAGGGTATCATATATGGACTAAACTGCAGAAAGCCGGAATAAGGGGGGATTGCTAGTCCTTTCGAAGACTACGCTTCTGGCAGCCTCCGTCTTGCAGCATGTAGAAGAGATTAGACTGAAGTCCTCCAAGTAGCATCGCATAGCATAATCCTAACCGATGATCCTCCCCTCGTCGCCCTGTGAGAGAGCGATCACCGGTTGTATCTGGCACTTGGAAGGGTGTGTTTTATTAAGTATCTGGTTCTAGTTGTCATAAGGTCAAGGTACAACTCCAAGTCGTCCTGTTACCGAAGATCACGGCTATTCGAATAGATTAACTTCCCTGCAGGGGTGCACCACATAACCCAACACGCTCGATCCCATTTGGCCGGACACACTTTTCTGGGTCATGCCCGGCCTCGGAAGATCAACACGTCGCAGCCCTACTTAGGCACAACAGAGAGGTCAGCACGCCGGTCTAAATCCTATGGCGCAGGGGTCTGGGCCCATCGCCCTTTGCACACCTGCACGTTGCGAACGCGGCCGGAAGCAGACCTAGCCTAGTAGGCGTTCCAGTCCAATCCAACACGCGCCACTCAATCGCTGACGTCACGAAGGCTTCGGCTGATACCACGACGTCGAGTGCCCATAACTGTCCCCGCGTAGATGGTTAGTGCATATAGGCCAGTAGCCAGACTCAGATCAAATACCAAGATCTCGTTAAACGTGTTAAGTATCTGTGAATGCCGACCAGGGCCAGGCCCACCTCTCTCCTAGGTGGTCTCAACCTGCCCTGTCGCTCCGCCTCAAAGTAACAGTCGGGGGCCGTCGGGAACCCAGGCGCACCACTACCTAGATGGAGCCACCTGCCCCTTCAGCCCCCATCTCCGAACAGTATCACAGGTAAGGTAACCGTGTGAAGTATATTGTATATGCCCGTGATCACCTCCCGAAGTGATCACGGCCCAGTAGTATAGCATGGCAGACGGACAAGAGTGTAGGGCCACTGATGGAACACTAGCATCCTATACTAAGCAGTAGGATAGCAGGTAATGGTAACAACAGTAGTAGCAAGGACAGGCTATGCATCAGGATAGGAATAACGGAAAGCAGTAACATGCTACACTACTCTAATGCAAGCAGTATAGAGGAGAGTAGGCGATATCTGGTGATCAAGGTGGGGCTTGCCTGGTTGTTCTGGCAAGAGAGAGAGGGGTCGTCAACACCGTAGTCGTACTGGGTAGCAGCGGCGTCGGTCTCAGTGTCTAGCGAGAGAAGAGGCGGAAGAAACAATAAATATTAAGCAAACAGATGCATAGCGATGCATGAAATGACAAGTATCGGTGCTAGGGTTGCCTTAACGCGGTATGAGGTGATACTGGTGAAGGGGGTAAACATCCGGGAAAGTATCCCCGGTGTTTCGCGTTTTCGGATAGATGAATCAGAGGGGAAAAGTTGTGTGTTTGCTATGCTAGGGATGTGTGGCGGACAAACGGGCTGTGCATCCGGATTCGTCTCGTCGTTCTGAGTAACTTCCATGTACAAAGTTTTTTCATCCGAGCTACGGTTTAATTTATATTAATTTTCAAAGTTTTAAATCATTTTTGAAATTAACAGAATAAAATTAATTTGGAAATGCCATTATGATGTCAGCATGACATCAGGGTGATGTCAGCAGTCAACGGTCAGTTGACTAGGTCAAACTGACGCGTGGGTCCCGGTTGTCATTGACTTAGGTTAACTAAACAGGATTAATTAGTTTAATAATTGATTAGGTTAATTTAACAGATCTAATTAAGTTAATTAATTAATTAATTAATTAATTTTATTATGTTTTTTATTCTTCTTTTTTTAATAGGGGCGTGGGTGGGGAGGCCACTGGGCAGTGGCCCATAGGGCCAAACGGGCGCGGGCGGTGGATCACATGCGGGGCGCCAGGACGCCCGCCCGCAGAGACGGGGGCTGTCCGCCTCCGGTGGAAGTGGCGAGGCCACGGCGAGTGGCCGGAGCAGCGGGAGCCAGAGGCGGAGACGAGCAACGCGCGGTGGTGCTGGAGCACAACCAGGGCGTGAGCGGGGCACGCGGCCCAGGCGCGGTGCGGGGACAAGGCCACGGCATGGCGTGCGCGCGAGGGATGGCAGGAGGTGGTTGCGGCAGAGCCGCGTGACTACGGGTGCGCGGCGTCAGGGGGACAACGGGCGCGGAAGCCGAACGACGCCGGTGGGCGCGGGTAGCGCGGTGGCCAGGAGCGCGCGGGGCGATGGCCGGTGCGAGGGCCGCGGCGACGAGCGCGAGCACGCGCAGGAGGGGTCGCGCGAGGGAGAGGGGAGGGGAAGAGGCTCACATCGAGCATGTAGTTGTGTAAGCGCGTGCTCGGGGAGGGCCTGAGGTAGACGGACGGCGGCGACGAGGTCGGGGTCGTCCAGTAAGGCGGCACCGACGATGTCGGGGCAGTCCGGGGCGACGTCGAGGTGCAGGCGATGGAGACGGTGTGGCGGCACCGACGACGGCGAGGTGGCGGGGCGGCTCCGGAGTGGTGATCTCCGGCGACGGCATCGAGCGGCGGTGCGGGTGCGCGCTGGGGGAGATGAGGGGAGAGAGGGGATCGATCCCGATCCAGGGGGATCGGGGGAGGGAGTGGGGCGAGTGGGGGGGTTAGGGTTACGGGGTGGGGATAAGGAGAGAGAGGAGGGGCCGGCTGGGCCGGCCAGATTGGCCCCTAGGCCATCTGGGCCGAGGCCCAGCGAGGGGGGGGCTGTAATTTCTTGTCTTTCTTTTTTTTGTTCCTTTTCTTTTACTGTTTTATTTTATTCTAGTTTTATAAAACATAAAAGTTGTATCTTAAATAGTAACACTAATTATACCTCTGCCACAAAAAGGTTTAACCCCCAAATAATATAGTTTAGTATTTTATAAAATATCAACACATTTATTTATTTGTTTTACCTACAGTTTTAGTTATTTGAATGCATTTAGACATTTTATAAAAATGTGGTTCCTCCACCAACATTACTTATGAATTATTTGTTACATTTAGAACATTTTAGTATTGACTTTTGAAAACTTTAACTGTTTGACTTGATTTTTAAATTTGAAATTTGAATGGGATTTGAATCATCGCAAGATTAACAACGATAATCATGGTGACTCAGCATCGTTAACGTGGGATTACTGTAGCGTAACTATCCGGGCGTCACAATTCTCCTCCACTACAAGAAATCTCGTCCCGAGATTTAAGATGTAGTGAAAGGGAGAGAGGTTTGGTAACGAAGCCAGCGGGTCTCCTCATTCTGGCTTGCTCCTCTCGAAGAGGCCGAACTACTACATTGATGTCCTCATTCCTCTGTTTCAGGCCATCATGATGAAATCGTCATCCTTCCCTCGGGAGCTTCAACGCACGTTCGAAAAGGATAAGGGGTAACTTCAGAAGAACGGACCTCTACAAGGTTGCTGTCTGATAGATAACGTCAATGAAGACGACGAAAGTAACTCTCGAATTGAAACTTAGAAAATTTTGAGAGGAAAGTAAGAAGGTGCAATAAGGAGTTTCAAGCGGCCAGGCAATCGCTCGATGCCTACTCAGAAGGTGAAAGGGTTTCAGGACAACGAGAAAAAGTAATGCGTGTGATACCAGAATAGATCTGTAGGAAGGTGGTTCGTGAATTTCGCACGAGGCCACGCGCGAGGGATTAACTTTGGAGACCGGGGATGTATAGGAGAGTCAGGTTTCGATCCTGTGGAAATGTGGGTTATGGGCCCACCATGTGGGTTAAAAATAGGGAGGGTGACGACGTCTTGCATGATAAGGTAAGCAAGGCATGTCAGAGGATAGCCTGTCAGTTATGTCAGCAACAACATCAGTACCAAGGGCGAGGGACGAAGAGAACCATTTTCCTGCTCGTTGAACGAGGCGGACCAATAGGCAAAGTTCTCGTCCATCGGTGTTACCGAAATGTCATCAACAATGGCAACAGGGTCTTGCTGACAGAGTGGTACAACGAGGTGTTTACATAGGCCGGGATATATTACTGCTTATATAATATAGATCACAAGAAGGTTTTAAATAAACCAATGGAAAGGAAAAGTGATTGTCAGGTTTAAACAGAACAATGGAAAGGAAAATGTGTTTAAACACATATTTCAGGGGTATATCCTTCCCAAGGACAAGCAGAGCATTATATCCATGACAGGATATAATGTAGAAAACTCTTTAGGTAAGGTGAGAGAAATTAAATGACATTACCCATACAAGGGTGTTTGGATAATTGAGCAGTAAACATTTAACTTTAGGCTTTAAATGTTCTTGTTGCAAATTGGAGTACATATATATATGCTTCGAGATAGCATTGACATGGTCTTCAGGCAAAGGTCGGACTTTGGATACTCAATGGATTTATCAGGAACAACTTATAGAATAAGTCTTTCAATTTCCTGTGGGAAGAATGGCTAACATTGCTAAAAGGAAGAACAATAACAATAGGCCCTCCGGCCAGGTGTGCTAGGCATGACATCACCTTAGAGATCAATGTTACAACTCTTGGAAATATGTTCCAACCATCATATCTGACCGAGATCCAGTTCTGATTGGCGTCAGGATATCGCAGACTCGGGATGCCTGAGAAGAGAGGTGCAACACAAATTGTCGAGATGACATTGTCAGATTCTCGGGAATTGAACTATGGGAGCGAGTTCCGACACAAGAGTTCATCAGTAAACCAAGGAGAGGATGAGGAGGTGGCTGATAGGCTCAGCAAAAAAAATCATCGAGATTTCCAAAGGATTGATTTCCACAATTATGTGAACAAGGAAATATCATTTGTCGGATCAAATGATATAATGATGTATGCTCGAGGGAAACATACACAACTGAACAATGATAGAAGGGTGCACCCAGGAATCTAGACTAGGTAGCACGATCAATGTTCGAATGATAATTCAATAAGCAATAGACTTATAATGAAACTGTAGACCAATAACCTCAAAGCAATAGGGTTGCTAGAAGTTTAGCATTTACACATCACAGACCATTTGTCGGTATTACGGTTAGAAACAACACGGAGACCAAGAAAGAATGCTGATGGTGAGAAGCATCAATATACCAAGAATTCTTAAGAGGTGGAGCAATTCTCACAACATTCTTGACATAAAAGATGGTAATACTCCAAGGTAAAGGAGAACAAATGCTGGATAGCGAGGATCTCAAGGTATAACACAAAACACGAACAAGTTTGTGTTGAACGGAAGGAAATCGAGTGGTCGATGATAACACAAATCATCAAGGGCAAGGATGGTATTTCTCATCAGGAATTCAATTGATATCCTTGAGGAGCTCGAAATGTTGATGATGATCATGACAATTTCTGTCGAGAGGTTTCATGGAGACGTAATCGGTCGGCGATGACATCAAGTCAAACGAATGATGAAGCGAAAGGTTATTGGAACCATGGGTACGACACAAACTTGAAATCAAGTTTGTTGTTTGAGGTGAAACAATAAGACAAGGAAGATCGACGTAAGCTTAGCCCATCGTCGAAATTGTGCTCCGGAAAGAAGGACCAGGTAGCATAGTTAAAATTTGGCATGATAATGATATAGCCAAGTAGGCTCGGAATGACGTGATCGAGTTCAGACTCATAAGTAATGAAGGTTACCAAGAGTTATTGAATCATAGTGCGGACTCAATTCAGTTGTCGGTGTCCTTGAGGGGTTCTAACAACTGAGAACCCGTTGGAAAAATGGAATCGGCAAGAATATTAGTTGATGAAGAACTCATAAGAAGTTATGTATTCCGTGGTATCCTCGAGATACCAGGGGGTAATACTCGACGACAGATCAAAGTAGAGGTTGGACTGGGGTATTGCTCTGCAGAAGACAAGTGCTTAAACTTGCACGAGAAACGGTACCTAAAAGAGAACATGGTCGAAACCACGATTGCAAAAGGCCAGATCCCAGATATAATATGAACTGATACCAAGGGAGTAATTAATTTAAGAGAAGCTTTAATGATAAGATCTACATCGTGTCCATGGGCATGAACACAAAGTTCAAGGTTGACTCCCACTTCTTTAATGCATAACCTTACATTTAACTCCCCTTTTCGAAGTTGTAGTGTTGAAAAGTTATCTGACGAAGCGTCAGCAGGGTATAACCCGCATAAATTTCGAGGTCACACAAATTAAGGAAGGCATAGGTTCAACCCGTCAGGGTATCGTGGAAACATATACCACAAGCTTTGAGAGTAAATATTACCAGCTCGAAAGCAGAGCATGGTTGGCAAAAGGAGAGGATACAAATTACCAAAGGCATTATGTATCAGAGAAAGAACTCACAAGGTGATTAATTATGAAGGACATCGTCGGATAATAATCCAACACTGGATATGGTGATCCACAATGGAGCTGATGTGAGTATCGATACCCAATCAGAGGAAGAAAGAATGCAAATGCATCGTTTTACAAAACATCTAAATAATTCAACGTTTAAATAACAAAGGAATTATGATTTTCAAATCAAGGGATTAGGAGCAAACGCTCCGATCAAGGACGGATAAGTTGGATAGACTTAGGGGTACAATCGATGGCAATCTGATTGGCCGAGGACCAGCTCACGTTTTAAATGACATCTGAGCCGGAAGGATGAATTCTATGATCTGAGTGAGGATTGCGAGCATTCGCAACCTATTGAATCAATGGACTCAAAATGATATTGACAAAGGTTGCCAATAAGATTACTATACTTATGGGATTAACCATAATGCAAGCAAGCAAGAATTTCAGGAGCAATAGGTTGCTCAGGATTTTCGGAAGACCGAATGGTATTTTGAAGTCTTTGGCGAAACACCTGAACAACTGGGAATGAGCGGATACCTGATAAGTGCGAGAATTATCCGTAGGGGTGTATATGTGGATAATGAACTGCAAGGCAGTAGGCACAAAGTATTCTCGGAAAAATAGAGAGAATTTCTGAGGTATCTTGTAATAACAAGAACAATTGGGAATGAAGTTATGGACGACAAGTGTATGTAGCTTTCCATAGGGACTTATCGGTGGTATGGAATTGCAACGGCGAAGGACACAAAGGTCTCGGGGAAACATCGGAGAGTATCTTCAAAATATTCTGGTGCAGCCAGCGATCATCTGGACTGAAGAGGCTCTCCGGGAGAAAGTAATTACGAGAACCTAATGTTAGAGTTTTAGTAAATTCATTTAACCCGAATAGAAGAGATGTCAGAGTCCTAGAGTATAGGTCAAGGAATAAAAGATCCTACTACCACCCAATGGCGACGTGGACCCGTAAGCCGCACAACCATGTTAGTAAAAGTTTTGCAATGACTAGACTCAACTTCGGCCAAAGAGTGTGGAAGGGGGATTCCTACAGGCAGTCGGCTCTGATACCAACTTGTGACGCCCCTGATTTAATCGTACACTAATCATACACGCAAACGTGTTCGATCAAGATCAGGGACTCACGGGAAGATATCACAACACAACTCTACAAATAAAATAAGTCATACAAGCATCATATTACAAGCCAGGGGCCTCGAGGGCTCGAATACAAGAGCTCGATCATAGACGAGTCAGCGGAAGCAACAATATCTGAGTACAGACATAAGTTAAACAAGTTTGCCTTAAGAAGGCTAGCACAAACTGGGATACAGATCGAAAGAGGCGCAGGCCTCCTACCTGGGATCCTCCTAACTACTCCTGGTCGTCGTCAGCGGGCATCACGTAGTAGTAGGCACCTCCGGTGTAGCAGGAGTCGCCGTCGAAGGTGGCGTCTGGCTCCTGGGCTCCAACATCTGGTTGTGACAACCAGGTAGAAGGGATAGGGGGAAAAGAGGGAGAAAGCAACCGTGAGTACTCATACAAAGTACTCGCAAGCAAGGAGCTATACTACATATGTATGCATTGGTATCAAATGGAATAAGGGTATCATATGTGGACTGAACTGCAGAAAGCTGGAATAAGGGGGGATAGCTAGTCCTTTCGAAGACTACGCTTCTGGCAGCCTCCGTCTTGCAGCATGTAGAAGAGATTAGACTGAAGTCCTCCAAGTAGCATCGCATAGCATAATCCTAACCGATGATCCTCCCCTCGTCGCCCTGTGAGAGAGCGATCACCGGTTGTATCTGGCACTTGGAAGGGTGTGTTTTATTAAGTATCTGGTTCTAGTTGTCATAAGGTCAAGGTACAACTCCAAGTCGTCCTGTTACCAAAGATCACGGCTATTCGAATACATTAACTTCCCTGCAGGGGTGCACCACATAACCCAACACGCTCGATCCCATTTGGCCGGACACACTTTTCTGGGTCATGCCCGGCCTCGAAAGATCAACACGTCACAGCCCTACTTAGGCACAACAGAGAGGTCAGCACGCCGGTCTAAATCCTATGGCGCAGGGGTCTGGGCCCATCGCCCTTTGCACACCTGCACGTTGCGAACGCGGCCGGAAGCAGACCTAGCCTAGTAGGCGTTCCAGTCCAATCCGGCGCGCGCCACTCAGTCACTGACGTCACGAAGGCTTCGGCTGATACCACGACGTCGAGTGCCCATAACTGTCCCCGCGTAGATGGTTAGTGCGTATAGGCCAGTAGCCAGACTCAGATCAAATACCAAGATCTCGTTAAACATGTTAAGTATCTGTGAACGCCGACCAGGGCCAGGCCCACCTCTCTCCTAGGTGGTTTCAACCTGCCCTGTCGCTCCGCCTCAAAGTAACAGTCGGGGGCCGTCGGGAACCCAGGCCGACCACTACCTGGATTGAGCCACCTGCCCCTTCAGCCCCCATCTCCGAACAGTATCACAGGTAAGGTAACTATGTAAAGTATATTGTATATGCCCGTGATCACCTCCCGAAGTGATCACGGCCCAGTAGTATAGCATGGCAGATGGACAAGAGTGTAGGGCCACTGATGGAACACTAGCATCCTATACTAAGCAGTAGGATAGCAGGTAATGGTAACAACAATAGTAGCAAGGACAGGCTATGCATCAGGATAGGAATAACGGAAAGCAGTAACATGCTACACTACTCTAATGCAAGCAGTATAGAGGAGAGTAGGCGATATCTGGTGATCAAGGGGGGGCTTGCCTGGTTGTTCTGGCAAGAGAGAGAGGGGTCGTCAACACCGTAGTCATACTGGGTAGCAGCGGCGTCGGTCTCAGTGTCTAGCGAGAGAAGAGGGGGAAGAAACAATAAATATTAAGCAAACAGATGCATAGCGATGCAGGACATGACAAGTATCGGTGCTAGGGTTGCCTTAACGCGGTATGAGGTGATACCGGTGAAGGGGGAAACATCCGGGAAAGTATCCCTGGTGTTTCGCGTTTTCGGATAGATGAATCAGAGGGGAAAAGTTGTGTGTTTGCTATGCTAGGGATGTGTGGCGGACAAACGGGCTACGCATCCGGATTCGTCTCGTCGTTCTGAGCAACTTCCATGTACAAAGTTTTTTCATCCGAGCTACGGTTTAATTTATATTAATTTTCAAAGTTTTAAATCATTTTTGAAATTAACAGAATAAAATTAATTTGGAAATGCCATTATGATGTCAGCATGACATCAGGGTGATGTCAGCAGTCAACAGTCAGTTGACTTGGTCAAACTAACGCGTGGGTCCCGGTTGTCATTGACTTAGGTTAACTAAACAGGATTAATTAGTTTAATAATTGATTAGGTTAATTTAACAGATCTAATTAAGTTAATTAATTAATTAATTAATTAATTATTTTTATTATGTTTTTTATTCTTCTTTTTTTAACAGGGGCGTGGGGGGCCCCACTGGGCAGTGGCCCATAGGGCCAAACGGGCGCGGGCGGTGGATCAGGTGCGGGGCGCCAGGACGCCCGCCCACAGAGACGGGGGCTGTCCGCCTCTGGTGGAAGTGGCGAGGCCACGGCGAGTGGCCGGAGCGGCGGGAGCCAGAGGCGGAGACGAGCAAAGCGTGGTGGTGCCGGAGCACAAGCAGGGCGTGAGCGGGGCACGCGGCCCAGGCGCGGTGCGGGGACAAGGCCGCGGCATGGCGCGCGCGCGAGGGATGGCAGGAGGTGGTTGCGGCAGAGCCGCGTGACTACGGGTGCGCGGCATCAGGGGGACAACGGGCGCGGAAGCCGAACGACGCCGGTGGGCGCGGGCAGCGCGGTGGCCAGGAGAGAGCGGGGCGATGGCGGGTGCGAGGGCCGCGGCGACGAGCGCGAGCACGCGCAGCGCGAGCATGAGGGGTCGCGCGAGGGAGAGGGCAGGGGAAGAGGCTCACATCGAGCCTGTAGTTGTGTAAGCGCGTGCTCGGGGAGGGCCTGAGGTAGACGGACGGCGGCGACGAGGTCGGGGTCGTCCAGTAAGGCGGCACCGACGATGTCGGGGCGGTCCGGGGCGACGTCGAGGTGCAGGCGATGGAGACGGCGTGGCGGCACCGACGACGGCGAGGTGGCGGGGCGGCTCCGGCGTGGTGATCTCCAACGACGGCGTCGAGCGGCGGTGCGGGTGCGCGCTGGGGGAGACGAGGGGAGAGAGGGGATCGATCCCGATCCAGTGGGATCGGGGGAGGGAGTGGGGCGAGTGGGGGGTTAGGGTTACGGGGTGGGGATAAGGAGAGAGAGGAGGGGCCGGCTGGGCCGGCCAGATTGGCCCCGAGGCCATCTGGGCCGAGGCCCAGCGAGGGGGGGGCTGTAATTTCTTGTCTTTCTTTTTTTGTTCCTTTTCTTTTACTGTTTTATTTTATTCTAGTTTTATAAAACATAAAAGTTGTATCTTAAATAGTAACACTAATTATACCTCTGCCACAAAAAGGTTTAACCCCCAAATAATATAGTTTAGTATTTTATAAAATACCAACACATTTATTTATTTGTTTTACCTACAGTTTTAATTATTTGAATGCATTTAGACATTTTATAAAAATGTGGTTCCTCCACCAACATTACTTATGAATTATTTGTTACATTTAGAACATTTTAGTATTGACTTTTGAAAACTTTAATTGTTTGACTTGATTTTTAAATTTGAAATTTGAACGGGATTTGAATCATCGCAAGATTAACAACGATAATCGTGGTGACTCAGCATCGTTAACGTGGGATTACTGTAGCGTAACTATCCGGGCGTCACACTAATATCATATCGTTGTTCAACCGAACTTTAAACGTGTCTTAACTGACCGTCGGCTTCTCCCTCTTCGGTCAAGGACCGAAAAGTGTTAGGTACTCCACCTGTCGAGAATATCGACAGTGTTTCCGATAACCAGGCAACCGGGCCATAAGGCTGTAACAGACAAAGCGCCCTCAGGGAACTTATGCTATATTACAGATGAAGTGTAAGAAGCATCTTCGAAGAAAATAGTACCCGCACCGGTACCTTTCTTCGGTGCTCATTATTTCTATGAGACTCGTGCAATAGATTTTTTGTACTCATGAGTTCCGTTGTGTGCCGACCATGATTGAAAACAATAAGGGCGCTAGCTTTCGGCTTCACCCAGTCTGAGGTCAGAGCTCGGAGGACCCGGTCGTGACAATCGCAGAGGTGCTCCCTTTACTCCCTAGCCGAACAATCGGGAACGTAGGGGTAAGCACAGGAGCCAGGCAACCCATCTTGCAAATCGCTTAAGTCAATATGGTGCATATTGTGGCGTAATACACGAACAAGGAACGAAGTTGTACAAGTATAATCATATGCAAGAGGAAAAGCTTCATAAAGGAAGCCCCCAAATAAACAGGGTATTTGAATATGTGTGTCACAAACCAAGTTTGGACAAGGAAATTTTTTACAAGCAACTTTTTTCCAAAAAAGTATAATGCTTGGTCGAACCGAACACAAGTTAAAAATTAAAACTTTGAGCATGAAAGCGACTTAGCTGGTTAATGTGTTCGGGATTGATGACGTGGTCCGAGCTTGATGCGGGACAAGGTTCCATCCCCCAAGCCAGTCCCGAGGTGGCGGAGCGGAGAGCTCGACACGCCGAAGTGGTGACATAGCACGGTCAATGCAGACCGGCAGAGTGACGGCGAAGTCCCCGGATCATTTTCCTGTGCACAAAAAATAGTGCAAACCGGAGATAATGGTAATAATAATAATTAAAAAAATCGTTGCATCATAAATAATTTATGCAAAGTGAGTAATAAAAGAAATATGGCCTGGCGCCAAAGTCAATGTCGATGCAGGGCGTCGGCGTCATGCGGTAAAGGCGTGGCAAAGCCTGACTTCACAGGTCGGTCCGAGTTCCGGATGCGGCGTTCGCCAGACTATGTACGGAAACTGACCGGACCACCACGCAACCGTTGTTAATGCGGCCATCATTTGATAGACCTTTGTACAGATGATGGACAAAACAGAGTAATAATTCCTTGGGAAAATAAACCCAAACAAGCAAAAAATACTAGGATTAATAGCACCTGGTTTATTTGTTGTAGCAATCCGAAGAAAGGTGATTCCCAAAATTGGGACTCGATCCGCACACCCATTGCCTGATGGGCGATAAAGCGACGGTATGGCGATGCTAGCAAAGGTTGGCTCGCCGAGGCAAAGCCCTCGGTCCAGCTAACGTGATGGAGCTGGTCGGCTAGTGACGTCGAAGTCTCCGGAGTAGGTTGATGAAGAGATGGTGAAGCCCCCGGTCCAGCCGAGATGTCGAAGCCTCGATGTCAGCCGATGAGTCAAAGTAGGTCGGCGTGATGGACACCAGCTTGAAGAAGCAATAGTGCGGCCCTGCCGATGCAGGTTGTGACGTGGTCGATGTCGGCTTGATGAAGTGACAGTGCGGCGATGCCGGTATGCCCGCTCCGTGTAATCCGTGGGAGGCGATGTTGGTGATGATTTATCCTTCGTGATGCCGGACTCTTGTTCGGCTTGCCGAGATGATGATCCTAAGAAGTTGAGTTCGGCTCAACAAAGTGACGACGTGTCTAGCGCAGGTCGGTAGCCTTGGAGCAATATCGCCGGACTGGTTTGACACCAGCATGATGATGAAGGCGACCTCAGGGGAGGCTTAAAAATTTGCGGGCACGTGTTTAAAAACAACGCACAATACCCTAGAAGAGAATCCCTCTAAAAAGGTTGTCCAATGTCACGTTCACAAAGAAACATGAATTCGGGTCGGATCCGTATTCACGCAGAAAACAGATCCGAAAATTGATCCACTCATCGGAAGGTTCCCGGAGTTTGAACCGTCGGATCGAGCTGAAATTTGGAGGGCTGGTAGATATGGGAATTCCATAGTAGATGAACGGTTGCATCTTCCAAAGGACCTCCGAGCTAGGCTCTGGAGACCACGCCCTAAACTCGTCCAGATTCCCGTCCAGATTTGACAGGGCTCCGGTATATCGTAGATTGTCGGAGATTCCTCCATCAGAACTCGACGAAATTTTGCATGGCTGTTGTAGACTTAATTTCGCACAATTCCACCAAAGGGATCATCAAAGAGATCCTCTAGGAGGTGGTGGCAGCAGATACAAGTTTGCTGTTCAGAAAAACAGCACGGTCGCCCGAGGGCAATGTTGATGTTGAACCCCCGAGCTCCATGGATGATTCCTCCATAATCTTGATAGAGATCGAAGTTGATGTTGATGAGGGCCCTCGTCCGAACATGACGATCGGAGATGGAGCACGATCCTTGGTCGAGCCAAGGTGACCAGTCGAGCCAGCGACGAAGATGCCGGCATCGCGGTTGACCTGCAGATGAGCCATCGATCCTTTTGCCGATCACACAGCGGAACTCTCAATGAAAGCACCAATGTCGGTGTCAAAACCGGCGGATCTTGGGTAGGGGGTCCCGAACTGTGTGTCTAAGACGGATGGTAACAGGAGGCAGGGGACACAATGTTTTACCTAGGTTCGGGCCCTCTTGATGGAGGTAAAACCCTACGTCCTGCTTGATTGATATTGATGATATGGGTAGTACAAGAGTAGATCTACCACGAGATCAGAGAGGCTAAACCCTAGAAGCTAGCCTATGGTATGATTATATGTATATGATCTATCGACTAGCCTGGCATCGGTTTATATAATGCACCAGAGGCCTAGGATAACAAGAGTCCTAGCCGAATACGTCGGTGGGGAGGAGTCCTTGTCTTGATCACCAAGTCTTGTGGAATCTTCCATGTATGCGGCAGTTGTCCGAACTGGCCCATGAGTATACGGCCATGGGGGTCCTCGGCCCAATCTAACAGATCGGGAGACGACGTGGTGAGTACCCCCTAGTCCAGGACACCGTCAGCGACCATCTGAGACACCCGGCCCTTTAAACCGTTCAGCTCTATTGAAATTTCTTTCAGAGCTGTTTCGGCCGTCTCAGCTCATCGGGTCAGAAGTGTTTTCTCATTTTCCCAAACCTTCTCCTTGGCAGCAAAGCTGGTCTTCAAATTTTCCATTGCAGAAAGGCTCATTTGCAGTTTGGAAATGGAAGATTTGATTTCGGACTCCTGACTTGCTAGCCGGGTCTTTGCGTCCGATAATTGAGAGTTCAATTCAGACAAGGCATTCTGTGAAACATTCAGATAAGTCAAGACTTGGTTTCAAATTCAAATATTCAAATTCAAGATTCAAGTCTCAAAGTACTTTACGAGTAAACCACTTGACACTTGGGGGATAATGTATGCCAAATCAAATTTTTACGACTCAACAAACATATTTAAAGTCCCAAGTCCCTTACAAAGTAACAGCACTTGGCACTTGGGGGCTAATGTACGCAGTTCGGCAAATTTATCAAGATTAAACCGGAGGATTAAGTATTTTGAAGAAGGTTTTAAATTCTAAAGTACCGATTCATTGATGGTCAAAATAAACCGGTCCTTGGGGACTATAGGTGAAGTTTTTGTTTCTATCAATATCAGGCAAAGATTCAGAGGTAAAAGTCTCGGACTGTACTTTAAGTCTACAAGTTATTCTGTTTCTCTCATAAATCTGAAGACTTGAGGGCTGAAGGAATATTAGTAAACCGGAAACAACGTACCTCATACTTCAACTGAAACTGCTTGACCATCTCGATCTCAAACTCACGACTGGAGTGTACATGACTGAGATAGCCGGATAAGATATCACTGGCATTGAGACGGTCATAATTGGCAACATCAAAGTGAACCTTCTGCCTCTCCAGTGCTTCTTGCTTTGCTGTGCACCGAGCCAACACCGTTGGGTTCCCCGGCTCAACAAAGCGGCTCCCAGTAATTTGAACATCTTGAACACGTGGAGACGGCGGGTCGGTTGAGCTTGACGGTCCAGCTATAGAAGGATTCATAGTGGCTTTGTCAAGGGACGGCTCCGGAGGATTTGCTTCATTGACAGTAGGGGGTTCTTCTGGGGCGTCAGTTAATGGAGAAGGCGGCCTAGACGGGTCAGATGCTAGTACTGGCGGGTCTTCCGCCGGTTTTGCTGCCTTCGCCTTCTTGGATTTAGCCTGGCCGCTAAGGAAAAAATATTGCAGGGTTGTCAGCATCAAGATACAATTGATCAACCCGGAAGAAAAGAGGATTTCTGATTACCCAGGAGCAGTCTTGAAAGCCGGAAATTGTGTTTGTGATGAGTCGCCTGAGGAATGAGACACCTCCTGAAAAGGTAAAATAAAGGAGTTAAAAGAAATACAAGGAGCGGGATTCATTAAAACAAGTTAAGGATAGTAATAAGTAAACCTCGTTCGGGCGTTTCCGAGGGGTCTGTTGAAGGCCGACAGCCGGTTCATCTTCAATATCAACTTCACGGCGGCTTTCATGTTTCTGCTTTTTCAAATGAAAGTTGGGATCCAAGTGAGCTAAGGGGTTAGAAAACCTTACTTTATGGATCACTCGTCGAACTTTGTGTCTTGGTAAGGGCTCTGAGTCAGAGGAAATGATAGTTACCTCTGCTTCCCCGGCCTGACTGGCCCCAGTGTCATCCTGGTAAGGATCAATGTCAATAAGATTGTTAAAAAGTTGTCCAAGGGAATCAAGGGCTACCTCCGAGTCAGACGTGTCATCAAGTTTCATTAAATCTTCAACGGTGGTTTTCTTCTTCCTCTTCGTTCTCCGGGTCGATTTCTTGGCGTTCATGGCGGCAAGTTTCGCCTTCTTGGCAGCTTCGTGATCATATTTCACTTTCCAAAAGTCAGAGTTGGCCTACAAAGACAAGAGGAAGGATCAGTGATAAACAATACGGCTGGACAAAATACACAGGAAAAAAGATCAGAATGTCCTTACTTCTGGTACCGGGTTAAGCTTATAGAAGGGATTTAACCCAACAACACTGCAATCTTCATACTTCGCATTCACCAGAAGGTTTGCCATTGCGACAATGTCCTTCTCGGTTAGTTGAACCGGGGTATGATGGAGAGAGTCGTCCGGGTCTCCACCATATTCATACATCAATTTTGAACGACGGCTTAATGGAATAATCCGCCATGAGATCCAGCAGCGGGTTAGATCGACTCCGGTTAAACCATTCCCCAACAAACCGTTGATTCTTCTGATAGATGGAAGCAGCTTCTTGCGTTCAGCAACGGTAAGTTTATCTGGCAGGGCGAACTTGGGGTCAAGACGATCGGGGCGGTAACCCGGCAGTGGCTTCTCGTTGGCGGGTGAGATGTCCTGACAGTAAAACCAAGTTTGTTACAGTCCTTTGGGCGACTTGGTAAAACTATGAGAGGGAAGACAGCACCCTGCCGGCGCTGAATTGAGATGCCTCCAAGTTCTAAGCTAAGGCCATTGGTGCACTCGTTCTGCCGGTTCAGATAGAAGTACTCTCTAAATAGTTCCACAGTCGGCTCTTGCTGAAGATATACCTCACAGAGCACTTGGAAGTTACAAATATTGCATATGGAATTGGACCCAATATCCTGAGGATGGAGTTTGAAAAAGTGAAGAACTTCTCTGAAAAACTTTGACCCGGGCGGTGAAAAGCCCCGGTTCATGTGGTCAGTAAAGACGATCACTTTGCCGTCTTTTGGATTGGGCAGTTCTTCTTCCGGGTCAGGAGCACGATAAGACATGATGCTTCTTGAGGGCAGAAACCCAATGAGGAAGAACTCTTTTAAACGCTCCTCAGTTATGGTTGAGGGGACCCAATTGCAGATGTGGGTGTCTTTGACGGCATGACGTGTAAGGGACTGAAAAAGGAAAAACAACATGCCGGTTCAATTTACAGTTAAAGGTTGAAGTTGTAAAACAAGTAACGGCGGCTTAAACTAAGGGCTAATGACATATAAGGAAAAGAAAGATGGAGTGGTAAGCCGCCATGACTACAGATTTTCTCAGAAAGCAGATTCAGCTAAGTGTTGGCATAAACAAGTTTCACCAAGCTATCATTACTATTTTGGATCAAATGGCTGTCCCAAAAGAAAATATTCTAGACCTAAAAATCCAGTACATATGAGTTTATCAGCTAACAAAGCATCTATACAGGAGAAAGAGATCTACTGCTATCAAAAATGAATGTCAAACAGCTACCACAACAGTTCTACACTATCAGGCGATCAGGAAAGGGCATCAGAGGCGAAATCTACCAAGACTCTGTGACGAACACCGACAAACTCAAGAAGCCGTAATGCAGATCTAAGGTAGAGAAGGAAAGGGACTTACAGATGCAGGGCTACTGCGGAGGTTCATTGCGTTTCTCTGGTCAAATCAGGTCGATGCAACGGCCTGAGGTGAAGAAGACGAGGAGATCTGCGGCGGCGGCGGTGGCAGAGCTCGAGCGGCAGCGAAACAGCGAGAGGAGGAAGACGACCGAAGGGGGAGAATGAAAAAGACCTAGGTCGTGCCTATTTATAAGGGAGTACGTGAACAGGCAGGCGCGAAAATCAAGGAGACCCGAATAATGATTATCCAACTAAACGGACGTCTCGATTCTCGGAAGGCATTAAAAAATTAAAGATCCGTTGGAAGATGACGTCATGAAAGTTTTTTGTGTTTTCAGAAGATGACGTCACGGCCGGTTACAGAAGTTTTCAGACAGAGGATGAATTCCACCTAAGTATTGAAGATTGACAAAGAACAAAGTTCAAAGTCAACCTGGGGCCTAATGTTGGGGATATTACTACCAGTATGACCCGCCCAGGAGGGGCCGGGTCAGCCCTAATAGCGGGTTACATAAGAAGCCCGATAAACATTCAAGATGATAGTTTACTAAACGTATAGAAGGCCCAAAGGCCTGGGCCGGCTTAAGGCCTGATACTGTAAACCGCCGTATGTAAGGAAAGACTTGTAAAGAAAGGCATGTAAAGGAAGTCACCGATGACACGATTATGAGCCGGCCGGGACTCTGTAGGCCACTAGGCGTCAAACCGTGTATATAAGGGGACGACCCGGTGGCGGTTTAGGACAAGAAACAACCAAGTCGATAACCAAGTCGGTGAGTTAAGCCTCTTGGAGATCGAAACTTCAGCAATACCAATCCCAACTAGACGTAGGCTTTTACCTTCATCGTAAGGGGCCGAACTAGTATAAAAACTCTCTCGTGTGTCCTTTGTCCCGATTAACCCCTTTAAGCTTCCTAGTGCGATGGCCCTACGACTAAGCCCTTGCTCTAGGACATCTTCCATGTTAACTCCACGACAAATACCCTGTGTGTTATCAAACGTCACAACATAATTGGGTGATCATAAAGATGCTCTACAGGTATCTCCGAAGGTGTTTGTTGAGTTGGCATAGATCGAGATTAGGATTTGTCACTCCGAGTATCGGAGAGGTATCTTTGGTCCCTCTCAGTAATACACATCATAAGAAGCCTTGCAAGCAAAGTGACTAATGAGTTAGTTACAGGATGATGTATTACAGAACGAGTAAAGAGACTTGTCGGTAATGATATTGAACTTGGTATGAAGATACCGACGATCAAATCTCAGACAAGTAACATACCGATGGACAAAGGGAATTACGTATGTTGTCATAAGGTTTAACCGATAGAGATCTTCGTAGAATATGTAGGAGCCAATATGCGCATCTAGGTTCTGCTATTGATTATTGACCAAAGAGGTGTCTCGGCCATGTCTACATAGTTCTCGAACCCGTAGGGTCTGCACGCTTAACGTTCGTTGACGATACAGTGTTATATGAGTTATTTGATTTGGTGACCGAATGTTGTTTGGAGTCCCGAATGAGATCACGGACATGACGAGGAGTCTAGAAATGGTAGAGAGGTAAAGATCAATATATATGATGATGGTATTCGGACACCGGAAGTGTTCCAGAGTGCACCGGGTAGTCATCGGGTCACCGGAAGGGGTTCCGGATACCCCCGGTAAGTGTATGGGCCTAATGGGCCAAAGGAGGGGAAAGACCAGCCCGCTAAGGGGCTAGCGGGCCCCTCACCTTGGCTGGCCGGCCCGCGGGGAAGGAAAGGGGAGGGGTGGCCCCTCCTGCCTTTCCCTCCTCAGGAGAGAAAGGAAAGGGGGCGCCACCTCCTCCTTCCTCCCGCACTTATATAAGGAAGGGGTGCCACTTGGTGAGGACCCCAAGTAGGATTCGGCCTACATGGGGGCACCTCATGGTTGCTCCCTCCTCCCCCACCTATATATATGTGGGAGGGGGCACCTAGCACAACACAACATTGTCTTAGCCGTGTGCGGCGCCCCCCTCTACCGTTTACACCCCCGGTCATATTTTTGAGTGCTTAAACGAAGCCCTACAGAGATAGCTTCACCATCACCGTCACCACGCTGTCGTGCTTCTGGAACTCATCCACTACCTCGTCGTCTTGCTGGATGAAGAAGGCGGAAGATGTCACCGAGCTAAACATGTGCTGAACGCGGAAGTGTCGTACGTTCGGTACTTGATCGGTTGGAGTGCGAAGAAGTTCGACTACATCAACCGTGTTGACAAACTCTTCCGCTTACGGTCTATGAGGGTACGTAGACACACTCTCCCCTCTCGTTGCTATGCATCTCTGTGGATAGATGTTGCGTGTGCGTAGAATTTTTTGTTTTCTATGCAACGTTTCCCAACAAAATACACTTAACAAAGAAGATATTGACTGCCATATCGCTCCATGAGCGGTACCAGCACACAAAACAAATGTTTATTTCAAGGTTTTAGAGATGACACATGCAAATTTACTTGGAATGGCAGGGTAAAACCGTATATAGGTAGATACGATGGACACTTTATTGCATGAAACTAGGTTTAATGGTTTTGGATGCACAAGCAGTATTCCCCGTAGTACAGAAATTTTGGCTAGCAAAGATTATAAACAAGCACCACATGTTGGAGGATCCATTACAATATAACTTCTATGCAAATATACCCAAACATAACTCATTACATTGTCTTCCTTGTCCAACTTCAACTTATTTGGTCGAGTTTGAAAATAATTAATGGCTATTCACAATCATAAAATATGTCCAAGATAATATATTTTTATGTGAAATCCACGATTATCTGCCGAAAATTTAAGGCTCTCAGATATGAACTCAAACGATGGAGTAAACAGATATCCAAGCTGGCCACTGCTATAGCTAACTCCAATGCTGCACTTTCTGATCTGGACGCGTTGGAAAATAAAAGGGCCCTCACAATACCTGAAAGTAACTTTTCAGAAGAATTCTCAACAAACATCTGCTTAGACTCCTTGATTACCAAAAACAATATTGGAGAAAAAGATGTACCATAAGGTGGGCAACTTTTGGGGATGAGGACCCAAAATTGTTCAAAGCAATGGCCTCTGAGCGATATCGACGAACAATATTTCATCTCTACAACTAGATAATGGCACCATAATTGAGGATCATATTTGTAAAGAAGCACTAATTTACCAAAGCTTTAAAGAGAGATTGGGCACTTCAAGAGAATTCCAAATGAAATTTGATCTAGCCAATATTATCAAAAAGCGTAATGATCTGGATCAGCTGACAGTACCATTCACTAAAGAAGAAATTGATGCTGTCATTAAGGAATTTCCTGCGGATAGAGCACCGGGGCCGGATGGTTTTACTGGACTTTTTCTTAAATCTTGCTGGCACATTATCAAGGAGGATTTCTATAAATTGTGCGACCAGTTCCATGAAGGGACTTTAAACCTTGAGAGCATCAATGATGGGTACATAACCTTAATACCTAAAATCTCCTCTCCAGCCACGGTCAATGATTTCAGACCCATCACACTCCTCAATTGTTGCCTAAAGGTCATCACTAAACTGCTTGCCAACCGACTCCAAAAACTCATTCTAAAGATCATACATAGAAACCAATATGGTTTCATCAAGGGCAGATCAATTCAAGATTGCCTTGCATGGGCGTTCGAATATATACATCAATGCCAAACGTCTAAGAACAAAATTGTCCTCCTTAAATTGGATTTTGCAAAAGCTTTCGACACCATTGAGCATGATGCAATGTTGGACATAATGAAGCACATGGGTTTCAATGATAAATGGATCCAATGGATTCAAACAATATTTTCCACGGGAAAATCTTCAGTTCTTCTTAACGGAGTGTCGGGCAGACAATTTCTTTGCAAAAGTGGTGTGCGTCAAGTAACCCCCTCTCTCCACTTATATTCGTTCTAGCTGCAGATCTTCTCCAAGCGGCCATTAATGATGCCTTCAGACATGGTCTCCTACATCTACCATTCCCAAGACCAAATCAAAAGGATTACCCTGTCATACAATACGCGGATGACACCATAATCATAATGCCGGCTTGTCAAGACCAAGCACAATTAATGAAAGGGATCCTCACTGACTATGCCACCTCCATTGGCCTCAAAATAAACTTCCACAAATCAACCTTGATTCCTATGAATTGTGATGAGAATTTAAGCCAAGACATTGCTCAAATCTTTGGATGCAAAATAGGGAAAATGCCCTTCACATACCTCGGTTTACCTCTTGGCACCTCTAAACCTTCTGTACAAGACCTAATGCCAATCGTTTGCAATATGGAAAGAAGGCTAACGTCCACTCTGTCAATGATGTCATATGGCTCCAAATTATCTCTCCTCAACACAGTAATTACCTCACTGACAATTTTTGCACTATGCACACTTCGATTTCCACCAAAAATACTTGAGTTGTTGGATAAATTGAGAAGGAAATGTTTATGGACAAAAAAACAGAGCAAGGTGAAAAATGTAATTCTTTAGCTGCATGGGACAGAGTATGCAGACCAAAAAATGTGGAGGGCTTGGGATAATAAACCTCATGATACAAAGTGATGCGTTGCTATTAAAGTACTTACACAAATTCTATAATAGATATGATCTCCCTTGGGTTGAATTGATCTGGTCCACTTATTACACTGACAAAATTCCACATGCCTCTGACCCATGTGGATCATTTTGGTGGAAAGACATTCTTAAACTAACTCCTATCTTTAGAGGGATCTCAAGGGTTCAGATGCTTGTTGGAGACAATGTGCTATTCTGGAAAGATATTTGGCTGGATGAAATTCTCACAGACACACATCCCAGGGCATTTTCATATGCAAGAAATGAATATTGTTCGGTCAAAGACTTCCTGACCATCAACTCCCTAGAGGAACAGTTCTATCTGCCACTCTCCAGCCAAGCCCTAGAGGAGATACAAGATATGCAAGGCCTTATGGCACAAATAACTTTTGACAACAGTCAAAACGCAAAGGATGTATGGTCTTACACTTGGGGGGAGTAGAGAATTCTCTGCGAAAAAATATTATAGCTTCTACTTCAGAGACATGAGGGACCACAAATCGTACCAGTGGTTATGGAAATCAAAAGTCACGACCAAAATCAAAGTTTTTGGCTGGCTGGTACTTTCGGATAGATTAAACATAAGAAACATGCTGAAAAGAAGACACTACAATATTGGTACTAACCTTAACTGCCTACTCTGTGGACAAAAAGAAGAAGATATTGATCATATGATCCTCACATGCCCATTCAGTAGAAGCTCCTGGGCCACTTTTGGTTTGGACCCTGGACCACAAGCCAACAGATTGTCCTGGATGGAACAAGCAAAAATTAGCTGGAATCGACCTCTATTCATCGAAATTATACTACAAGCTTCCTGGAGCATATGGAAAGAGAGGAATAACAAGCTGTTCAGAAATATCCAACCTACATACAAATCCTGGCTGAACAGATTCAAGGAAGATTTTGGCCTTTACAGTATAGGGTTAAAGATAATAAGAAAGACTTTATCTTCTTACTTCTAGATTCACTGCCCTCTGATTAGCACACCCCCTTTTACTCTTTACCCCATCACCACAAAGTGGGATGGGTGCCATGTACATGATGTAACACACTATGTAAATGTGTTGTGATAATTAATATATGACAGTGGGGGACTCCCCCACTATCTCAGTTCCTCAAAAAAAATTCTCTTCCTTATACTGAACTTTCATGAATTGCTTTTATGACCAATATTGTGATTGTCAAATTTAAATAGATTTTACTTTCTAAACCCAATGTGAAATTATTACTAAGCATATGGATCGTGTATAATTTCAGATTTATGATATTCAATTCATTCAACAATTTACTCTTAGATATAAGTGAAGCACAAGAGTGAATGACAAACTACTCCAAACGATATAAGTGAAGAACGAAGAGTGGCTAAGTAAATAGGTAGCTTTATAAAGACTCTCTCCAATTAAAAATTCAGATCTAGGAATTATTTCAAACAGCAACCAAAACAAAACTAACACTCCAAGAATAAGAAATATCATGTGAACAAATAGAAAATTAGGTTCAACTAAGACTAATCGATAGTTGTTGATGAAGAGAGGTGGGATGCCTACTGGGGCATCCCCAAGCTTAGACGCTTGAGTCTTCCTTGAATATTACCTCGGGGTGCCTTGGGCATTGATACATCCATTTTGCATCATGTTTTCCTATTGATATTTATTGCATTATAGACTACTATTTCACTTTATGATACAATTCTTATGCCTTTTCTCTCTTATTTTGCAAGTTTCACATGAAGAGGGAGATTGCCAGCAGATGGAATTCTAGACTAGAAAGGGCTATATCGGAGACATCTTTTCTTCACAACTCCAAATGACCTGAAAATTGACGGGGAATTATTTTGGAATATATCAAAATTATTGGCGAAAGAATCATCAGAAGGGGGCCCACCAGGCAGCCACAAGCTTGGGGGGAACGCTCCTTGGACTTGTGGGATCCCTAGTAGGCCTCCAAGCCCATCTTCTGCTATAAGGTGCCATTTGACCTAGAAAAAATCAGAAGGAAGGGGGAACTTGGCCAGGAGCACTTTTGCTCTCCGTCGAAGCGATTCCGCTGGGGTAACTTCCCTCCGGGAGGGGGAATCAAAGCCATCATCATCACCAACGATCCTCTCATCATGGGAGGACCAATCTTCATCATCTTCACCAACACCATCTCATCTCAAACCCTAGTTCATCTCTTGTATTAAATCATTGTCTCAAAACCTAAGATTGGTACCTGTGGGTCGCTCGTAGTGTTGATTACATCTTATAGTTGATGCTAGTTGGTTTATTTGGTGGAATAACATGAATATGATTTTTTTTGTAGTTACTTTTGTTCTTGAGCACATGGGAGAAGTTCGGTTATAAGTAATCATGTGAATTTGGTATTCATTAGATATTTTGATGATATGCATGTTGTTGCTTCCTTTAGTGGTGTCGTGTGAATGTCGACTACATGACACTTCACCATATTTGGGCCTAAGGGAAGGCATTGTGGGGTAGTAATTAGATGATGGGTTGCTAGAGTGACAGAAGCTTAAACCCTAGTTTATGCGCTATTCCGTAAGGGGCTGATTTGGATCCATATGCTTCATGCTATGGTTAGATTTATCTTAATTCTTCTTTCATAGTTGCGGATGCTTGCGAGAGGGGGTAATCATAAGTGGGAGTCTTGTTCAAGTATGAGCAACACCCAAGCACCGGTCCACCGACATATCAAATTATCAAAGTAACGAACGCGAATCAAACAAACATGATCAAAGTGACTACATGAATTCCCATGTGTCCTCAAGAACGCTTTGCTTGCTATAAGAGAAAGTTCTGGCCCGTCCTTTGATATAAAAAGGATTGGGTTACCTTGATGCACCTTGGTTACTATTGCTACTTGTTGCTCGTTACAAATTACCTTGCTATCAAACTACTTGTTGCCGATAATTTCTGTGCTTGTAGAAAATACCTTGTTGAAAATTGTTTGTCATTTCCTTCAATTCCTCATTGGGTTCAACACTCTTACTTATCAAAAGAACTACGGTTGATCCCCTATACTTGTGGGTCATCAAGACCCTTTTCTGGCACCATTTTCGGGGAGGGAAGCGCCTTTGGTAAGTGGAATTTGGCAAGGAAACATTTATATTATGTGCCGAAATGTACTGTCAGTTGTCACTATGGAAAACAATCCTTTGAGGGGTTTGTTAGGGCTATCTTCACCTCGATCGGAAGTACAAAGAGTTTTCCCTCAACTTATTGCACCTACTAAAAATATTTACTATGAGATCCCTTTGGGTGTGTTAGAGAAACTGCTAGCTAATCCTTATGCAGGAGATGGAACAATACATCCTAATATGCACCTAATCTATGTGGATGAAATTTGTGGATTGTTTAAGCTTGCAGGTTTATCCGAAGATGGAGCTAGGAAGAAGGTATTCCCTTTATCTTTGGAGGTAAATACATTGACATCGTATAGGCTATGTGATGATATTGGAACATGGATTGGCACCGATTGAAATTGAAATTGAAATTGAAATTTCATCAAAAGTATTATCCTATGCATCGGGTTCATCGTGATCGGGATGATATATATAATTTTTGGCCTCGTGATGGAGAAAGTATCACTCAAGCTTGGGGGAAGCTTAAGTACATGATGCACACATGCCCTAATCATGAGCTCTCAAGAGCAATTATTATTCAGATTTTTTATGCTCGGCTTTCTCATAATGATCGATCCATGCTTGATTCTTCTTCTACTGGTTCTTTTATGAAGAAAACTATTGAATTCAAGTGGAATCTTTTGAAAAGAATTAAATGCAACTCTGAATATTGGGAGTTTGACAAAGGTAAAGTGTGGAAAAGGATAGTAACATTGTCCCTTCTTTCTTTTTCTCTCATTTTTTATTTTTTTTCATTGGGCTCTTTGGCCTTTTTTATTTTGGGCTCTTTGGCTCTTTTTTTATTTTGTTTTTATTTTATTCTGGAGTCTCATCCTGACTTGTGGGGGAATCATAATCTCCGTCATCCTTTCCGCACATAGGACAATGCTCTAATAATGATGATCACCACACTTTTATTTACTTATAACTCAAGAATTACAACTCGATACTATAACAAAAATATGACCCTATATGAATGCCTCCGGCGGTGTACCGAGATGTGCAATGATCCAGCGTGACATGTATAAAAAAATATGAACGATGGCCAAGCCACAAATACTATGTCAACTATATGATCATGCAAAGCAATATGACAATGATGGTATGTGTCATAATAAAACGGAACAATGGAAGTTGCATGACAATATATCTTAGAATGACTATGGAAATGCCATAATAGATAGGTATGGTGACTGTTTTGAGGAAGATATAAGGTGGATTATGTGCGAAGGAGCGTATCACATAACGGGGTTTGGATGCACCGGCAAAGTTTGCACCACAACTCAAGGTGAGTAAGGGCAATGCACGGTACCGAAGAGGCTAGCAAAATGCGGAAGGGTGAGAATGCGTATAATCCATGGACTCAACATTAGTCATAAAGAACTCACATACTTATTGCAAAAGTTTATTATCCCTCGAAGAAAAGTACTACTACGCATGCTCCTAGGGGGATAGATTGGTAGTAAAAGACCATCGCTCGTCCCTGGCCGCCACTCATAAGGAAGACAATCAAAAATAAATCATGCTCCAATTTCATAGCATAACGAGAGATCATACGTGCATGCTTCGGGAATCACAAACCTTAACACAAATATTCTTACTAAACCACAATTACTCACTAGCATGACTATCACCATCTTTATATCTCAAAATAAATGCAAGGAATCAAACTTCTCATATATTCAATGATCTTCATGAAAGTTTTTATTATATCCCGCTTGAATACCCATCATATTAGGACTAAATTCATAATCTAAGCAAATTGCCATACTATTTATAAGAGAATCTCAAAATAATGTAAGTGAAGCATGAGAGTTCATCAATTTCTTCAAAATATAACCCCCGTCATTCTCTAAAAAGTATAAGTGAAGCACTATAGCAACTACCTAGCTCAAAAATATAAGTGAAGCACATATAGTATTCTAATAAATTCATGATTAATGTGTGTCCCTCTCAAAAGGTGTGTACAATAAGGATGATTGTGGAAAACTAAAAAGAAAATAAAGCAAAGACTCATATAATACAAGACGCTCCAAGCAAAACACATATCATGTGGTGAATAAAAATATTGGCTCAAGTAATTTATAGATGGATCGTAGACATAAGAGGGGATGCCATCAGGGGCATCCCCAAGCTTAGATTCTCGGTTGTCCTTGAATATTACCTTGGGGTGTCATGGCAATCCCCAAGATGAGGCTCTTGTCACTCCTTATTTTGTAGTCTATCGAAACTTCACCCAAAACTTGAAAACTTCACAACACAAAACTCAACAGAAAACTCGTGGGATTTGTCAGTATAATAAAGCAAATCGGCACCTTTAGGTACTGTTGTAAGCTCATTCCAATTTTATATTTGCATTATATCTACTCCCTCTGTTCACTTTTATAAGTCCTTAAAGACATTTCAGACAATGTACAAAACAACCCACTTTGAGTTGTCTGAAATGACTTACAAAAGTGAACGAAGGGAGTACTATATTCTAACTTCATCATGGTTCATACCCCCCCCCCCATACAACCATAGATTCATCAAAATAAGCGAACAACACAATGAAAACAGAATCTGTCAAAAACATAACAGTCTGTAGTAATCTAGACTTTGTACAAACTTCTGTAACTCCAAAAATTCTATAAAAAATTAGTAAAATGTATGAAATTTGTATATTAATAAATTGGAAATAATTCAGAATTTTATCACGCTCCAGAAAATTTTAACAATTCTGCTACCGGACGCAAAAGTTTCTGTTTTTCACATAATCAAATCAACTATCACCAAAATCATCCCAAAGGTCTTACTTGGCTCAAACACTAATTAAAACACTAAAACACAATCATAACAGAAGTATAATAGCATGTTTATTAAAAACAGAAGCAAAAGCAAAAACATAAAATAAAATTGGGTTGCCTCCCAACAAGCGCTATTGTTTTACGCCCCTAGCTAGGCATATTGCATAGATCTAGGTATTGTCATCTTGGGTATTCAATTCCTCAATTGCACATCCATACTTCCTAGGTATTTCATTATGTTTGTTGATGATCACACTCCCAGGTAGAAAATCAAGAAATTCGTTCCTAAGAGTGGTTTCCTTAATCATATTGATAAAGTAGTAGGGCAAATACTTATCATCTTAAAATCCCTGTTTACTTTACTAGATGATCCGCCCTTATTTTTAGGAACATAAATAAACTTACTAGTTTTATTAGGAGGAAATTTTGGAGTAGTCTTGACAGAAGCAAAAGCGGTACCCAAATTGGTAATAATATCCTCCAATTTATCGGTTCTTGTGGGACTTTGTTCGACCCTCTCATCAATTATAGGCTCCTTCTCCTTTAGAGTTTTTAAAGTAATTCCCACCTTTGATCCAATTTGAGTAATATGATTATGAATCTTTTTATCCAAATTTTCAATATGCTCTATGGTAGAAATTTTATTCTCAATAACATCAAGCCTTTGCATCACATGTTCCAAGGTTAATGTTGTTTCATTAATCATTATTGGCGGTGATCCCACCAAATTTTCCATATCATTAAAAGCATCCATAGGGCTCGAGGGCTTGTGTGGCTTCGACAAGACTGGCGCGGGGTTGATTCAAGACGGTGCACATGGGAGCTTGAAGTCGACGGGGCGTGAGGATGGATTGATCATCTACCATGGAGTCACGTTTAAGGTTGAGCTGGAGTCTAGTGAAGACTTCACTCCTGCTGATGGAGGGGCTACAGTGTAAGGATCTGGAGAATCGAAGCATATTTCAATGCGAAAAGCAAGAAGCATGTTGTTTGGGCTAGAACTCCATGGTTTGAGGGATATGTGTGACTCGTCATAGGTCGGTGATGATTGGTGGTACTTTGAAGCAGGGTTGGACGGTGTGGGTTTGCGGCCCTGAAGACTTGACCAGAACAACAGACGCTCGACGCGATGACAGTGGCGAGGTGTGTGGTAAGCACTAGACATGGAGGTGGGACATGGCTCTGGTGGTCATACATGCGGTTAGACAACCGTGAATTTGGCTCAGGATGAGTATAAGCAACAGTGAAATCCCTTCAAGTTTCAGATAGACACTCAAAAATGAGAAAAACTGTTGAGTTCAGGCAACTCTTATGTGTGACACCTGATAAGTGAGTTGTCCACTTTCATGCAGATCAGTGGTCAGTATGTGATGACGTTGAACGGATATTCTAGAAATTGAGAGCACAAAGTAGAGTAAAGAGGAACTTAATTTTGATTGAGTGTTGATTGTGATGAAGAAGAGAAGGGACTACAGTTGCAGGTGGACTTACATGGTGTCTGGGAGTAGCAACAACACTCATAGGATAAGTTCAAGTCCAATGTACATGAAAGTTTGATGCATTGATGAATTCAATGTGATGGAGAATATTTGTCAATGTGGACTTTGTTAGAGTTGTGAAGAATATTATGTGCAATGTAGGTTACACTTGGACTCTGAGCCATATGGTATGTAGACACTGTATATATGTAGTCATGTCCTGATAGAACACTTGTATTCCGGGACTCTTATGTAATGTGGGGTAAACGGAAACTGCATCGATGAACCCGGATATATATGAACCCACTTTGGAAAACACATCTCTAAATGCTAAAATGATCTGAAAAAGATTGCACGGATATGTCTTCATGTTTTATGTGCGTACATAAAGTTTCACGAAAAAATAACTTTTTTGTGGCCTATGCAAAAAAGACAAAAATTGTGTCGTAAAACAATATTTAGAAGCACTAAAATTTGTCTTTCTTGCGAAGACAAAATGAAAAGACATTTTTCACAAAACTTTATGCCGTGCACACACATTTGCGAACATGTATGTGTGGAATTTTTTTTTTGAATTTTTCGACATTTGAAAATGTGTTTGAAATGTGTTTTTCAAAAAGTGGGTGCATATGCCCATGGGTTCAGGACGTGCTGACTCAGGGGTACACTCACGATTTAACACATGCCAACATAATAGTACAGACACACAGGAGGCGTCGACGACGTGTGTCGGTGCCCGGGTGGCTGGTGTGCTGTATTGTAGAGCTATCATGGGGAGTAGCGCACATAGTTAGGCTCTGGGGATGTAGCCGATGTTCGGTGAACCTCGTTAACAAATCTCGGTGCCCTGCATCTTGTGATTGCTTCCTCATAAATCGATTATGCACCTCGAGTTATTCTAACATAGTGTTGTGTATTTTATCGGTAAAAAACATATCCGATTATTTGTTTTTATCATCGACCTGGTTGAAAAATATTTTTTCCATCTGATATGCAATAGTCTTGTTCTGGACGGTGATGTGTTATTAGGTGCTAAAATTAACATAAAATTATATTTTGCCTTAGCGAACTATATTTGTTTTTGAACATTAGAGCCGAAGCTTCATTAAGAAATCAGTTGGGCATACCGCTGAATACAAGTTCAGTGACTTGCGTCGGACCATTAACATTCATACTCAACGTACATTGGGTCCTCATAGCGTAAACCCATATTTGCTAAGGTGCAAGGCACCTGATAGGCATCTACACATGAAGAGAACCAGGTTTTATCAAACTATATTTTGAAATATTTGAATTGGTTTTTCTCTTTTAGAAGTAATCCAAATTGGTGTTTTTAGGCCAATATGGATTATTATTTTTAAGGTAAATATGGATTAGTTTGTAGCGTAGTCAAGTAATTATAGGAGGCGTGGAGGTTGATGGGCACATGACTAACAGTATGATGGAGCATGTTCCAGTCAATTACAGCTGCCACGTAACTTCGAGGAGGGTGCCCCCTCACCAAAAGGGGGTCACGGTGCGTAGGCTTGGACGGCAGCTTATCAAAAACACAGGGCTTCACAAAGTCGTAATATCATGTGTGGGCTTAGCTCCTGCCTACTGTCGAAAGGTCAAGAAAGTTGATGAACTGGTGACAGGGAAGTCGAAAAGTGAAGCCTTTGTGAACATCAAATGTAACTATAACGGTTTTAAGGTGACAAAATTCGTTGTAAGATAAGTACCGACCCACATGAAAGACATAAAGATGTGGGTACTATCTCAAAGAGACGGTGCAAAAACCTGTGTAAAAGAGAAATATAGCGCTTGGTGTAATGGCCAGGGCAAAAATACATTGCTTAAAGTGGCCGAGATACCCAACTACATTTTTTTTCATGACAAATGGTGCTTTTATTAACTTAAAATATAGCATCAAGAGGATAAAACTCATAATAAGCATATATCCATTCTCTACATGACTAGGATGCACACAACCAAGATAATTAGAAGTACAAAAATATAAAAGACGTCAGTCAACAATAAAGTCGTTCATGACCCAAACCATGCCTATGACAACGAATGTGGGAGGCATATCCGTAGACTATGCCGCCACTCATGTGGGGTAAATATATCCTTCACCACCTGCTCCAAGAGTGTACACACCATTGTAACATTGATTGGTGCTGCAAAAAACCTAGAGTAAAACCACAAACGAAGTTAGTGCGTATACGAGTAGATAACCTGCATAGGAGATGAATTTGTACCATTAAACACCATGTCCACCATGCTATAGCTGGCGTTCAGACTTCGTTAAGCATTTTTTTTGTTTCTATTTAATTATAGTATTTCAAACAATATATACTGGTAATAGAAATTGTTTTGAATATATCCAATGATGTTAATTATATGTCGTATAATTTATACTCTAGAATATGTGGAATTTGAATTTTATATTAGTATAATTGTTGATCAAACTTAGTTCTTGGAATATGTGTATTATGCCATAAATCTGAAACAAAGAAGTAAAAGGGGATGAGAAAGCTTCCTAGTCTCATTGGACGTTTGACCCAATGAGTCAATACAATTACCAAGGCGTGCAGTAATTCCTAGTGCCTCGTGCAAATCCATCGGCACTATAAGGAGTCACCTTTCACACACTAGGTACTACAGGTCAGCAGCAGTGCCATCTCCTGAACGCACACGCCATGGAGAAGGCCACACAAACACAAGGGCATCTGGGCAACGGATCGGTGGAGAAGCCATCGCTCACCTTCGAGTTGGTGTCGAAGTTTTTCTGCATGCTGATCCATGAGGCGGCGCGGGAGCTCGGTGTGGGGATGACGCTTCTGAAGAAGAGATGCAGGGAGCTCG
The DNA here is from genome assembly GCF_056163025.1 of Triticum urartu. NCBI lineage: Eukaryota > Viridiplantae > Streptophyta > Magnoliopsida > Poales > Poaceae > Triticum > Triticum urartu. Next base: position 523,010,552 of record NC_141878.1, read on the forward strand.
GGATCCGCCGGTGGCCGGCGCGCAAGGTGAGAAGTCTACAGAAGGTCATCGATGATGTTAAGGTGCTCTCCCTGTTACAACTCTTCTAGCACTCCTGATTTCTTCAGCATACGTTTGCAAATCTGCAAGGTAGGTGAGTATCAATGTCATGTCCTGCAGGAGCTCGGGAATGAAGGCACCCTGGAAAGGGCAGGGCAAACTAAGATCCTGGTGCGGAAGTTGCAGCAGGAGATGAAACTGATTGTGGAGAGACCTGATGTTCAGCTGGATGAGAAGACGAAGGAGTTTAGGCAAGCATGTTACAAGGAGATGTATTGCCGCCGAAGAAAGAGGAAACTCGGTAAGGTTCTTGATTAATGACGGGGATGTAGACCATGTTATTTCCTGTTGTCCGTCTTGAAAAGGTTCTAGTGCACTTCGAAATAACATACTCCATCTGCCCGCATACACGTTTTGTTTACTCAAGTTCAAGGTTATGACTAGCCCTCTAGATGAGAATTAACTGGGTCACATCTACTCCCTCCGTTCCTAAATATTTATCTTTTTAGAGATTTCAAATGAAATACTACATACGGATGTATATAAATATATTTTAGAGTGTAGATTCACTCATTTTGCTTCGTATGTAGTCACTTATTGAAATATCTAAAAAGACAAATATTTAGGAACGGAGGGAGTAACAACTACACCATTTGATTTTACACCAAGATGCATGCGAATTTTTTCTTTTCTTTTCTTTGTTTGATTAATCAAATGATGTAGGAGTTACTTCCTCCGTTTCAAAATATAGCGTGTATAGATTTTTTTTCAAAAGTCAAACTTGTAGAGTTTGACCAAGTTTATAGAGAAAATTAGTTATATTTACAATATAAAATATAAAAAATATGAAACTACATCTTATGATGAATCTGATGATATATGTTTGACGTTCTAAATGTAAATATATTTTTTACAAACTTAGTCAAAGTTTGTGTGAATTGACTTTCCAAAAAGTATATGCACTACATTATGAAATGGAGGGAATATATAAGACATCGTTATTTCTCACCAAAGATGAGAATTAGCAAATCTGCTATTTCAACCTTTGACCATAAATTTCGTGTACGCTGTTTTGTCAATAGTTAACAATCAGAGTCATCTTCGGTTTTGGTTTTCTGGAATTATTGGATACTACAAATGTTGTGTCATATAAATCACATACATATTATCAAATTAATAGTGGGTTAAAGCTCGAACATTGGCAAACAAAATACATCTTGCATATATCCATACAAATAGAGTACAAAATATAGTCACGAGTAAACACCAAACATTTGTGAGGTAATCACTCAAGTGTTTTGTCACCCCTTTTTTTGTGGGGAAGTGCTTTTTTCACTTTGAGATTTATCAATGTGAGTTTTGCTTCAGAGCACACATCTTAGATTGTGACTCCTGATGCAGATTAATAGCTGAGATTAAAACTTACATTTGTTACAGGTCCATTTTAGATGGTATTTATGTTAGCATTATGCGATCTTTAACCCCATTCATTTTTTGACAAAATCCAAATTAGTTTTATAGCAATAGCTTCTGCTTCGTAGCTCATAGCTCATAGCTCGTGTGAAACTGATTTGTCACGCTCTTTCGTTCCTAACATATTGTGTTGGTCTACATGAAGCCCGAGACACAGAAGCGCGGATCGAGGGGGCTGCAACACTGCAAGACATAACCGTGACAGGACATGGTGGTGGTCATGCTGCGATGGAAGAAGTCAAAACTGAAGATGACTGAACTCCAAAGGAACTATGAACACTTCTGCCTTTGCGACAGCGCTTCGTGGCCTCGACGCTACATAAATAGTCTCTAAATTTACTTTTCTATCAGAGTTGTCTCATTTATATGTTTCGGCTGTCAAATGTAGGCGGCAGTGAACCCAGAACCCTGCTTTTGTTTTTGGCACATGGACGTTGGATGTTGGATGTTGGATGTTGGACAGTTTATTGTCAGGTCAGCTAGGTGATGGGCTGGACTATGTAGCGGCGGCGGCGCCTCTTCGTAACTCTCATCTCTATCAGTCTCTTACAGCATCTGCAGCCGGACTTGGTAAATCCGACCTTTTAAACGTCTGCAGTCGCATCTGGACGTGCCCGCAGACAGTGACCAGACACGTCTAAAAAAATGCATTCCATATCTAGATATTTCAAATTAGAAACCTCATATCCATATTATTACATTCCTTTTAGAAAAGGAGGATAGCCTCTGCATCTGGACAATACATACGGTCACTTTATTAATTATTCTCACAAGACCTTACAAAATTATACAACAGTAAAATTAAAGCCACGGTCTAAGCAACAACTGTCGCTACACATATCCAATTGATGAAGGGACGCTGATAGCCTGGGCCTAATACAAAACAGACATCGCAGCCAGACCTAACATATAAGACCTGAGGTCCCAACCAGGATGCCTGCCGGGTATGCGCACCCACCAGTCCGGCGCGCTCCTCAACCACGGACGCCTGCCGGGTATGAGGCCGCCGCAGCCACTTGCCACCAATCCATCTTCAGAGTTGTACTGTTGCATCTACCTTGCATGGTCTAGCTACCGTCCACGCCACCATGACGCCAGACAGCTTCCTCCTCCTGCGCGAGTCCATCTCCGCGCATCGGACACCGAGTCTCCACTGCGCCATGCCGCCAAGACCCACCGTCGATGATACTGTTGATGCCACACCGATCCACCTACATGCCATCTCGCGTCGACTCCGAACTACCAGCAACTCCACCACCCGCGCAGTCCTCGGCCACGCCTTCAGGAAGGAACACGACACCAAAGTGCCATCGTCACCCAAACAGAGGAACAGATGCTTTCGCCTGCGCTCATGGCAGAGGTGTGGGCGTATGATCCACAACGAAGCCTCCAGGAAGGGAATTGGCGCCGAGGGCGTCAACTTTGGTGCGGCCGCCACGCCGACCTGGAGTTTCCCCCGGATCCATGCCCACCCGCCAAATCCATCCAGGCAGTATTGGCGTCGACCGTAGTCGCTACCGTAGCCAGCATGAACCGGAGTAGATCGAGTCGGAGACGACGCCTCCCATGGAACTCCAGTCGGCCATCGAGGAGCCGCCGCAGCGCCGCCGCCTCCATGCCGCCCATGCAGTCGTGGAAGGCCCCCCCATCTGCACCCGCGGGTGCCGCCCGCCAGGCAGGCCGCACCGCGCGCCACCGACCGAGGCCGCCACCCCGAGATCCCTGCGCCGCCCGAGGCACCGGCGGTCAGATCTGAAACATATCGACCACGACCACCATAGGAGCGCCCCGAACGGCCTCCCACGCCACCACCGGGGGAAGTAGCTCCTGCCGTCGCCCCCTGAGTCCTCGCCGGCGCGCTCCGTCGCCAACGCGCCGCCAACCGCCGCCGAAGGCCACCCGCGCTAGGTCCGGCCGCAGTGGAGAGGAGAGATCCCGCTGCCGCCGGTGCCAACCGGGCTTTGCCCGGCGGCGGCGAGCAGGAGAGGTGGGAGAGGGAGCCGAGGGCTTGGCGGCGCTAGGGTTCACCCCTGGTCGCCGCGCGGGGGCGACCCAGGGGAGAGGTGGGAGAGGGAGCCTACAGGTGAACTCGATCCATATTATTACATGCAATGTGAAACCTAATCTAAACGAAGCTCGCTCGGTGCAGCTACCGGCTCGCCCTGGCCATGCCCGGCGGTCGGCTGTGCTCCTCATAATGTTGATCCTGTCGCTGGCAAGGTAAAGTAGGGCATGAGACATGAGCCAGCTCACGGGACTCAATGCGTCGCCGTCTCCCATGCCCTACTCTTCCTCGTCGGAGCCCGAAACCCGTTAGGTGCCGGTGGACATTAGATCGATGACGGATCCGTCCGGGGACGAGTCCCCGTCGTCCACCATGATGCGGCTACGTCGCCTGGACTGATGCCCCATACGGGCCGCCGGAGAATGCGACTCCGCCTTGCCGACGCCCGCCACCGCGAGGGCTGCCGCCGCCTCCTACACCTGGTGCCTTGCACAACGGGCACGCCTGGCCTCGTGGGACGATGGTGTGTCCCGAATATCGGGGCGCCAACGGAGGGGTTGCACGTCCACCAGCGCATTCGGACGCCAGACAGACTGCACGGCCTCCGGCGAGGCAGCTACGGCTGGCTTAGCGCTGGATCCATGTGCCATTTGGGCAGACACAATGGATTCCCAACAAATGGAGTCTGAGCGAAGTCGTGCACGGGCGTCCTCCCGGGCACACGGAGCGCAAGCCGAACGACCGTTTCCTACTCTGGGCCACGTGGGATGAGCTCAGGGTCGACGGATCTAGAGGTGAAGGACTCGGATCCGCTACCCGCCATGCCGGAGACGGCTGGAAGGAGCTGGAGACGAGCTTGGGTGTCGGAGGGCAGCGGAGCGGAGGGGAGTGAAGTGGCTAGAGTTTGGTACGGCGAGCAGATGGGGAGGAATTTACATGGGGTCTGTGGGCCAGCATGGGCCGGGTCCGACGTGGCAGGCGTGCCCTGGCGCCCGGGCGCCCCCATATTTGGGCTGGATATGGGGGGTGCCAGTTAGCCCGGGCGTTGAGGGTTGTTTCAGGAGTCCGTCTGGGTCAAAAAATCATGACCGGACAGTGATCGGACGGCCCGTCCGGACGTATGAGGCGAGTTTGAGGCGTCCGGCTATAGATGCTCTTATGCATATGAACTATAACATGAGTAAGATTATTTCAATTGTTAAAACTCAAACGGATATTTCTCAAACTGCTAATTGATGACTCGCTTTCGCAGTTGACTTGATTACGACATTACTTTTATTAAAGATGTTAGAGTATCGACTTCTAGTCGCCTCTACAGGCGAGAAGGGTCTCCGCACGGTCAGTTTCGCGGGCACCTATTTGGGGCTTTCCATGCCATCCGATCTATCCGGACAACGCACACCTAGGTGGCTCGCCTTGAGGGCCATGAATGTGTGGGTTGCGGGCGCGATCGGGTCCAGCGTCATGGCGTGGTTTCGGACACCCGTGGGTGCGCCCTCTCTCATGCCCGCTCACGCGCGACAGGAAGGCTGGGGCAGCCTATCAATTTCCTTTGGTCCAGGGCGGGTGTGTCGCTCACTCCAGTGGGGACCTCGCGCGCGCCCGCCTCAAGGTGGCGCGTGCCAGGTGGTTGGAGGGGGGCAGTGATCACGATGGTGGGCCAGCCGGCCATGAGTTCCATCCGGCCAGGGGTCGTGATGACAAGAGGTTAGGCACGCACACACTTGCCCTTGTCGGGTTGCTTCGCAATGGCGCTCTCTTTGTGCCGAGTTGTTTCACTCGGCTGACGCGGGCTGCATCGGGGTATGAACATAAGTTGCTTGGCGAATTGGGTTGTTGGGTCTGACCCGTGAGGGGATGCCTGGGACTGTTAACAACTTGTGTGTGTCGGGGCGTGCCAATTCGGTGGTCTTTGTGGGTATTTTGGTCTTTTCCTTAATACGGTTGTGATTTACTATAAGTTTGTTGTTTTACGCCACACATAGAGCGCCGCACACACTAGGCTTCCTTTCGCATTCCTTTGCTCTTGCTGGCAGCAAGCGTGGCCTATAGGTGGACATCCTTCGGTGTGATGGCTGGCAGACACAGGGCTACCTGTGTGTGCCAGAGGTCATCACTGTGGAGGTCAGTGTGGGCGGCAAGCAGCGCAATGCCTGGGCGCGTGGGCTGAAAGTGTATGGAAGGTCATCCATCAGCTTCATGATGAGCACCCTTGTCTAGGAAGGTGACGACGTCCTTCTCGAAACAGGAGCATGAACCAGGGGTGTAAGCTACTGTCGAAGAAGCTTTTCATCCCGATGGCGGTCGGCAACACCCTGAGGCACTCCTCAGTGCCAGGTCGCAAGCCAGCGTCCGGTTCCCTGCTTCTGTTTCGGTTCGGTGTCCCCTTCGCTCCATTGGTCGCGCTCGTGCTTCTCCCCGCTTTTGTTGTTTAAGCCCTTCGTCGCTCCGACGCTGCTGTCATTTCTCTGCCAAAAACATGAAACCGCATGTTTGGTATTGTCAATGTCCAGCAATGGTGTGCAATGTCATTGTTTTAAGAAACTTTCTAGTGGATGTTGCCTGTTTTAGCAAATATACTGTTAATCGTTGGGGCTTGCTCCAAGCAAGTTGCATAACTTGGAGCTCACGAGTTGTTTATATGTGTACCGTGTGGGTTGTTCATATATGCTCGTGTGGATAGGAATATCACATGTCACCTACATTGGCCCTTTGTGTAAGGCAACAGCTACGACTACTAACTAACAATACGTTTATCGTGATTTATTCATGTCTCAAATTATGGTTTTTTGGAGCGTCTCAATTTATGGTTGTTGTTACATGTGCGATATTGATGTGCATGTTTTCTTGTTCTTCTAGTATGCTAGATTGATGCATGCTACTTTCTGTTTTAGTCAAGAGTTATTTACTGAAATTAATCATAAATTTGCCTAATATATCAACATCACCTCCATACATCCTCCGACGACACTAGACACACTGTCATAATGTGGGCTAGGAGGGATAACCTTATTCTATCTCCATGGAAGTCATTGCTGCCCCGCCTTCCTGAACATGACACAAAGACTAAACAAACTAAATAAAAAAACTAAAAAACAGAGAAGGCGTCCTCCTGCCAGCAAGGGTCGGGGTCCACTAACGAAGATAGGAAGGCCTAAAATCTACAGTTGAGGGAGGGCGGTTGTAGATAATAGTAAAACAATTCCACTGTCCATATGCATAGTAGAAGGAAATTAGGATATTGGGAAGGGCCCAGGCCCCTGCTGACGACCTTGCCTCTGCCACCGTCGGGGTTCACCATGTCTCTGTGGCCCTAAAGTCACGTGAGATGAGATGTAATGGCAGCAGGCGGCAACGCCGATGGGAGCAGGGAACCCTGATCGCCTGGAGTGAGGTGAAGAAACACAGGGGCTGTGGAGGCGTATTGGTTGTAAATAATTATCGGTTTTGCTATTTGTCAAGTACCTAAAATTTTTCCTCGTGGCAGTCACCTCTTTCCTTCCTTCCTTCATGTTGGACATCGTCGGAGAAGAGAACCCCACTATGTATCTTAGGGGGACCATGGTCCTATTATCTATCTTAGAGGGTGGGGGTGCATGAAATCATCAGAGTTGTTTTCCGATGCGTCGGAGCTTAGAGGGATGGCCGGGACGGTGGCTAGCACGACGGTGGGGGAGGTAGAGGGGAGGGCGGGGTGGCAAGGTGGCGCTAGCTGCCGACCACGGGAGGGGGCGGGGGCGGGGGCGGAAGCAGGCGGTTAGGCATGGGCAAGCCGGCGGCTGTGTGAGGAAGAATTGCTGGAGATAGAAGATGTATAATAACACAGTATGTTTTGGACCATTGGATGAAGATCTAAGGGCCCCATACCCTATATCAAAGTGACAGATGCAGTTTTTTTTCAGTTAACTGATTTTTTTCGAAAAGGATGATGACCCCTGGCTTTCTGCATCTGGGAGATGCATGCAACCATTTTAATAATTATTCACAAAGACCTTATATAGTACATCAGGTAGTCTGAAGCCACCATCTTAGCAACAACTATCGCTAATCCTATCCACTTCATGAAGGAGTGTCGATGGTCCGAGCATAATACCAAATAGACATCGGACAAATGCCTAACATCTAAAGCCAAAGGCACCAACCAAGCCACATACTCGGTTTGGGGCACAAACCAGTCCAGAGCACTCTCATAGGTCATCGCCGCCATCCTCCATTGATCCATGTTCAGAGCAGGTATGCTTGCCAGACCTGCCGTCGATTCCCCCACGGCGCTAGACAACGCCTCATCCCTACGTGTGTCCATCATCACACATCCAGCGAGGAGGCCCCGCCGTGCCACGCTACTAAGACTCCACGTCGTTGATGCGTCATGTGGAATGCCACTCCATTGTTGGAACCGTCCACTGGTCCCTCAAGCCAATGCACACCTCCAAGAATGACGCCCCCAAGGAGAAAATGACACAAGTGCACCACCGTCATCCGATCGACCGATCTTGGGTTTCCTTCGAGGAAGCGGAAGGAGTTAGGAGCTTTACCTCGATGATGCCTTCAAGAAGGAAACGACACCAAGGGAGTCACCATCACCGGCTCCGGTGTAACACCCCGGGTGTAACTTTCCCAATTTGTACTTCAACTCTTGCCGTTTCCGGCGTTAAGTTATATTTATTTTCTCGGGTTCGGGTTTTTTGTCTCCGTGTGTTGTTGTCGTTTTCATGCATCTCATATCATGTCATCATGTGCATTGCATTTGCATACGTGTTCGTCTCATGCATTCGAGCATTTTCCTCGTTGTCCGTTTTGCATTCCGGCGCTTCGTTCTCCTTCGGTGGTCATTTCTAGCTTTCTTTCGTGTGTGGGGATTAAACGTTTCTGGATTGGACCGAGACTTGCCAAGCGGCCTTGGTTTACTACCGGTAGACCGCCTGTCAAGTTTCGTATCATTTGGACTTCGTTTGATACTCCAACGGTTAACCGAGGGACCGAAAAGGCCTCGCGTGTGTTGCAGCCCAACACCCCTCCAATTTGGCCCAAAAACCACCTAACTCTGCTCCATCATCTAGAGCGTTCGATCACGATCGCGTGGCCGAAAACCGCACCTCATTTGGACTCTCCTAACTCCCTCTATGCCTATATATACCTCCCCCATTCCAAATCTCGGATCCCCTCGTCAAACCCTAAAAAAACCATCTCCGCCGCCGCCGAACGTGTCCGCACAGGCCGGACAACGTCCGGATCCGCCTCCGCCAACCGGGAGCCGCCACGTGGGCGCCCCGGACCACATCGCCGCCGCACTCCCCGCGGGCCCGCGCGGCCCAGGCCGGGCCCCCCCCGGCCCGCATCGCCGCCCGACCCGGCCGCATCGCCCGCCTCCTCGCGCCGCCTCCCCCTCGCGCCGGTCGCCGTGCCACCCCAAGCCATCGTCGCGCCACGCAGCTCGCCGGCCGGAGCTGTTCCCCGGCCGAAGCTCCTCGCCGCGCGCACCCGCGGGCCGGCGACCCAACTCCGGCACCCACCTCCGCCGCCCCGTGCTCGTCCTCCTCCGCCGCCCCCGCGCCCGTCCTCTCCTCCGGCAAGCTCCGGCCGCCCTCTGCTTTGGACTCCGGCGAAGGCCCCCGGCGAACCTCAGATTGCGTGCCCGATCTAGATCCGGTGAACAGTAAACCCTAATCCGGAGGTTGCATTTTTCTCTAAGTCCCAGAAATTCCGATCCAAGTGCTCATGTTCGTGACCCCGTAACTTTGCATCCGTAGCACCGATTCATGCATATAGCATATCAAAATGTTCATCTCAGAGAGTACATCATTTCATTCCATTGCATCATTTTCATTTGAGTTCATCTTGATGCCCGAAATGCTGTTAGAAGAGGGCTACTTGAGTTAATTGTCAGATCTGCTACTCCGTTTAGCACTTTTGTCATTTTTGCCATGATTAATGTGTGCATGATATGCCCTGATGCTCTACATATATTTTGTTAAGGGTTTTGTCATCTTTCCAGAGGTGCAACCCATGTATTTTTGTGATGTGTGTGGTGACTTGTGCAAGCTTGCAAAGTGGTGCACTTGCTAAGTCTATTTTCAGGGACTTAGTAATTTCACTGTCCTGGAGCTGTTTATCTCATGATGTCATATGTTCATGTTGTTTCCTAGTGATCCGTGTCTCTTTTGAGGATGATAAGTAAGGATGTTTTGTTAATATTGTAGTGCTCTATCCATCCATGTCTTTGTTTGAAATTATGGAGCATCCTAGCTTGATTCAGTCGAGCTCTACTTTTGCTACTTTGTGAATCTGGGCATATTGTCAACTTGTTTGCAATTTTGCCGATGATGTTGTAGTTGATCCGTGCATGCTATGCTATTGTTCTTGCCATTTATAGCTTGCATTTTGTTCCTTCTTGCTGGATGTATGCTTGTCTTGCCATGACTTGCACTATAGTGAGTGCATCGAGCTCGTAAACATGCCTACTTGAGCTATATTTCAGCTTGCTCCAGTTTTCACTAAGTATGAAAACTGATTATGTTTTTGCTATGTTCACATGCTTGCAATTGTATTTTATGATCCCTTTTGGCTCAAGGTCACTAAGGGACTTTTGTTAAGATCTTTGAGTAACTCCATGCCATGCTTTACTTTGCCATGTTCAGATCCTGTAGCATGTAGTTTTGTTGCTCCGAAGAGGGCTACCTGATCTGAAATTCCAGACAAGTGTTAATTTCGCTAAGTGTGAGATCTGTTTGCCATATGCATTTTTGCCATGCTTGTTTGAACCTGTTAATGGATGAATTGGTCGTAGCTCAGTGCTAGACTTTTGTTAAGCATATTGTATGCATCCCTTCCATGTATTTTGTTCTCATGTTTGGTTGCTGTAGCATATTCATCTCATTGTATTTAGATGGCTACTTGCTGTAAATCGCAGACCGGTGTCATTTTTGAATCGCTTGCCATTTCCAAACCGTAACTCCGATTCCGGCGTTCTTTATATCGTTTTCAAGCGATTTCATCTCATCTTTCCAGTGGCACACTTGGTTTTCCAAGTTGAGGCCAGGTTCTTGCATATCCTGTCATATCTTGCATTTTGCATTCCACATCGCATCCCGCATAGCATATCATCTTTGCATTGTGTTGTTTGAGTTTGCACGTGGTTGATTGTATCCTTGTTGCTTGTTTGTCTTGTTTGGGTAGAGCCGGGAGACGAGTTCGCTAACGAGGATCCCGTTGAGTTTGCTTTCGAGGATCCAGTCAACTCTGACAACTATGCAGGCAAGATGATCATACCCTCGAAATCACTACTATCTTTGCTATGCTAGTTTGCTCGCTCTTTTGCTATGCCATTGCTACGATGCCTACCATTTGCTTTCAAGCCTCCCAAATTGCCATGTCAAACCTCTAACCCACCATGTCCTAGCAAACCGTTGATTGGCTATGTTACCGCATTGCTCAGCCCCTCTTATAGCGTTGCTAGTTGCAGGTGAAGATTGGAGGCTGTTCCTTGTTGGAACATTGATTTACTTGTCAGGATATCATTATATTATCTTGTTATCTTAATGCATCTATATACTTGGTAAAGGGTGGAAGGCTCGGCCTCTCGCCTAGTGTTTTGTTCCACTCTTGCCGCCCTAGTTTCCGTCATATCGGTGTTATGTTCCCGGATTTTGCGTTCCTTACGCGGTTGGGTTATAATGGGAACCCCTTGATAGTTTGCCTTGATTAAAGCTTTTCCAGCAATGCCCAACCTTGGTTTTACCATTCGCCACCTAGCCTCTTTTTCCCTTGGGTTACCGGAGCCCAAGGGTCATCTTATTTTTAACCCCCCCCCCCACCTCGGGCCAGTGCTCCTCTGAGTATTGGTCCGAACTGAGCTGCCTGCGGGGCCACCTCGGGGAAACTTGAGGGTTGGTTTTACTCATAGCTAGTCTCATCTGAGTGTGCCCTGAGAACGAGACATGTGCAGCTCCTATCAGGATTTGTCGGCACATTCGGGCGGTGTTGCTGGTCTTGTTTTAACCTGTCGAAGTGGCTTGAATTACCGAGATACCGAGTCTGATCGGAACGTCTTGGGAGGAGGTCTATTCCTTCGTTGACCATGAGAGCTTGTCATGGGCTAAGTTGGGACTCCCCTGTAGGGATTTGAACTTTTGAAAGCCATGCCCGCGGTTATGGGCAGATGGGAATTTGTTAATGTCCGGTTGTAGATAACTTGAACCTTAACTTAATTAAAATGAATCAACTAAGTGTGTTACCGTGATGGCCTCTTCTCGGCGGAGTCCGGGAAGCGGACACGGTGTTGGAGTAATGTTTGCGCAGGTTGTTCTCTAGTTTCTCGCTCGTGCTTTGCCTCCTCTTCTCGCTCTCTTTTGCGAATAAGTGAGCCACCATATTTGCTAGTCGCTTGCTGCAGCTCCACATACACTTTACCTTGCCTTACCTATAAGCTTAAATAGTCTTGATCGCGAGGGTGCGAGATTGCTGAGTCCCTGTGGCTCACAGATTACTTTCACACCAGATGCAAGGCCTGATGATTCCGCTCTAGGTGACGCGCTCGAGCTCAAGTGGGAGTTCGACGAGGACTCTCAACGTTACTATGTTTCCTTTCCCAACGATCAGTAGTGGTGCCCAGTTGGGGGTGATTGGGACCGTGTCGCATGTTGGTTCTCTTTCATTTTGGCGCCGTAGTCGGGCCATGAGTGTTTGGATGATGTAATGTTATTTATGTACTTGATTGACGTGGCGAGTGTAAGCCAACTATGTTATCTCCCCTTTATTATTATTTATATTACATGGGATGTTGTGAAGATTGCCTAACTTGCGACATATGCCTTCAATGCGATTATGCCTCTAAGTTGTGCCTCGACAAGTGGGAGCTATAGTCGCATCGAGGGTGTTACAAGTTGGTATTAGAGCCAGGTTCATAGGTGGGAGTTCTAGTAGCTCTAGTTCTTCTTCCACAGATATTGGTTTGAGATTGGGATTTCTTACCGATTATTCGTTCTTGATCCGTACCTTGTTGATTTATTTCTCTACCTTAATTCTACGTGGCTTCTCAATTTATGGATATGTGACCATTTCAAGAGGAATGCATTCGTTCATTTTGTTCGGATGTGAAGACTATATGTTGCAATTTTCATTCTGTTGGATTCAGCTTCAATATTTCTCTGTCAATGTGCTAATGGTGGTCAACCTCTTCAGGATGGCTCCTCCAACGCGCACGACTCCGAATCCTGATCCGCCACCACCTCCACCTCCTCCAGAGGCATGGCAAGCTGTAATGGCCGCAACCAATGCAAACACATAGTTGATCATGCAAATTCTCCAAGAGCGCAATCAAGGCAACCAAGGGAATCAAGGCAGCAATCAGAATCACTTTGCTACACTCAACCAGTTCCTTGCTAATGGGCCAAAGACTTTCAGCAATTGTGTTGAGGCAACCGATGCTGACGATTGGCTTGTGGATCTGTGCAAGCATTTCGAGTGCAGTAACGTCAGGCATGAGGACTTTGTCAAGTTCGCTTCCTTCCAACTCAAAGATCAAGCTGCAGAATGGTTCCAGCAGTATAAGGATTCCAGAGGTGGACGTGTTATCACTTGGGATGATTTTCGTCGAGATTTCCGAGCTCATCATATTCCTCAAAGCGTGGTTGAAAGCAAGCGTGAGGAATTCCGCAATTTGAAGCAAGGCTCTTTGTCTGTCTACGACTACAACAAGTTGTTCCAGAAGCTCGCCCGCTTTGCCAAGCAGGACGTCCCTGGTGAGAAGAGCATGATATACCAGTTCAGGGGTGGTCTCAGAGAAGAAATTCAGCTAGCTCTTGTCCTCTTTGATCCCTTGAGATACGATGAGTTCTACAACATGGCACTGAAGCAAGAGGCTGCTCAGTTGAGGTGTGATGCTTCCAAGAAGCGAGTCAGAGATGTTACTCCTTCTTCCTCTACTCAAGTGGCCAAGCAGCAGAAGTATTGGCTTCCTCCTCCTCCGTTCCGTCAGCCGTATCAGCAGACGAGCAAAGGTGGCATTGGATCTTCCCACCCACCCAACCCTGGCTTTCAGAACAAGACTTCGTCTCAAGCTCCAAGATCGAGTGCTCCATATCACCGTCCGCTTTCAGAGATCACGTGCAACAAGTGCCAACAGAAGGGTCACTATGCCAACAAGTGTTTCAACCAGAGGCGTCTTCCTCCTCCTCCTCCTGTCAGATCGGCAAGTACAGCTGTGGTCAAGCATAACCCCAAGCACGCCAAGGTCAATTTGATGAATGCAGCCCAGGCAGAGGATTCTTTAGATGTGATCATGGGTAACCTTCCTGTTAATGATATTCCCGCAAAAGTACTTTTTAACTCTGGTGCATCGCATTCCTTCATGTCATTTCCATTTGCATCGGAGAACAATTTTAGTACTAAGGCTTTACCTAGAGCTATGCAAGTCGTCTCTCCGGCTAAGCGTCTGAGTTCTAGTTTGATGGTTCCGGATATTTCTATCTTGATGGGTGATTTCAAGTTTCTAGCTTCTCCAATGGTTCTTGGTAACTCAGATATTGATCTTATTCTCGGGATGGATTGGCTTTCTAAGCACAAGGCTCAGCTTGATTGTGCAGCCAGGCAGATTCAATTGACTCATTCGTCTGAGGATGTAATTGTCTTTGCCGCTCGGGATAATACAATCCATCTGTTTTCTCTCAATGAGAAGGGTGAATTGGATGCCATCTCTCAAATTCCAGTCGTTTGCGAATATCAAGACGTCTTTCCAGAAGAACTTCCAGGAATGCCTCCGCACCGGCCAGTTGAATTCGTTATTGATCTTGAGTCTGGCACGGAACCTGTGTGCAAACGTCCTTACAAGCTCGGACCTGAAGAGTTGAAGGAGCTGAAGAAGCAACTCGATATTCAAGAGAAAATGGGTCTCATCCGGCCTAGTTCTTCTCCGTGGGGTTGTGGTGTTCTTTTTGTGAAGAAGAAGGATGGAACGGACCGACTTTGTGTTGATTACCGTCCAGTGAACAAGAAGACCATCAAGAACAAATACCCACTTCCCAACATCAATGAGCTGTTCGAACAACTCAAAGGTGCCCAAGTATTCTCCAAGCTTGATCTCCGTATGGGTTATCATCAGATTCGAATCCGTGAGCAAGATATTCCCAAGACGGCTTTCAGGACAAGCTTTGGTTCATATGAATACACTGTCATGTCTTTTGGCCTCGTCAACGCTCCTCCGACGTTCTCTCGCATGATGAACTTCATCTTCAACGCCTACACCAATGATTTCATTTTGGTCTATCTCGACAAAATTCTGGTTTTCTCCAAGAACAAGGAAGATCATGCCAAGCACTTGCGTTTGGTTCTTGATAAGCTCAGAGAACATCAGTTCTACGCCAAGTTCTCCAAGTGTGAATTTTGGCTCGATGAGGTTCTTTATCTTGGTCATATCATCTCTGCCAAGGGCATTGCCGTGAATCCTGAGAAGGTGTCTGCAATTGTGAATTGGGAACCTCCTCAGAACGTGAAGCAACTCCGTAGTTTTCTCGGTCTCGCAAGCTATTGCCGAAGATTCGTTGAAAACTTTTCTAAGATCGCGAAGCCTCTCTCTAATCTTCTTCAGAAGCACGTCAAGTACGTTTGGTCTCCGGAGTGTGATATTGCTTTCAACACTTTGAAAGAGAAATTGATCACTGCTCCAGTTCTGACTCCGCCTGATGAATCCAAGCCGTACGAGGTCTTTTGTGATGCCTCTCTCCAAGGTCTTGGCGCAGTATTGATGCAAGAGAAGAAAGTTGTTGCTTATACATCTCGCCAGTTGAAGCCGAATGAGAAGAACTACCCCACTCATGATCTCGAGTTGGCGGCAGTTGTGCATGCTCTTTTGACTTGGAGACATCTTCTATTGGGAAGAAAAGTGGACATTTTCACTGATCTCAAAAGTCTCAAGTACATCTTCACTCAGCCTAATCTCAACCTCAGGCAAACTCGATGGGTCAAAATGATTCAAGAGTATAATCCGAGTATTGAGTATACTCCAGGCAAGGCCAATGTGATTGCTGACGCATTGAGCAGGAAAGCTTACTGCAACAGTCTGATTCTCAAGCCTTATCAACCCGAGCTTTGTGAAGCTTTCCGCAAACTTAATCTACAAGTTGTTCCTCAAGGTTTCCTCGCCAACCTTCTAGTCTCTCCTACCTTGGAAGACCAGATTCGCCAAGCCCAGCTTCTTGATGCTATGGTGAAAAAGGTGAAGATTGGGATTGCCAAGAGTCAGTCCAAGTACAAGTGCTACCGCCTTGATGACAAGGATACTCTCTTCTTCGAGGATCGTATTGTTGTGCCCAAAGGTGACCTCCGTAAGGTTATCATGAACGAGGCTCACA